>NC_133783.1:3239785-3588903 GCF_003597395.2 Chelonoidis abingdonii | reverse complement strand
ACGTGCCCAGTTCATCTCTACAATAGACTTAACCAAGGGGTACTGGCAAGTACCGCTAGATGAACCTGCCAAGGAAAGGTCAGCATTCGTCACCCATGCGGGGGTATATGAATTTAATGTACTTCCTTTCGGGCACCAAGTCATTCAGGTTAATTTTTTTTTTTTTTTGACAGAGAGATTCAGGTTCTAGGGCAGTGTGTGTGTTGATGTGTTAGCTTTTTACATCTAGGACTTGGATTCAAATTATATTTCGGTCATAATGAAATTACAATGAGTTTAGGGGCCTCATGTTAGTCTCTCTTTATTCATGACTAAAACCCATCTCGTCTAGCCAGTGCATGCATGGGGAAGCTGAGCTATGGACCCACCTCCCTCTTTCTCTTCCACTGGGGGTATTGTGTGACACTGGGGCAGTATGATAGAACAACATATTTAGGGACTGGAAATGTGCTTGGACTTTAAGCAAATAGCACAAAGGCTCCTTGTTCCTCCTACACATTGTGCACCTGTGGAAGGACTGGGCAAAATCAGACCCTTATTTATTAACCTTAAGTTTTTCCATCATCATTATATTTGCAGGTATTCTAATAGAATCACATTACAATGCTATGTCATTTCACAAGTAAAGCCTATGGTTCCCTTGCTTTTATAACACAGAGCTTAAACAAATTTACTGAATTTTGCCAGTGCTTCACTATGTGATTTTAGGAGTCTATTTTCCCCAGTGGCACGTAAGTACTAAAATTGTACTGCATTGTATTTTGTTCTCAGCAGGTGGGAGAGTGCATAGTCAATGGGTTATTTTCCATTCTTCATTTCAGTTTTATGCAGCCACAGGTGGGGGGTCTCTCCAGAGGCTGCTTACGTTTACTAGATGCTTTAGAACCACACCTGAGCTTTCTTAAAAGGCACTTACAGAACACACAGATGTTGTCAGTCATGTAGCTCTCAAAACCATATAAGGCAACACAATTGATGACAACTAAAAGAGATCAACTAACCTTTTTACTGTTAAGGCACACAAGACAGCTTCACTTGCTGATACCTAGTGTTTCATCCTTTAAAAATCACTGATTAGTCTTGTTGTCCTAGGGAGTACAAAGCTAAGGAAGGGTACTAAGATATTTGCCACCATCTATTCTTCTGTCCAGTGAGAATACTAAAGACACACATTATTATAAAGCCAAAAGAGGAAAGTTGTTCCACAATACTAGGTGACGTTTGGTTTTGGAGCTTTGATCAGCAAACATATCATTAGATCACAAATACAGTCATTAATTTCCTATAAAATGTTGACAGCTTTCTCCACTCGCATAGGAATAGGCACTGAAACACTACAAAGATACCTCTCTCTTTCCTGAAGGCAGAATTAGACACACATACGCACCCCCCGCCGCCATCTTTTTGGCTGCTTCTGGATTGAAGACATTTACATGTAATAGCAAGATGTGTGTGCCATAAAGAACCAACACGCAAGGGAATAAAATAGTTTTATTGCTCTGATGCAGATGGCTGCCCTTCTGACTGTGCAGGAAATTTATTTTCTTGTTCTTTTTCCTTTTAATTGTAAATAGGCTTCTACATGCATTCACCATGTGGGAATTAGTATTTTGTTTCTAATGACACTCACCCACCCTCCCCACAACTGAGAAACACACATTCACTGTGGGACAGCAGGCAGAGGCTACATTAGAATCCTATTGGTAAGCATGAAACCAGAATGTGACTCCCACAGAGTATGGAAGCCAAAAATGAAAAAATCCAATTTATTTTAATTTTTACAATAGAATCATGAATAATGTGAAGATGCAGAAGTACTTTTTTGTTTGGGTGGTGGGGAGGAGGAAAGGGCTAAATGTATGGAAGGCCAGATATTCAGAAATGCATGGAATGGGTAAGGTGACAAAAATATGAATGCATGCTGCACTTCAAAAATCCTGTTTTTGTGCGTGCAAAGTGAGTACCTGGTTGCTTAATGGCATATTTGCACAGGCAATTATCCAGTGTCTTAGGATTTTATTTGTTCACCTGTTACACCCAGCTCTGAATATCTGACCTATAGCAAGAGGTCACATCTATGATAAATATTGAGTCTCTCCTAAAACTATGCTTATGGAAGACTTCAGTTTTTTTAAGTGAACCACAATCACATATTATACGACTGCTTTCACTAATATTAGTGCAACAACCTTAAACTTTTTATTTCCTGATTTGGTGCATGGACTATCTTTTGTCATGTGGCAGATTTTGATCACGCTGTTAACTTCGCATGGCACCTTATTCCACAAGAAATTCCAATGTGGTCAGTGGGGATATTCATGGAGTAAGAGCTATTCAATGTGAGTAAAACTCTGTTTGTAAATCACCTAGCACGCTCTGACTCTGATCCTGACTGAGTCTTCGGAGCAGAATTGTAAAAATGATAATATATTATAAAGTGCATGTAAATTCCTAATCTTAATATTTCATAAATAGATCTTGCATTTAAAATACATATTCGCATGCTAAAGCATCTTACTTGAGTTATCACTATATTAAAAGATTTAATACTTCCATTAGAAATCCTTATTTCCAAATGTTCATAATTTTTAAATAAATAAAAAAAGCATGTTTGCCTGGACTTTAGTACACACCTTAGTGGCAATGTTTGTTTTTGGCCAATTGTGTTAGCTATACACCAGGATCACTGCTCATTGCGTGTGGGACAAACCCTCCCCACCCCTGGGTTTAGACTGGCCTGGTGCCAACCTTGGCAAGTTGACAGCCCAGTTTCTGAAGGATAGATAGGTTTAGAGGGAAGCAAGGAAACAGACATCAAAAAAATATCAAAAAGTTAAGGGGACAAGCTTCTGTCTTCCTCTTTCTGTGGCTGTACTTGGCATGACAATTCTCTTGGAGAAAAACTTTGTTGAAGGTTGTGTGCAAGAACTACTCATTTTTCATATGTGCAAGAATCTCCTTGCAAAAATACTACCTCTAGTTTCACAACCTGCTTGTAAGACAAGAGTTCATCCAGCTTATTTTCCCACCTCCATCCCTATTACCATCAAGTGCAGGTTTTGCCATTGTTTGGCATATAGAATTCATATTGACATCAGGGAAAGCTCAGTGCACAGAATAAATGCAAAACAAGAACCTGCACTGCAGATGGGAGATACGACTTTTGCCATTAATGGTTTCAAGCCTAACTCTTTCTCTACATTACAGAACAGTACATACTGTATTAAAATAGTTGCATGTGTCTATGTACTATTAAAATAGTGTGAAAACCACATCTTGTTTCAAATTCCATTTAAACAAGGGTTACAATCTGTATGCGGAACATTCATTAATGGTTATGAATCAAAATAGAGAGGAGGACTATAGCAGGTGTGCACATCTAAGAATTTCAATACACTGTAAAACTGTACGTAGCCAATAGCTTCATCATTTGGCCTTTCTAAGCTCAGAGACAGGCAATTTTTCATGATTTTACCATTTTTGGCCAAACAAACTTTTTAATTAAATACCCCACATGATTCCAGATGTTTGTTTATTTGTTCCAGTGAGGCTGTAAAAATGCCTGCATAATAAAACTGGAGGATTAGTGCTAAAACAGGCTAGACTGGAGCGCTAACTAAACATGGGGACTCTCAGGAATATGACTGTACACAGCAGTGCTTCCGCTTTGAAGCCCATTCCTCTGAGGGAGCTGACATACCATGGTTACAAAAAATAGCTTGACTGGACTTGTTTGTTCTAATTACAGCCAAATGTCTGGTTTACTGGCCAATTTTTTTTTGATTGCCAATTGTGTACACACCGAATTTCTAAGGCTCCTGCAAACCTAAAGCTAATTTTAATATAGGTTTACTTTGTTGGAGCCAACCTTTCCACAACTTTCTGTCGTTTTATAGACTTGGTGTTGGGAGACTGAGCATTTTCATGGTTTCTTGATACTTTCATGACAAAATGAGCTGTCTTGAAAAATCTGAAGCTTTGTGTTCCATTTAAGATTTTGCAGCCACAGCTATTTCCCCATTATTCATTTTCTCTCTAATCTGATAGCGGTGACTGGCAGCTAGGTTTGTGAGATGGTTGTGGTGAATTCTGGGAAAGGCATGATAAAAACTCAGAAGTTATGGAGATATAGGGGAAACTATAAAGAGGTTCAGGCATGCTTTGAGTAGCCTAATCAGGCAATATTGAACTTTGCTAAAAGAAACCTCTAAATGTAATTTGAAAATAAAAGATGGTATTTTTAAAGTAGCCTAAGGATGCTGGTCATCCAACACTCACTGAATATGAATGAGACTTGGGCACCTGACTCCTTATACTTCTTTGAAAATCCCAAACAAAAGTTTTAAATCTCATTCTTGAAATTTGAGGTGCTTAACTACTTCTCTTCTCCTCTTATACAGTCTTCTTCAAGGCCTAAGATCTCTTCTTTATTCATCACAAAAGCTACCACAGAGCTCTTTCCTCCTTCTGGTCAGCCTGCTCAACAACACACAAACAGTTTTCTCCTGCCCATGGATTTAGAACTTCTGGTTCAAATAAAGCAATGCAGATGAGACTCACAAAATAAAATTTTTTTTTCTTATTTAAAAAGTATTAACTCAATTTTTCCGAACCTCAGAAAAGGTTTTATGCATGTTTTGAGCAAAGCTTGGAGTCAGTTTACATAAAATTTCAAGCTCGTTCACCCATCCCTAGTTCCACATGACTGGTTGCTCTCATCAGCGTAATACACAAGGTAGTGGAATGCTTTTATGCTGAAATTTTAATCTACAGTATTCTGATTCAAATCCAACATTCCCTTGAAGGCACAGAAAAGAAATTGTTGACTCCGTAAGTGACAAGAACATGAATCCAATAACCTCCAAAATGTATTTCTTGAACCATATTAGTCAGAGTCAAAATTAAAACCAACTGCAATTTATTCCACTTTTGATAAAGTCTCTGTGCTTTACAGCAAACCACATGGACACTGAAAGTGACTCTCACCACTTAACAAGTAAGGCAAATTTGTCCCACTAAAGGCCACTGCTATTCCAGAGCAGTCTCCATTTCAGCCGCAGCTGCCACACATTGTGCCTTTTCATGAGATTCCCAGTAATAAGCCACTCCTTGGCACAGGGACTAGTGGCTCACTCTTCCTACATGAACATCAACTGCAGCAGTAGGAATCATCCAATGCTGTACTATTAAATGACCCACCTTCCTCAGAAAATTCCCTCTTAAGCAGCAGCAGCAGCAAGAGCACAAGAAGTTCCTGTTCCCCCCTACAACACAGAGTTCCCTAATCTCCTGAAGCCATCTTCTCACCTTATCTGCATTGCAGGGACTTAGGTTGCTTTGACCACTCTCTAATGGAGCTAAGTACATTACCTCTACCACCAACTGACCCTTTTAATTTATTTTGCTAAATCCCTGCCACCAAGTTAGTCTAACCATACCTCCCACCCTTCTCTCCACTCTCACCTCTCCATTCCTTCTCACCATCACCTTCTCTCCCACCCCTTCCTGTGTGTTCTTGTACTCTTCCACATCCTTTTTAACATCCAGTATCTCAATTCCAAACCAAGACAGATGCCAGCTCATGCCAAGACCCCAGGCCTCAATGAACACTGACAAATGCATAGCTAGAAACCAGTCCCGCTTACCTGAGGGTTAGTTTAGTTAAAATAGATACTAGCATTTTAAGAATGTGTTTAGACTTTATGGGATGCTTGTAGAATACTGCATTTATTAATCCTACTTATAACTTCTGTATCCCATGTTATAATGGGATGTTTAAATGTTTGCTCTGTAACTATAAAGATGTTCGCTAAGAGTGTAAATTCCCAACAGTTAGGGGAGAAGCATTACCAAGTGTGAAATACCAGTTCACCAGAAGAAGTGTTATGTCCTTCCCAGCAAAAGGAATTAGACAAGCCATTGTGGACGGACTTCAGTGATTGCTGCAACCCTGAAGAGGGTACATCTCAATCCCTCATCCCATCACAGATTGAATGCTGGGAGACAGGAATAAAAACAACGGTCATAGAAAACTTATTTTTTTGCTGCTTGACCTCTGAAGGATGAAGATTTCTAAGCATATGCAAGGAGTTCCCAGCTGTTTTGCCTGAGAGTAATCTGAATATTATTGTGATTTTTGGTGTACAGCAACCATCGATCACAAAGCCAAGCTTGGCTGGGTGGCAAGATAGACTGGAATACCAAGGGGACTGTCTGTGACTCCATGGTACAACTGTTACAGCACTTTAGGGGTTTACACTTGTTACTGGGTTGGTGAAATCAAATAATAAACATACAACCAATTTGTAGTTTTTGCCCTGCTTCTTGATAGCCTGACCTGAGGTTGACACTCACGATCACAAGCCTCTCTAGACAGCATGCCACCAGCCAAAACACCAGAACCATCAAGCAACAGTAGCAGTAGATTCATAGGGCTATGATGTAGCCATAGTGGCATGTAGAATGGATTTCCATCTTGAATGGTCCTTTGCAATTCTCCCTTCAGCAGGAGTCAGCATGGTAAAATTTAGGTTTCTTAAATTCTTCCAGTTCACGTCTTCCAACCTCATTCATGATTGATCTTTTGTTCTACTTCTTTTGACCTCAGCTCTAAAACCTTCTGTAAAAGTATCTTTTTCTGCATGTTGGACATAACCATCAGTGTCATCACCTTGTTCTCAACTGGTGCAACGCTGCAACTCACCAGAACCATCAGGATGTATATGTAATCAACTCTGTGCATGACAGCGCAGACAGGACTTTCACCTTGAACTGCTTTTTCCAGTCTTGTTATCAATAGTGCCAACAATAGAGTGGGAAATAATTCTGGATCCTAATGCAACTTGCTGTTAGGAAGTATTTCCTGATATTCAACATAAAATTTCACAGTGACCTTGCTCCAAAACATGATCATTTTCACTGCCGCTGCCCCCATGCCCAATTCTGAGTTGTGGTTATTTCACTTACACTATTACTAGCTAATCATTATTTCTATATTCAGGGGGTCTTGTTGCCACTTTGACCAGTAACTTGTGAGATGCTGCTTCACTCTATATTGCATTACCAACTAGAACATATGACCCAATTTAAAAAACAGAAATTCTGGATGCTCTATGAAGTGCCTTGCTTGCTTTCACACAAGTCAACATAGCAAACTTCTCTCTATTTTCATAATATCTCTGCCAGGCATGGAACTTCCATATATTTTATCCACTTATTCATCTCTTTTTGACTTATTAAATGAGTTAAAGCCAATACTCCCTATTTATAGTTTCTGTTAAAGTTTATTTTATGATCCCTCAGGTTAACTGAATGATAAAAACTATGCACAGATTTCTTTTGGATGGCACGCGTTAAGCTGCTTCATGCAGAGATATAGAAGAAATCAATTGCTAAGCATAAAGTGTAGTTCACATTAAGGAGACTGCAAACTATAACTAATTATGATAAGTTGCTATGTAAATTGTTTTCTGACATTCCCAGCAATCAATTTAAAACTTAAAATAAGCCTCTGGCTGGAAAATGGGATGAGCACCTAACAACTGTGTCAATAATAATAACGGAGAAGATTGTAATGATAATATAAACAGGATAATTATCTTTCCGGAAGCAAGTTTTCATGCAAACTGATTTCCTTCTCTTTTTTATGTCTTTGATTTAAGAAGTGTGTGACTTTTCAATGTTATTTGTATATCCCTAGAAAGTCTTCAAAAATGAACATCCTTATACTTTAACATTTATTATAAAGGGATATTTTAAAGTCAATTTTATGTCTCTTACCATTTTAGAAAAAGACATCATTTTACAATCTAGGCCCCAATCTTTAAGACATTTATGCATGTGCTTAACTTTACTCATACAAATAGTCCCACTTACAGTCAAATGGCTTGAAAATACTTATTTTTAAAATAAGTTTCCATTGGACTAGAGAGAGTTACCAGTGGAAGGTATTTTTTGGGTTGCCGATCACCCCATTTTTACACTCCCTCTAGCCCAACAGAAGCTTATTTTAAAAATTGGATTTTTCTGTAGAACCCAGAAAACGTCTTCCTCTAATGCCAAACTCACTTTTGTCATTCATGCCTTCCTCTCTTCTAGGATAAATTATTGTAATTTGTTTTTAATTAAGTTTCCCTTGAAATTGATCAAGAAACTGCAACAGTTGCAGAATGAGACTGCTTGACTCTTCCTTGATATAGCTGCCAGGGGATCAATAACACCTACCCCTCTGTGATCTGCTCTGGTTGTTGGTGAGACAATACATTTAATTAAAGGTCTTACTGATGGAATAACCATTAATAATCTAGGTCCAAGGTGACACTGTCCTATAGTCCTGTTAATTACACACTTTAAAAATCTAGATTACTGACGTTAGCAATCTAGACCTACTCTGTGTTTCCCGTGCTCTCCCTCCAAAGCTACTTCTGCACATTCCCAAGGTTTCATCTAGCTCAGGTCCCAGACAAACCTGTTGGTTCAGTAACCTTACAGCTATAACTCCCTTCCTGAATAATCCACATGAGCCTCTCTAGCGCTCTTCATGGCTCAGTGCAAAGGGTTTCTTTTCAAGTCAGCTCATCTGACCAGGTATAAATTATAACTTTTTTGCTGCCCCTTCTGTAGTCAAAGTGGAAGATTCCTTCTGAGCCCAGTTTTACTTAGCTATTGTTGTTGTTATCCTTTATAAAGTACCCAGGTACCTGCGGATAGATGCTATGTAAGAATATTTTTTAAATAAATACATATGCAATGAAGGTAGTTAACTCTTCCTTCAGAACATAGATACTAGCATGTCTGGATGGCATGATGATTGCAAGACAGTCAAAGAGACTGCTAAATTTCCAGTAACAAGAGATGTCTCACCTCCTAGAGGAAGCCCTAACATTTGCAAATGGATTTTGAATGCTTTATCCTTTCTACACACTTCCTGTGCTTTAAAAAAAAAATAATGAAACTCAACTTTCCGAGAATGGAGCACAACATAATGACCACAAAGAGAGCGACTCCATGACCACTAGTCAATTACAGTGCCTGACTGAACTCATTTTCAGAGTTCCCTATTCCAGTTTCATACAGTGGAAGCCTTCTCAAAAACATGTGTGTGTCTTGGTAGAACATTTCCCACTAAATTCTGTCTCCAGGCGGGAATTGATGACTTACACCATTCTTTGTATGTTGTCCTTTCCCATGTCCTTATTAATGTCTGCCAGTACATGCACATGAAGTGCTTTCTGCTGTCAGAGTTGAAAACAAATCATAGAAGGTAGAACATTTCATTAGAAGCAAGGATCATTATATGGACTGCTGTGACTCTGGGAATCTCTTCAGTGCCAACTGGCAGAGAGTCCACCATGCTGCAACTCACATCAGGCCTGACACATTTATTACTTCCAACACACTATTGTCATATTATGTATGTAAAAGGTCTCACATAAGATATCATACATAAACTGGAAACAGGCTGGTCCTGAAAATGATTACATAAAGTATGTTCAGGTTGTGCACAAAGAGTTAAATGTGTGCACTGGAAATATGTTCTTAAAATGTTTTTGGAAGGCAGTGCATACAATAAGCCTGCCCTACATAAAGGAATATGTATTTACCAGCCTGACTAGCTTGATTACAGGAAGGGAGGCGGGGGAGACAATGAAAGTATATTTACATATAAGGTAAACACATCAATCAAGCTAACACAGCGGAGAAGACAGTTCAGCGATCATGCCAGGGGACAGAATATGCATCTCAGGAAGCCTTACTGGCTCTTTTCCTCTTGCTTAATCTCAATGTTCTTTGTTAATAAACTCATTATTAGTTTTACTGTAAACTACCTCAGTGCTATCTTATTGATGTAAAGTGAGAATTTTCAGCTACACTGCCTCTTTGGAGGCAGTGAACTTAATTTATGTAAGTCTCCAGTGAGAGGACACTACAGAGACACATCTCTGGGGAATTGGAATTGTCATTATTTTTTTTCCCAGAGGCAAGATAGTAAGGAAAGAAGTCCTTCATAAAATGTTACTGGAGACCAAGTGGCATGGGACAAATAAAAATAGGATCTCAAACCGAAAGCTTGTCTCTCTCACCAACAGAAGTTAGTCCAATAAAAGATATTACCTCACCTACCTTGTCTCTCTAATATCCTGGGACCAACATGGCTACAACTACACTGCATAGTTCTAATTACATTAATTAAAAAAAAACTATTTTAGGATCTCTTATGTGATCTAATTGAGCTCAAGATGTGGAACATGAAGCTAGTAGGGCCTTCACACATGAAACCCTCTTGAAGGATTCTGCTAAGAATTAACCTTTTATATCTATATGTTTAAAGAAAAAAGAGTATTTCTGTTACTCAGAACATAAATGTAATTTTTTCTTTGTGTATTTTCTTCATGCCCACACAACATAGCAAAAATCTCAAGTCTGGCACAGCATAAACCGTGGAATTTTTAAAAAGGGGAATGCCACCAAATTTGGGGGCTTTTAGTTTACCAGATAATTTTCACGAGTTTAAAAAGAACTCCAAATGTTTTACACAACTCTGAGTTATTTGGAATAGGTATTAATTAATATTTAATACAGGTTTGGAAGTGACATATGTGTAAACAAAGGTACTGAGAAATAGAATATTAGTCTAATGTAGCTGAATAACTAACCTGAGGAGCTTGAAATCACAGTATAGGAAACAAAAATCAATCATGAGGCTGGAGTATAGAGTTACTACTTTTGAAAGTTAGTCCAACAGGAGCATTGTAGGATGGCAGAGTAGGGGTGCTAAGCTCTTCTGTTGAGCCACTTTGTTATGAGATGTTTAAAACCCTATATGGACAGTACTGCCGAGCCACATAAACAGATGGTTTCAGTTAGATTCAAACCAGAACACTAAGGCGACTGTTCTTCAATCAGGCGGAGGGAATTAGGATCTGAGACAAAGACAGTCCTACAAGGAAAATCCTACTAACAGACAAACTTTGGAGAAAGCTTAGGCTGAAGTTCAGGAAGTGGGTAAATTTGAACTACATACAGCACTGTCTTCATAAGCAGGGCAACTCAGGAATCACAGTATTTTGATGTAATATCATGGTGTTTGTACTCCCACGTCATTACATTGTGATAGAACATTGAACTGTGGTATTTTGTGGACCCTGGAAATGATTCTGGAACTAGTAAAATCCCTGCAAGGAGGGCATCCAAGACATGGGATCATCCTGAGAAGATTAAACCAATCCTGGAAATACTATGATGAGTTCTTGAGTGTAAAATATGAAGATGAAAAGCTACACTGTGTAGCCTGAGCACAGCTTGCTGCCTTTGTTCCAATAAGAAAAATAAATAAAATACAGGGAAAACTGTTGATGTAAAACTTTGAAAGTCCAATGCATTCCAATGTTGCTGCTCTTCCTCCCAGCTCCAAAGAAGAATTAATTTACTGCGAGCACTGAGTTGTTTGCCAGCAGTTTAGACTCTGGTAAGAACGACCCTCCAGGGATGAATAAAAAGTGCTCACAAACTCATGGCCATTCTCCCTTTCAGTTTGGGTTGAAAAGTATTTCTGAAAGGTGCCAATATTTGCATATTAAGCACTGGAATAAATTGCCTAGGCAGGTTGTGGAATCTCCCTGATTGGAGATTTTTAAGAGCAGCTTAGACAAACACCTGTTAGGGATGGTCTAGATAACACTTAGTCCTGCCATGAGTGCAAGGGACTAGACTAGATGACCTCTCGAGTTCCTAAAATTCTATAGGTAACAGCTGATTCAACCATTTCACACGAGATTGAGACCATTCAAGATGAGAAAACCTTTGAAAGTGTGGATCAAAAATGGTGTGTTTACAGGTTGTTGGGTTTTTTTAATTGGAGATCTCTCCATTAATTCTAATTAAGCTTCCTTTAAGTCTGTGGGCTTAGACAACTTTTCTTACTTTTCAAGAACTAGTTAAGTGGTCCAGTAAATCCTGCTATCATGTTATTCAAAACTTTATTCATAGCAACTGGCATTCTGGAAAGGATTCTTAACTATTTTCTTGAGACGATATACATGTTGCTTGATGGAATGAGCCAGTTTTTGGGCCAGTTTTACCCCTTTTTTAAACAACATGCTCTCTTCCCACCCACGGTGGGCATAATTATAGTTAAACATCACGAAAAATTGCAGCAGATATGTTTACTATGCAAAGTGAGGAGGATTGGGGGGAATGAATTGCATAATTGTGTGTGTGTTAGGTTATAAATTCAAAATGCACTCCCTACCAAAAAGTGACAAGGAAAATCATTGTTGTGTTTATTTCTAATAGCAGAATTCTTCTCCCTTCTTGTTCACAGAGATGAACATCAAAGAAGGTAAAACTAGAGATTTTTGGGCTACCATTTCCCTCTTTCCCTCACATTCCATAGAAGGCAATGGGACTCAACATCTCACCTAGTTCTAAATGTGCAGCCATATAAAGATGTGCTCTTGCTGCCAGACACAGCCAAAAAGAACTGGATTACAAGAGAAACTGATCGATAGTTTAGGGTCCTAATCTGTAATACATTTCATCTGAATTGCCAGTCTGGAATATATTGGTCTAGTTTAAAATAATCTCTTTTACTGTTAGGCAATTGCAATGTTCGCTTGTTCTTGACGATATTTCTTTAATTTTCCAATTTTTTTTCATAATGGAACTTAACCAGCTAAACCAACAGCAGAATTCCAATCAGAACACAACGGCATTTACCGAGAAATTAAAGATGGGCTCAGGCCACAATAATACATCTCAACGGACTCCAGTTTTTACCATGTCTGGGGCACACTGAGATCCAGCATTTTGGTTCAGTCCTTTTTCTTTCTTTTTTTTTTTTTTACACACACACACCAGAAATGGTAGTTACTGCACATCATGAATGACAGACATGAAGAGAGTTTTAACACCTTCAATTTGCTTCACTTTCTGTTGATCTTCAGAAAAAGTCTAGCACGATCAGTCAGATTCAAGTAAGCTCTTTCACCTTCCTTGGAAGCATCAAGTAGTACTGGGCTGACTCACATTGTTCAGTCTCTCAATAACGAGCAGAAGAGGCTAAGTCAGTTTCAGTATCCAGAGATATATGGGAACCCAACTTAGGGTCAGTTCCTAAATATAAGACTGGTCTTGAATTAAGTAGTCTTTACAGAGCATGAGTATCTATTCAACAGGGGTATCTAGTTACTTTACATCAATCCCATTGGGAAAAGAGTTATAATTTTAAAACAATGTGGAATCCAATGAGCAACTAGGGGAATTTATATGGCTATTCCTATACTTGTTTCTGGCTGCAGAGTGTTACAAGGTTTTCTATGTTCTTTCCTTTCTGGAACAAAGGTGAAGTGGCTTGGAATGCTATCTTTATGGCAGCAACAGCCCTTTGCCTGTTTTCTGAACTTTGCTTCCCTAGGCATGCCGAAGGAATCTGAGAATTTGCCCAAGGTGGTTTAAGTGCTAAGGATCGGTAAAAAGGGAAATTGCACATTGATCCCCTTTTAATGTTGGAAAACAGAACAGAATCCCTTTTTATTGCAATATAAATGTGTTAACATTTTGAAATTGTAGCCCTAAATTGTTAAATTGCAAAATAACACACACTTCACAAATATTAGAATTTACAAATTCTTTCAAAATCACCAGCGCTGCATGTAATCATCTACTTAGCAATATTTAAGTACTCTAATCTCTTTATGTTTTTTTTTAAATCGCTAAATGTTATTATTCCATAGATTTATTTGCTTTCCCAGTAGACTACCTCTAAATCCTGTTTAATATGAGTTAAAATCTGTAGTCTTGACAGGTATGGTTTTCTCATCAACTGCTTGAAAAGCACAGTGTTCTCACTAAATGCCGATGCAGCAGTAATGCGTTCAGAAGGCCTTAGAGCAAAGTTTGCCATCTTGCAGTGGTTCATAGCAATAAAAGCTTAGTTCTTACCTCTGTGATTGGTGAGATCCCTGGATCCTGAAGGCAGTGGCGTATAGTGAGTCTTGGGTGAGACTGAGGCAGTGTCACTGGAGGAGGCCTGTATGATAAAACAAATATTATCAATACTCTAAAAGGAAAGTCAATGACTAAACAAAGATGCAAGATGAGCTATGTGATGTGATTACAGATGCAGAGAGTTGACAGTCATATACATCACTGATAAATAATCAAGGCGGAAAACGTAAGGATTTTAAATGTAGTTGCCAGTCCTCAAAAGGAAGTAGTTTAACTTTTCCTATAGTGATACTAGAAGTGTGTCACTAAACAAATATTTGAATGCACATCGCAACTTTAGAAAATGATACTTCCACTAAATCTTTTGACAACATTAAAAATGTCATTGTTAGTTCAATACGAGTTCATTTGCCTGCATGACAGTCATCAGTCAGCAGATTCTTTCAGCAGGATAAGAAGGTAGATTTCATTATTACCTCCTTTTTAAAAATAAAAACAAATACATTTTACACTACTCATTCCCTCACTGGGAAGATAAGTGGTTATGTCACAAATAAGAATGCTCATAATGCACTGTGCAAAAGAAATTAAATAGAATATACAGCTGTAAGGAAAAATAACCTGTATCAAAAGTTTGAGACATTTGAGAAGCCTGATTTAATCAAAAAAAACATATTTAGTACAGGGGAGAGACAAAAACAACCCTACGCAACACCATTCCAAACTTTCCCCACAATAAAGAAGAATTCCAGATCTTATGCCTTTGTCTGTTATCCAAAGGAAACACAGAGGTGTTTTAAATGCAGGGCAAAATACATTTTATCCAGTGAGACAGGGTTGCATCCCAAGGGCATATTATAAAGACCTGGCATTACAAAGACCAGAACAAGGACCTATTTATGCTTTTGAGTTACAGGGCAGCAAATGTTATTTTCTTGGAATGAGATCTTAAAGCAAAAGATAGGTCTTATTTGTGAACATGTATCATTCCCATAGGGTATTCCTTAAAAAGACAGCTTTATTTTCTCATTTAAAAAGTGTTATTTCACAGACACAGATTGCAAAACGTGTTAAAATGTGTGGGTTCTCTTTAGTGCCCCCTTCCCACAGTGCGTGGGGCGGATCCGATTTGTGCCGCCGCCTGGCGAGTCCTAGGATTAGACATTTGGAAAGAAACGAGATTCCCCCCATTGCTGGCAGGAGGTGACATTACATAATGACAGGAGAAGGAAATTCTGTGCAAAGTGGCAGGATGGAGATGCAAAGGAAAAGGCCAACCTACTGCATGACCTCAGCACTGGCCCTGCCCCAGGTCCCAGCATCAGGTCCCTTCTTCAGAGCATCCCAGGTGTAAAGAGCTAGTGGTGCAGTCCTGGTTCCAAGTGCGAGCACTTGGCTCAGTTGACCGTGCTGCTTCGGCTCCTGGCAGCATAGTAGCAGCACTTAGGGTTCACATGCAGTTAATAATCTCCAGGGCTTTCATGTCCTTTCCAGGCTAGTTAACGTGGTAGAGACGAAGCCCTTAGTTTTCACCACACTGTTTTTCCTACTGCTGCAACCCACTCATCTAGATGCAAAAATCAGACAGATGACTTTTTAGAGAAGATAAAACAAAGGGGAAGAAGAAATGCAACCATTAAGCTATTTCTTAAATCCAGTGACAATGTATGGGACGAGTCACGAGACAAGAGTAGTCATTGTCTACCGCATGATGTTCCGCAAGCACCCTTTGACTTGAGTACTTCTAATAAATCAAAGTAATCCTAGTAACCATTACTGTTTACTTGTAATGGTTTTGTAATCACTCAAACACTGTTTGACTCAGACTTTTTAATTGGACAGATATTTAAAAAAATAATTTACAAAGGCTGATGACAATTTAAATTTTAATGTAAAATGGGACAATAATGTTTTGGCTCAGCAGGTCTTCAAACATTTGGAAACACTGATTCCTTTATTTTTTTGAAAAGGTTACCAGAAATTAAACTATGATTGACACTGGTTTAGAAATAGTAATGATAAAAATAAAAATAAGGAATATATATTCTGTTTGATGTCTATGAACATTTAGAAACCCTTTTTTGTCATTCTTCTTGGACTTTTGTAGATGCTAATACAGCTTAAAAGGTAAGTGACTCAGTGGATTAGCATACTAGCCTTTCGCCTCTGGAGACCCATTTTCAGTTTTCACACAAGGTCATATGTTGGAATGATTTTTGCAGTTGCAGCTTGGTCCCTATCAGAAATCTAGCCACATCACTAAAACATTTCACTATTTAGCACAAAGGACATCTTACGACAAATACAAGACTCCTGAAATAGCAAGGACGTTACAGATCATGACAGGGATTCTATAGCTAATTCTTGCACAGCTTCTTCTCCCACTGCCTCCTGCAGTTCAGTACCATTATACCCTCCGACTTCATGAATACAAAGCTGAAAAGGCCACAGGCAGAGGCCACATCCTCAGCTGGTGACCAGTGTAGCTGCATTGACTTCATTTGAAATATGCCAATTTACACCAGCTGAAGATATAGACAAAAGAGTTCATACCTGTGAGATGTTGAATGACCTCCAACTCTAAATAAAGACAATGTGAGCTGAAGGCACTTGCCACCTCAACGGATCAGGCCTCCAAATTGACAAGCCACTAATGTTATACTTTGTCCCAAATATGAAGTACAGAGCATGTCTCCACTATGCTCTATCGTTTTATCTTAGCCAGGTAGCACTGGGTAAGATGAGGATAACTGTAATTATAATGTATTTAACATAAGATCTTTTCCCCCCAAAGTCTCTCCAAAAGCTCAAAATGGAGGAGGCCTCATATTATACATTCTAGATGTTATCTGTCTATTCAAGTACTCATATTTGGGACTCCGATAATAGTGAAGGTTTCTCTTTGGTACTTTTAATCTCAATTTAGGCTGTTGACAGTTTGATGATAGCTTTTCCTAAAATTACTGGAAGAAACTGCCTTTTCAGCAAATACCACTGACTGAGCAAAATTCAAGAGCTTCTAAAAAGGATATTGTAGTGAAGGGGTAATTTAGCTTTATTTCCAATTTTAGGAAAAGCAAGAAGAGGAAGATTTTTTTTTATTGGCATGTTGCTGCTGTTTTATATACAGTATGTAATTCCCTGCCAAGTATACAACAGTTTTTATTACTTTTCTGCTAAGTGTTAAGTTACAAAAGCTTTAATTCCATGGAATACCATATAGGGATTGGACAGTTTTGCACAAATGTCAACTGAGTGAAAATCCTGTATCAAGTTTTTGTGTAAGCCTGTGTGCTAGAAGAAGGAAGCCGCAAATTCTCTTCTTACAGTTTACTGAGAGGGTGCCCTAAGCTATTTTCCAAAGTGACTTGTACAGATTTATTATTCTTCATATTCACAAAAATATTTTGATGGTGATACCATTGACATGTGAGAGTTCTGTCTTCAGATAGTTCTGCTATTTGCACATGAAGTTCTAGTCACAGTGCTAAAATGACCTTGAATGGACATAACTTACAAAAGCTTAAAGGGAAAAAATGGGTGAAGAAGTGAGATTTTCTGTCTACTGAGAACACGCCAAAGAGTTCAATAAGAATGTTGCAACAGGTCACATTGATAATCTGTACCTTAGTATCTGCAAGTACAATGCATAAATTCAAAGCATGTGAGTAGTTTAAATGATGTAAATAGGATTACTCAGGTGCTTAAAGTCATGCACATGCTTAAGCACCCTGCCAAATTAGGGTCTAAACTGTTCTTCAGGAATATCCTCCATGGTTCTGTTGGAATAGGAACTGTAAAACTCAACTCTAAATAAACAAAATAGAAGACAAAAGTCTACCGGGATTTCAATTCAACACCTTTGCCAAAACTACATACTACCTATAAAGCTGAAATAAGAAAAAGCTTACCCATAAATAAAAATAGTTTTGATCATTTTAATTAGAACAATGGCAATTGCTTATGAAATTTTATATTCTGTTGAATCATTTGGTACTGCTTTATGTGCTATACTGCTGTATCCCAGTGAGACCTGTTAATACTAGGTATTTTTCTACTTGCTGCAGATAGAGAAATGCTAGGACAGGAATGGTCACTATTTTCTATGTTGAAATATTTACCCTTGAGATATGAGAAATAATCTTCATTTCTATGACATGTCATAAATTCTTCACACACACACGCTCACCAATAATTGTAATAGTCACTAATACACTGTAGCTGACAAGTTTTATAACACAGGAAGAAGAGCAAGTTGGCATCCTCCCTTAAAAGAATTCAGTGGCTATACAGAGCACTTACAAAAAGACATGGTTTATTAAGATCATTTTGCTAAATGCACAAGAAACTGATTTCCCCAGCAGAATACATTAAACTCAGGCATACTTTTCATTGGATATTATTGAAAGTAATGTAGTTCTAGAAGGCATTTTCTGGACATTACGAGAGCAGATCCAACAGAGAGATGGTGGAGAGCGTTGACATGTTTAGAAATGAGATGGAGTAGCTACCAAATTCTTCCACTATATATAAAAAAAAGTCTAGAAGCTATATATCTAACAATGTAGTTAAACAAATACTCTAAAAGACAACAATTCCACAATGCACTCACGATCATTCAGCTCTTATTGTGTACTTATGCCACACTTGCTCATCCTAAAATGAGATATTGTATGTAATGTACAAAAGTTGGAAACAGTGCTGTCTAGTTTCAGCAGCCTGTACTTTTTGTCTTATAAAGGAGGAAGGTGTGGGAGGGGAAAAGGGAGACTCTAGCCTTTATCCTTTCTCAAGAATAAATAGGAGTTGATATATCTCTTGCCATATTAATACATATCAAGATATATAAATAGACCTTGGTATCTCTCTTCCTCTCATATAAATACAAACATGGACACATACTCAGGTCAGGGTGATAAACCTCACAAATATGTGAACTATATGTCACTGACATTTACCCATCTACATGTGAGAAAACAATGAACCGAGCAAAGATTTAGGAAAATGGTATGACCTGACAAGTAGTATCAGAATGGCTAGTTTTCAGTAATAAAACAGGAAAAGGTTAGAATTAAGAGTGTAGGGTTTAATAAGAAATACTGGATATAGGCCAAAGTTACTCTTGCATATATAGTTTGCATGTCAGTTCTGTAATTTTTTAAGCATCTGGGGATGCTTAAAAGCTCTATCCATCGCAATGTGTTTTTCCCCTCAGACTTGATCTTCTGCATTTTAATGGTACACTACAAGGCCCATCCTTTTAAAAAGACTGCTGAAGTGAACATTGTTTAGGGTAATGTATAGAGAAAGTGTGGCCTTTGTTTTCTATTTGTGTTGTATGATTATCTACTATTCTTGTGTTTTGTGGGATTGCTGTTTATTTTCATATACTGACTCACAGTATTTAACAAGGCTGGTCAAATTTACCTACTGTGTCAGAACGGTGCCTTTTGTCATTTTATAAATTTATATTTAAATGAAAATGATAATAAAAATGTAAGATAGTACTGTGTCATCATCAACCCAACAATATCTATATCATCAAATGCAAAGCTCAAGTTCATTAAATAAATCTTGTTAGTTTCTATGACTTTCCATCGCATACACTGCAAAAAAAAAAAGACGAAGAATGCACAAAATCACTGCATTACCCAGTTTCTGTAGTTATTAAACCATTTCTCCCAAAATGTCTATGAAAATACGATACTGGGAATAATGATTCTGACGTCCTCTGTAAAGCACTTTGAGATTTACTGATGCTAGCATTACAGTAGAGCTAGGTATTATAATTATTATATGATATTTTATTACAGTATATGATAGTATATTCTATTATTATGCATAGGGATCAACTCACATTTGCTTTTTTAAGTCCTTTTCTTTCCTCTTTCAGTGTTAAGATTTCTGTTGTAAATATACTTAAATAGTGTACTCAGTGCTTGACAATGTAATGTTTTAACAGATATACTATTTTAAAATCTTTATTACTATTATTATTATTGTTGCCTACATACATCTGTTTACTTTGTTGGAGTCATACTGGCACAGACTGTTTCTTACCATACATTTGTACAACACCAAGCACCATAGAGCCCTGATATTAGTTGGGGGCGGGGCGGGGCAGGGAAGCTCCAGCTGCTACTATATCAGAAAAAATTAACACTGAGTCCTTAAGTATTCCACATAACAGGTAATGAGGCACATGAAAAAGATAAACATTTCTTAAAACTGTTATATTGGGGGAATTTAATTTATTTTGCCATAAACTTTAATATTAACTCGGGAAATATACTGAGAAGTTGACAGCTTTATTTCTCAACTTGAAAGAAGACGACAGAATTAAGGAGACTTTAAGAACTGACAAGGCTGGGCTTATCAGAGCTCTTACTATTTAAGGCAGACTAGGAAAGGTCTCATTCAGGACAACTTTACTGTGAACTAGGTTAAAGGTCAGAGAAAGGTCAAACAACTGCCATGACTGATACCAAGACCCTGTCATGTTTCAGAGAAGCCAACAGGTGGCATGGCATGACTACACAGGGAAGTTTGCTTTGCTTAATGACATCGGAAATATTTTTCATGCTGAACTTGTAACTGCAGATCCCACTTCGGGGGATTTGTGTTGGTAAATCTGTAGCATAAATTAGAGTCATTTTGATTATGAAGAAATACCAGCTGCATGGCATTATCACAAGTTGTCTGATCCTTCCAGGCTTAATGAGATGACCTACTTACCCCACATAAAAATAGTGACTTGTTTCAAAATCTGTTTTTAGACATTTGACCACAGTAGGGA
Source organism: Chelonoidis abingdonii (assembly GCF_003597395.2). Lineage (NCBI taxonomy): Eukaryota > Metazoa > Chordata > Testudines > Testudinidae > Chelonoidis > Chelonoidis abingdonii. Next base: position 3,568,160 of record NC_133783.1, on the reverse strand, counting down.
ACAAACAGCACCTGAATACTATCCTGGGAGCGGGGGGAGAACTGCATTGCCCAGTTTATAAGTCTTAAGAATGCTCATGTTTTAAGCAAATTGTGCTTGTGATATTTTGCGAGTGTTACTGAAAATGAGGCTATTTTTAACATGACTCTTGCAAATAGGTACTCAGGTCGTTGGTTTTTTTTTTTTCTTCTTTTTAATTCTTTTAATTAAAAATAGCAACTATGAAAATGTTCCATTAGAATGACATGCAGCCTGACCTCTCTTAGCTAGTACACTGTTTTAGTGTATAATTACAAGTATCTTATTATTAGGAATTAAAATGTAGGGGAAGGGTCTACCAATTTTATATTATTATTAATGAACAGAATCCATGAGACAAGAAAGAAGGGCAGATGTCAGTAGGATAAAGGCTTTACTCTACTTCACTTTATTCTTGTATAGCAACCTGAAACTTTCAATAAGAGAGCTTGAACCACATCAAAAGTCAAGGCTTTTTCAGACCAGTAGGTGAATCTACAGTCACTTCTATAACGATGCAAAGAAAGAATTACAACCTTCACAGTACTGAAGTGAAGTAAAGTACAAGACAAAAACTAAAGGAGCAACACTTTTGCACCATCCAAGAGGTAAAGGAATCAACTATACCTTGACAGATGGCTACCAAAGCTTCTGAGAAATATTGGCACCCAATTAAACTAAAAATAAAATAGAATGTGTGTATGTTTATTTCCTGAATTCCCTATGCACAGGGGTAAAACCAAGAATTGGACAGTGCTGCAAAATGCTCGTTCCACATAGTGGCTGGATATATTGTACATCTACCACATTGAACCCAATTTATAGAGACCAATGGTTAAAGAAAACATAAATAGTCTTGTTATTCTTGGAAATCAACCATTTTTCTTCAAACGCTGGTGGAAGTAAAGGGTGGACTGTAATTCAGCTCAGACAGTCCCCTTTGAATCATGGTTTGAGAAATGCCAAAAATTAAATAATTCTGCCATCCAAATTAAATATAGCTACTGATTTTTTTCTTTTAAAACTTGAATACTTGAATAATTAAACATTTATCCAACATTTATTTCAATGGTAGAAGAAAATATTGCAACATTTCGGAGAGTCTTCAGTTTAACGAATAGTACAAGTGTCTCACTTATAATCAAGAGTGCAAGGTGGAGCTTCACAAGTATCTCTTCTGGGGAGTTTTATCAGGTTACTTTCAGATTTGATGCTATTAATAAAAATCAGAGGATTTATTGTGGTTGTTGGAAGACACAGAGAACAGTGATCTTCTGATTTGGGGTAAGCATCACAGCTCTGAATCTATAGCCACAAAGGAAACACTTTCATTTATTTAAATAAACGCAGGGCTTAACAAAACTTATGGCATCTGAAAATGCCTTTTCCTCATTTTTATGTATAGGAGACAATCACTTAGAAACCACATCTGAATTTGCTATAATTTTTGGTTTCCTAATACAAAATTGCAAGGTTAGGGTAGGTTGGGTATAACTGGATCAAAAATGTAAATGAACATAAGAGAATTCTTATTCATTTAGGCTTAATTGACTGTAATTGATATATCTGGTGTGCTGCCAAATCTAACCATTGTGAATAGTACCTAATGTATGGACATTATTTTTGGACTATTGAATGTCAGAAAATAATGAGCTGGCATTCAGCTTTGGTGAATCAGACCCTGAATTTTCATCTAAGAGCAGTTTTGAATTATTACTGGAGATAAGGTGTAAATGTGCAAGGGAATTTTATCCATGTTTCTTCCATGAATCATAAATGAGGGAAAAATTATAGTCTAAATTGCACTTAAAAGGAATAAAGTCTTTTCATGTCATACATGATTTATCAAAATGATCTCATTTTAAGGGTACTGTGGTGTATCTTGATTAATAACATTAGTAAGCATGATGAATAGCCTCTTTAATGGTAACGCAGAATGTATTGGCAAAATCCCTACTACTACCAGAAAGGATGGGAAGTAAAATATGCAGTGGATAGTTACTTGCAGATACAGCTTAAGTAAACTCTCTCCGTGGTATTTTGCACTGAGAGGCCCTTTGATATTTGTTCACTTGAATTTATGTATTGGCAGTGGACAATTTATCGTCAACCCCGTTTTCAAAATGAATAATGAATTTTACATTCTATGGCAGCTCAAACCACTAAGCAAGTCAATTGGTTACCAGTTCACTGCAAAACAAGTTGAACTGTGAACGTACTGTAAAAGTATGTAGTGCATTAAGGTCTTTCAAGCTACCTCTGGAAAAGGGCATATTACCTTTCAAGAACATTGGCCCTGTCCCCTCATGACCTATTTCAATATCCTCTTCACGTTTTGCTTTAATATCCTAAATACTTCACTCTTGTATTGCTCCCTCCCCTCTTTTTTTAAGCTGCTCCAGTCTGCCCTAACTAATTTCCTTTTGGGCTGATAGATCAGAAGCCTTCCTACCACTGTTCCTTTTAGACCTGTGAAGCCCTCCTCGTAATCCTGCTGCTTGTCCACAATTAATCTTTCAAGTTGCCACATTATTAACACTACCACCCACAGACAGAGGATGCCTGAGCCTGGCTGGATACTAGCTCCCCACTGGAGTATCAAAGATGTCAATCACACGCTAGTCAGAAAGTTGCCTGCTGTCAACATCAGAGGTTTTCATCCTCTCCTACCCACTGATCAAACATTTTTCTTCAGAAGATTAATTCAAAGTCTCCACCCATTTCCTCCCATATCCTCTTTCCCTTTTTGCTTTACTCAATGATCCATCTTCTGTATGAAAAAGGAAGCAGTGAATAATAGAAATCTTTTCAAAACAAAAGTTAGGTGAAAGTAAATTTAAATCCCAGCTGTTGTCAACCTTCTTTTTCCCATTTAAACACCTTAAAGCAGCCTGGATTAGGCCTAGCCTGAAATGACTTTCTTTGATCAAAGGCCCCAAGACTACACAAATATAATCACAAGGCAGTGACTGCTTCTAAGCAGCCTGAATTGATTTGTTTTACTGTAACATATAATACATGTATAACAACAGTACATTTGTTTCCTTGACTTTCAAGGCCTCTCTTTCAATTTATATCACTTGAAGCCAAGTATTTTAGGAATCATATTTAGCACTGATTTTCTTTTTCAAACTATGGTGAACTGCCAGAAAAAACTGACTTTGATATGTTGGGCTAAAGAATATTTATTTTTAAGATTTTTTAAAAAGTATCTATAATTGACGGAACAAGCAGCTGGGGAAGACTCTGCTAGTCAGATCAAGTTTAAGTGAGTGGGCTGGGAAGGAAGGAGGAAGAGCCCTCAGCACTGTAATCTCCTCTGTGATAATAGACCAGATTCTAATATTTTCACTCATGCTAAGTGGCTCCTTACTCCTCCATTAGTTCAGTACCATTCAACATAATGAAAACTAGAATCTGATCCTAAAGGAAGCACCAGAGCTACAAGTTCCAGCAGCATAGTGTTGTCTGTTACTGGAAAAGGTACAGATATGAGAAATTAAATACAGTAAAATGGTATTGCAGAAAGCAGACCCATTTATATAATCCAGTATGAAGCGTATCCATTGCATAACCTGATTTTGGATTTTTAAATAAGAATAATTGATTTGAGATGGCTTCACAGGACAAAATTTTACTTTTAAAGCATACTGGTACCCACAGGAGATAGATCTGAGGTCAGAGTAACTATGAAATTGACATAATAATTCAAGTGATCGGATTAGCGCTTGCCAATAGTTGGCAAAATAAACTCAAGCTGCAGTTCAATGATTTTCAACTAAATGGCAGAGAAAATAAAACCAAACAATCAAACTATAAATTCTCCTGGATCCTTAATTTTCCCACGATTGTCATTAAGTAAACCAGGAAAATATCCCACCGGCGACAAGCATTTAATGGCCCAACAAAATACACAATAGACAAGCAGAGCATGCTGACCTTGAGTTGCTCTTCCAAGTTTGGTTAAAATGTAGTCCATAGAAGAAATGTTTAAGTGTGTGACACGCTAAGATGTTTTGTGTTGTCTTAGACTTTCTATTAATGTTCCTGTTTATGTTTCTGTAAAGGAAGCTGAGAATGCAGCCTATGTTCTTTTTTCCATTTTATTGATGGCATGCGTATATGCGCACACACACAAAATATTCTAATGGTGTGTCAAAGTATCAGAGGGGAAAAAAACTATTAAACAGTACAAAAAAATAAGCCTGTGTCAACAACTGTGCAAGTCTTATACAATTATTCCTTGAGATGTCGTGTACGGAAAACCACAAATGCACTTCTAGATGTGCAGATGCAGGCTCCTCTCAAGAGCATTAAGCCTGTGCTCCCAATTTATTCTTACCTTAATTCCACGTTTATTACATTTCCTTCATTACATTATATCATGCAACCATCTCTCAGGACTTAAAGAACAACATTCAGTCCTTTGTAAAAGGTCATCATAACTCAGAAAGAAGTTGCAAAAAGATGGGTAGGTTTCAAATGTGCATGTAAATAAATTAAGAATGTGTAAGATTTTAGTATCTCTGAATTCCATTCATTTTCCATAATGTTTGGCCTTTGTACCCTTCACCCGCTATATCACATCTACAGATGGCCGGCCAAATTCTTCCATCAGATGTTTATGTCCAAATCCCAATGAAGTAGATGGGACTTACGTGCACTAAGACATAACTTGAAAGAGGATATATTGTCACCTCTATACTTTGTTTATGTTGGTACATCTATCCTTAATCCACCATAAATTGTTTTTGCACTATTTTCGTATGAAAAAAGCCAACACAAAATACATTGCATTACATTCAGTATTGCACCATACAGCCATTTGCAAAGTGCTTTATCTGAACTCCAGGGTTTAGCCAGCAGGAGGTGCTCAGCAACAAGACATCCAAAGAGCAATTTCATTTTCTGAATGTAAATCCAATAGTTGCAAATAATGCTTAATCTTTAGAAATCTGTGAGCCAGGGTACCTCTGAGTCTATATTAGATAATAGTGCATAGTACCATATAGACTATACAGACACATATATACATATTTACACATGCATACATATTGCACATATACAAATAAACTTTTACACATATACAGTGGAATCCTCTACTTATGTTAACAGAACTTCACTATATGCAATGATTCACTGTTACCAGTGCTGTAGTGGGCACCGGTCAGTGCACTGAAGAAATCACAGACCATCAGTCTATCGGTCTATAGATGGATTTCACTGTATTTGAGTTCAGTATAAGTGAATTCCTTTGGATACCATAAATATATCACATTTTAGTCTTTGAAATACAGAAGGTCTATAAACTCTTCAATTCCCTTGCCCACTTGATTTCCAGGGGTCATCAGATGTCAGCTTAGAACCAGCAAGGAAAATTGCTTTCGTGGCTATTCCACAGAAGAGGACATATAACACTACCATATTTTCAGAACATATACAGGCAATGGCAATCTGGGAAGAGAGTTACTGGGTATATTATTTTATACAACAGACCTAAGTCCAGTAACTTGCAATATCAAAGAATTATCTTTGCTTTTCAGTTTGTTATGCAATGCTGTCTCACTTTATAAATTAATGATTTTTTCCCTCTGACATATGAATTATAAAAGGTTAATCTACATGAAAATTAAAGTCTGCCCTAAAGAATAAAGGTTAACATTAGTTTGGTAACTATTATTCAGCTATGTTGCTCTCCTTGCTTAACAGACATGGGAATTAAAAATTTGGGAAGGTTAAAAAATGCTTTTAAGTAGTCTTCCTACAGGCATGTGGGAAGAAAACTGAGCTGGAGCTAAGCTTCTTGTCAGACAGCTAAATCAGCAGAAGGGGGTGCTATAGTGTAACCTATTTAAGATGCAAATAGAGTAACTTTTGTAACAGCAGATTAAAGCAAGCATTTTATTCACTTGGCATGCCCACAGTGTACTGAACGTTGGAATCAGGCTTGTCACTGCACACCGCAGGTTATTAATAGCGCTCAGAACAGTGTTGCTAAATGTGCAAGTTAAAAAAGCAAATAAACAAAAATGGATTTATCTGTGGTATTTGTTCTCTGGCAGAATTCAGCAAGGCCCTGCCTTTCACAGAAGATTTGTTAATTCAAGACCACAGAGGCTCAAAGATTTTCCTTTTTCCATGCATCTGATTGACAACCACCTACTGCAGTCAAAAGTTCTTCTAGTATAAGTGAGCTATAAACCTAGCATTTTAGAGAGAGACAGTGATTATTTTCAACCTAACCAAGCAAATATAAAAACAGGGCAAGTTGGAGAGAATCTATGGAATATGACAACTACTTTCTAATGGGTCTTTTTGGATTCTGTTGCTCTGGTGAACTACCAGCATGTGAGAAAAGACAAAATCTAAGGCTTTTGCAGGACCAAATCAACACATTGCACTGTGGCTTTACACTTTATTTTCCTACATTGGCAGGTGTTAGACCAGCAAGTGGGTTTCCTCTCCCTCTACTCAAGCCAGTTCCTGTTTTCTTCATCTCGATCTCTCGGAGACTCATCAAAAACAGGATTTAATTACATCTCAAAAAAAGGGGGCAAGAGTGTAAACATGACTCCTTTTTATCTCCTGATACATCTGGACAAGTAGACAATGTGCTAAAACAAAATAAATCTGCCCTGACAGTCACATCAAAGGGTTCAGCTAGGGGCTTGCAGCTACTTAAGGCACAGGAATGTTGTTGCTAAGCATCGCTCTACAACCTATCAGTCCCTTAAAGAAGAGCTTTTTTCTTTCAGAGGGGGATGAGGAAAGCTCGAGAGTGGGAACCAGACTGCAAAGGGAGATTGGGGATTTTGGAGGATTTTGGAGCTTAAAGTGAATTGTGAGAAGAAAGGGGTTTTTGTTTTGTTTTGCCTCTTGACACACAGTCTACTTTTTTGGGTGGAGGATGGAGGAGGAGGTAAAACATATGGATGAAACATCTTTTTAATTTTCCCCTTTAGATCAGCACAGGATATCACAGACTTTGCCTTTTTGTCAAATCCCTGTTCTTACAGTAGTATATCTGAAAGAGAAAGACTGTGACCAAAAGCAATAGGATACTTGAGCTGATTGTTATTGAAAGCATATTGCAAAATGTGTGCCTTGCCCCCATTTCATTCAAACATTAGGTAAATATACATAACTAAATATAGGAATTCAGCTGGAATATCAATGTCTAATCATCTCACTACCCAGTAAAGGGAAACTTTGGATGCAAACCCGATTTGAGGCTCATTTGCTAGTAAAATCTATTCCCTATAGTGAGTGGCCTGACTTTAAATCTTTTTGTCTCTAGTACGGAGCTCTAAAGGGCTGATTTTGACACGTGTTGAGGAACCACAACTCTGAATGAAGTCAATGGGAGGCAAGAGCATGCTAAAAAAAAGTCATTTTCCCCCATTTTTATTATAACCATAGCATTGGCAAAATGGGAGATTACAATTGCACCAAGAGATTTAATAATACTCCCCCACTTATGCTGGTGGATAAAGAAATATATATTCGGTTGGAGATAAGATACCAAGCATGAAAAGTACGACCTTAAAGAAATATTTTCAGCTTTTGTTGCTGTGTTCTGAGAAACAGAGTCATCTATGAAAAGTTTATTAATACATTATTAAAACCAATAACAGATCCTTCCCAGTACCACTGAGAGGTGAAAATACTATAACTATCTACCTATGCCTTTAAAAAAAACATTTTAAATGTAAAAATGGTCATCGTCTCCCTTTTTTATGAATTAAACAAAGAAAATTCTGAAACAGCTTCATTCTACATGCACGGTAGCTATCAACATGAACAATTACTGAGCCTGTGATATTGCACAAATAAATAACACTTAGCATTATCTTCAGCACTATCATATTTATTAAAAAGTGACTGACGGCAGTAGTAACGATTTTTACTGTCCCATATAGCTCTTATTTTCTAATTAAACAGGAGGTTATTTCCACTGCTAACAGAGCCATTTGTCTTATTTGAGTATTACATAATATTTTTTGCAAGCCAAGCCTGACTATGAAAAGGAGTGTTCTGTGTGGTGAACTGTGGCTCAAGTTGCTTTACTGTTTGGTAATCATGGAAATGGGCCATTTTGTGGTGTGTTAATAAATAAACTTTTTGCAATTTCTCCTAAAACATGACAAAGCTCATACTTTGTCCTACCCTCTAGCTTCAATACAAGGGCAATGAGCTGTATTATTAAAGATATAGGTCAAGCAAACCTGACGAATTCAATCCTGTGGGATGCTTTAAAAACTGTTGTCATATTACTGAGATCATTCTGCTGCTCCTAATTATTCCTCTTGGTTGCTTCACATTTCAAGTGATTTCTCTCACACTTATGTCAAAATTTATAAGCTGCTCTGTGTAACAACACTACATTATTTCCTCACTTGTTATGGTAATATAGAACAGAGACTAGGAGAATGCTTTAATCTATCTGACAAGGATAATGTAGTCTAGAAGCGTAATAAACTTTGTATTTTACCAGGTTTTTTTTCCTACTCAGAAACATTTCATATAGACAGACAACTTAAAAAAACCTAATTGCTACAATACCCTCTTACCTCAGTTCCTTTTTAAAAAGGAAAATGTTTCAGTGTTAAAGTGTTCATGCCAATAACTCATGCACCCTCCTTACTTCCAGGTGTGATTACTATTGTGCAACATGCGGACTGTTCAATAATACTAGTTATTATGGTGGTGACACTATTTTCATAAGATCAATGCATTTCACACACAGCACACCAATACTTGCAATCAGCACAAGGGCTGAACTTCCACACTCCAGTAACACAGCTCAGTCTAACTAGCACAACATTTATATTGCGCTAGGCAACTGGTGATGGGCCGAAGATAAAAATCAGCTTTACGTATTAATTTCCTTTTCTATAGCATTGCCCATCTCTCAAAGACATCTACAATTTGGGGAAAGATGCCAACAGAAGAATTGATGGAGGACTTGAGTTGTAAAGCTACTGGAGGGGTGCCTCACAGTGGGGGTTAGACAGAGGAGACAGAGTTTCATTAGGAGTATACTGCAGGATACTCAAGGCATCCAAAAGGTCATTCACCTTGGAGAGAAATACTAACAAAGATTAAAGTTATGCACACAATCTACACTATGCATAATTGATATATGGCTTGCACCCATCTTGACATTTCCATGGTGTCCTCACTTTTGTTGCTATACTTGTAGGATGTTCAGAGGCCCCCAAAAGGACTTTCAGGCATCAGCAGATATTGCAACATTTTGGCAGAATTGTACCAAACAAACAAACAAACAAAAACACACCACACCAAACCAATCTCCACACTTTTTTCCCCTTACAACATGCTGATATAACATTATGATAGTGTAACAGCTAACTCCACAGCATCAAATGAATGTGCTAACACGGCAAGCCGAGGAGCACTGGCTATAGTGACAAATTTTTAACAGTAAGTTTTGATACCTGGTGATTTTTCTTCTCCAAATACCAGGCTCACTGTTCATATTGTGGTTCTTCCTTGGCTCTGCACCATCAGAAGGCAAGATCATCTCTATCAATCACTAGGAGAGATTGGCTTCCCCTTTTGGAGTCTCCCTAGAGCAGTGATGCTGAACCATTTCAGACTACTGTACCCCTTTCAGGAGTCTGATTGGTCTTGCATACCCCAAGTTTCACCTCACTTAAAAATGATTTGCTTGTGAAGTCGGACATAAAAATACAGAAGTGTCACACCACACTAATACTGAAATATTGCTTGCTTTCTCATTTTTACCATATAATTATAAAATAAATCAATTGGAATATAAATATTGTACTTACATTTCAGTGTGTAGTATATAGAGCAGTATAAACAAGCCATTGCTTGTATGAAACTTTAGTTTGTACTGACTTCACTAGTGCTTTTTATGTAGCTTGTTGTAAAACTAGGCAACTATCAGGATGAGCTGATGTGCACCTGGAAGACCTCTGCATACCCCCCAGGGGTATGTGTACCTCTGGTTGAGAACCACTGTCCTAGAGAGACTTCAGGAAGGAAAAGAATGATTCAAGATGATGCACAGGATGCTGTAGCCCACATCCCGGTCTAAGGATGGAAGAATTGGGAAATTCCACCCAGAGATAGGAAAATGCATGAGGTCTAACTCCTAAGGGGATGAACTCAGACACCAGAAAGGGGACAGAGGTGCAGTCTCTTAACCTAGAGAGATTCCTACCAACAATTTGGTGAGTAGGAAGGCAGACTACGTCTGCAGGTGCCTCTCCATCTTTGTTACCATTGTCTTACTCTCTTTCTGTAACCCTTCTGCCCCTCTGAGTTGGCAGCAACAAGGGCCAGGTTCAGTATCCAGGGGTTCCGTTTCAATAACACCATGCATAACCGGCTCGAGCCCCCACCCAGTGACCTGGGACACTTACATACCATACCCTCCTGGGCGCCTCTAGGAGGCAATACTTCCCCTCTCGCAAGCACGGAGTCTGAGTGTAGCGAAATCTTTTTAATAAAGGAAGGAATCAATGCGGCATCCCATTGGAGAAACACCACAAACAGAGTTATAACACAAACCATAACCACCCCCCCCAGTACATTTGGCAATGTCCTTTTCCCCTTAGGGTCTTAAGTCCAATCACTCCAAAGTCCAACAACCCAAAAGTCTCTGGTCAATGCCACCCCAGAATTCAAGAGTCTATCTGTAGAGGTCCCTCCCCCCAGCCTGGGTGAAAGGGGCACCTTACGTGGTCCAGGGCCAACTGCCCTGCCTCTCCGTGGGTTCTGCTTCCGCCTTCTCCACGAACTGCTCCGCCTTACCAGCCACTCCACTCTGCTCCTCCGGCCGTCCTCACAAACTGCTCCGCTCCACCAGCTGCCTCGTGAGCTGCTCCAGTTGTCCCAGCAAACTGCTCGGCTCCGCTCGCTCTGTGGGCTGCTCCACACGCCCCACAGCTACTCCACTCTGCCAGCCGCTCCACTCCACCAGCTGTCCTGTGGTCCGCTCCAGCCATCCCCATAAACTGCTCCACTCCGCCAGCTGCTCTGTTCCACAGTATAGCTTCAGGCTCCCCCACTAGTTAGCACAGTACTCAGTGCTCCCAGCTCAGTAATTTCAGCTCTTTTGTGATTTCAGCTCATAGTGATCTCAGCACATAGTAGGGGAGCCCACTGGTAGTGCACCATTAGCCCAAAGTGAGTTCAGCTCAGCAACCTGTATCTAGAGTCTTAAGGGAATAAAAAATCAACTCTGACATTCCACAGTGGAGAGAGGAGGGGGTGCAACTGATGCTTCTAGCTCCACAAGGAGCCTGCAGCACCAGGCACAAATACCTGTCCCCAACCTCTCTCCCTTCACAGGGTTTTGGAACCCATGTCCCTTGTCTAGCAAGTACCACCCAACTGAGGTTGAGTCATTTCTGTCACAAAGCAGTCCCACAGCTCGGCAGTCTGGGATGGGGTAGGCGTGCCTGTGCAAATATTTGAGATTTCGCATTCCAGACATTCTTTCCACACTTCCCATACTTCACCACCAGATGTAAGGGTACAGTTCATCCTGACTCTGCTTACATTTCTATAAACAGTTCCCTTCCCAATAGTAGACTCAAATGGTCCAGAGCGGATAACTTTGCAAGAAATCAGCGGAAGAGATGGGGAGAAAGTGTTTTGTCAGGGATTCTTCCTCTTGATCCCCACCAGAGAACTTCAACTTTTTCAGCGGAGGAGGAAGATAAAGAATGTGTTTTTGTGACTAAGGGATTTTCTCATATATGATTTTTGTTTTTTCCTTCCTGGATAAGAGTTCCTAGATGACCCCGAAAGCACAGACCACCAGACCTCTATATTTAACTTTGAGAAAAGGCCATAAAGTTCCAATGGATCAGAGAAAGTTCCAGTCCAATTTTATGTTTCTGCAATGGCTCGGCAAGAGAAGACCAAGACCCTCTCTATCTTCTGGATTGATGCTGTAGAGACTCTCTCCTTGTAAAAAAGGAGGCACTGAAAGGCAAGAGAGCGCCTACTTCAGAGACCGTATACCTTTCCACTTGATGTTGCCACAACTGCTGTCAGCAGAGACACTCGAGCTGATGCCCCTGAGCTGTGAAAATGCATGGAGCAGCTGAGAGTCTCTCCCTAAGAGTCCTTCATCTCTGGAAACTACTTCCCGGTTGGTCTCAAACATCTCAAATTTGCTGACTTTCAGGGCACATTACATGGACTAATTATTTATGCAGGCTTTTGCAAAGGAAGGGACATAGGAAATGGAGTTTATAGGGAAAGTGAATTTTGTCTGAGTTCAGCTTTTGTTGTGGTTAATTATTAGAGCTGGTCAAATTTTTCCTTCAACATGGGGGAGGGAGAGGGAGGAGAGAAAGAAATTGGCCTTTTTAAATTGAGCGTGTTTCAGCTACAAAAATTTGTTTTCTTTTGACATGAAAAACAGTCAGCTTCTGAAAATAAAATAAAATGGTTTTCATTTTTGTGTGTGTCAAAAACCTCCAAAATTTCAGAAAAAAGTTTTGAAAAACATGTTTGTTTTGAATTTTATCATGGAAAATACCATTTTTAAATTATGAAAGCTGGAAAATACCATTTTTAAATTATGAAAGCTGGAAATTTTTACTTGTGTTCTGATTGTATTTTAACATTTGCAAATGTGTGTAGAGTTGCGGGTAGGTACCTTTTAAAAATAGATCCATTATTAATCAACAGTGTTAATCAACAATCAATATTAAGCCTTAGTTGAAGATTTCAAATCTGAAAGTCCCGAAAGATGAAGGGGCTTAGGATTCAATGCTCCAGTTTAAGCCCATCACTGTTTTAACCTTTAAAAAAACTTCCAGAGAAATAATCAGTTGGACTCCACGACATCCAACTCTTTCACCCATCATTCCCACCATCAAAATATATGCAATTGTTTATATACAGAACACTGAAAAATATTCAGGCCATCCAAAAAAACCCCCCAAAACGTTCAAGGTAGTTTCACATAAGCTACTTATCATTCATGTCTAAAGATTCCCTGGCACGTTTTGAAACCATAAGAGCATTAACCCCATTGCCCTGTCCAAATTCTAACTCAGTTAATTACATTTTCCCCCCTAAATTTCACCTGGCATTTTCAACTGGCTATTATTATTATTTCACTCCCTATACTAAACTGTTGAGTTCTATTGCTGTGTAGTTGATGCATTCCATTCTCAAAGAATTTCAGCAGTGGGTGAAGATACCCCTACCAACTGCTTCACAGGTCTGATGTGAGAATTCAGCAGTTAGTGTTTCCAAAAACTCTGAGATTCTTAGAGGAAAGGTGCAATGGAAAAATAAATTGTTAGCTAATTAATTTATGCATACCACAGCAAGTCTCAAATAATATTGTTCAATATATTTATTAAATAAATGCTAACATTAACTAAAATCAAGAAAACTAAGACATTCAAGAACAAATGTTTCCCGTACTCCCACTCAGCTTAGTTCATCCTGCTGCAATTTGGCTATTGAGAAAACACGGTACTCTTATATACCTAGGTATTTTACAAGAACTATGTATAAGACAGTGCATTAAGGATAGTAATGATAGCCCTAATTCTAAATTAGATATCTTTTTACAAAAATCATGTTTCAGGTATCATTTTACCAATGACACAGCATATAGGCATGCATTAGTAATATAGACAGATGGAGTGAATAGTCTAGTAACACCTTTTTCCATTTCTAATTTCTTCGATTCTCATTTTTTCTTTTTAAACAGCAGTTGTAGCAATCTCATATAAATAAGCAGACATATGCAGAAAAAAATGCATACACCTATAAAGACAGATAATATATCTACTGAGACAGCTAGTTTATGTGAGCTGGATTCATTCTCACTTGAAAACAGAAGAGACTTCAAAGTAACCTACCAGATGTTTTGAAAATTATGAAAAATATCCCGGATCACTAAACTTGATAGAGATGCATTTATTTTTTCATACTGGCAAAGGGGTTCAAAACCATGGGATACAGTTAGGAGCAAAATTCAAACTAGCAGTAAGTCGGGAACTCAGCCAGTAAGCGGGGAACTCAACTCTTGAAAAAGAGTAATAAACACATAAATTAAGTTACACCGAAGGAGAAATGAAGCCTAGAGTATAAAGTAAACGAGTTCAAGATATACCAACAATTTTGTTTGGAGGACAGAGGTAATGTAAAGGTGTACAATGAAAAATCAAGGACATGGAATTAAGATAATCTCAAAATTACTCTGTGATGTTGAGCCACGTGGCTTTTTCCTTTTCCTAAAATGTGTTGTCTTCTTGTGGCCAGTAGGGAGAAAATGAAACAATGCGGGATAATGCTTTAATCAGTCATCATTTATGACACTGAAGTACAACTGGCCAATTAAATATCAGGCTCAGATACTGTTGGGTTAATGTGAATTTACATCAACCTATTACAAATTTATCCTGGTGAGGATCATTCAGTGTCATTGAGCATTTGATGCTAACCTCACTCTCACTGACCTACATGAGGAGTAAATTCCATTAAAGACAATGGTTTTACACTAGTATAGCTGGTGGAAATCAGGCCAGAATCAGGACCAATGATCCTAGATAACTTGGTGGTTGGCATAATATAAGGCCTTGATTCTGCATTTGGAAGGAAGGGGTGGCAGGGGGTTCATCCATGCAGTTGGTCAGTGCAGAATCTCGGCCTAAATGTCCTCATCTAAAAAAGTTGTTCAGTGTTGTAATGTTGACAAGACCAGCAACTTATCTTCATTCTGGGAAGAGTCTCAAGGTCATTCACAAAACTCACAAAACTCCTCCAGGGCAACACAATGTGCCGTTCCCATGCAGTGGCCCACAGAAAAAAACAGTTTCAGTTTTTTAAATTATCTCAGAATAATTTACACAAATTAAACTCCCTAGTTCCTATTTACATGTCTTTTATTTGTTTTGAGAAGTGGTTGTTTGTTTTTTGTTTTTGTTTTTTTTAAAGTTGTTAGCACAGACGTATATGGGGTTGAGGGAGGAATCAAATGTTCAGATCAGTTTTTCAGGATAGTGGATTAATTATTATAAAATTGCAAAACAGTGATTGAAACATAGTGAAAATGAAAGATTCTTTAATGTAATCTTAAATAATTCGAGCAAACATTGCTTTCATATTCCTGCCTCCTTTGCTGCAGTCAAACTTCTTCAATGACACACGTACAACAACAGATGTAAGTATCATGTTAGATAACTTCGGAAGTTGAGGTTTAACAGAGATTTACTCCAGCTGTATTCATTCTATTCATTCTGAAACTTTTGGCAAAAGGAAATAAAAAGAAAGAGCCTGAAAAGCATGTAACATCATCCTGTTTTTAGCATTGGATGTGGGTCTCAACACGAGTCTTGGCATGACTTCGTTTTTTAGGATAGATTATTTAAATCTCAATGGATGAAAAAACAAAAAAAGGTTGTTTGACATCTTGACTTTTCACATCAAAACTCATTTTCTATTGATCACATGTTATAAGGTAATACTAAAGTGTTTGCTCTATAACTGTAAAATGTTTGTTCTGAAACTCTAACTCACCAAACTGGAAAAAAAACTTCACCTGATGCAAACTGCTGGATTCCTACAGAAGGTAGGATCTACACATCAGGAAGGACTATTGAATCCAAATGGGCTACTGTGGAACAAATACTTTGCCAATTGCTCCCCACCCACTCATCCCATTAGCCTGGACTCTAGAGAGGGGGATAAAAATCTCTGACCAGAAGGAATATGGGTCTTTTTATGCTCTTTGACTCTGAGGGCTAAGATTCCTAAACATAAACAAGAGATTCCCATGCTGCTTGACATAGGTCAGCCCTAATTGCAGCATGATGAAAAAAGGGATCTGACTAACATCTGCCATGTGTGGTTTATTCTCTCTCTCATTCTTTCTTCACTGGGTGAACTGTATGTACAGTGGACTGTTTTGTTTTGATAGGGTTTGGGTTTTCTTAAATGTACGCACTGCTGTCTGTCTGTTAGTGAAGGAAAGGTCAAATATGTTTGCTTTGCACTTGGAATGGAGACACTGGATCTAGAATCACTCTAGTCATTTCAAATTGAGACACAGGAAGAATTGGGTATATTTCTATTGTATTGTACTGCTATTGTGGGAACTTACATCACATACAGAGCTATTCCTATCTCAGTGCACAGGGAGTTATCCATTCATAATCAGGGGAGTAGCTTGCACAGATCCAGACAAAACTGGTCTGACCTATGCTGGTGCTTGTGAGGCTCACTTGGTCAAGACTTTATTTTCCCAACTTTTCTCTTGCTCTCTGTCTTAGGGGAAGTAGCTGAGATAGACAGACCCATTTTAAAGGATTTTTTTAATATCCATTATCTTGATCTTCCCATTTTTCAAACTGCCTCTGCTCCCCAGATGCTGAAAACTTTTCTATTCCCTTGTACCGCATGGCCCTGATCACAGTTGCTGAATCCTCTGCTGTACGTAGATTAAAGAAAGAAGCAAATGTGTATCCATTTTTGCAGTGTATTCTGTTAATACACAGTATAAATACAAACAGAAATTTGAAGAAGATACAATATGGTGTTGACACTTAACATGTGAAATGAAACTCTAATTCCATATCAAGCTTGGAAAAAGGTATTCATTTCAACACATTTGAAAATCCAAATTTCCAGTACATTTTTTCTGTGCACTCACACCTGTCAGAAGTGAAGAGCCACTGATACCTGAACAACAGGTGAAAAAAAGCCATTTCTTAGAAGAAAACAGAAGGATCCACCCTTACTTCTAAGGAATCTCTTATCAGGTTCTCACCAGTTAGTTGAGACAGAGGATATAGCCTCACATTAAATTAAAATATAGATAATTGTCAGGGCTGGTGCATGGGCAGCCTAGCCTAGGGGTTAGAGTCAGATACACATCAAGGTTCCCAGAGACAATTACCACAATTCAGGCCTGGTGGAACTCCAGGAGATCAGAACTGAGAGAGACAATGGAGAGCAGGGTTCAAGAGCCAGTTACCAGGAATCAGGCCAAGTTAGGACACCAGGAGGTCAGGATCAGGTGACAGAAGCAGAGGGCAGGAACCAGGAGGCAGTTACCAAGAGTCAAGCCAAGTCAGGAACAGCTAATTACCAGGCAAAGCAGTCTCTGGCAAGGTGAAGCCCCATTGTATAGACAACTTCCTGTTTCCTCCTCTGGCTTAAATGGGAGCTGCAGCCCAGTTAGGAGCCTTGCTGTTCTTCCAATCAGTTGGGCTTTATGGACCAGCTTCCAGCTGCTGCATGGATGGGAGGGGCACTGAAATGTGATGACTCCCAGAACTCCTGTGGGACTGGTCAATACTTATTAACAGGTCCCCTGTATCACAGGGGAGCATGCCTTAGTCACTCTTTCTGCTACCAATAAAGCCAATGATGTCTTTTTAAATACTTCTTTCTCCCCCACAGGAGAAGAGATTTTTGCAGATCCCTACATACTCTTACAAGGAGACAATCTCACATGAAGTCTTGTACTCATAAGATTTTTCGCTTTTGCAGAATAGAGAGATCTGGATACATTTCTAGACATTGGGATGTTTGTCCAAACAGAACCCAAGATCTGTCCATCACTAATTAATACAGTTCCTCCATACATTCTCCAATAATCAAAATCATAAGAGTTCTGATAAAAAGTAGTTATTCACACACAGCAGCTGCTTTCTGAAATAACTGCATTTAGAGAAGAGACTGTATCCAGATGTCAGATAAAATTCACTGCAAAATCAGATCTTAAGTGATGTCCTGAACAGGGATGGTTTAACCACATGTGCTTTCCTGAATCAAGGCACCATAAGTACCATTGTTATATCATGTATAACACATATATCTGTGTTATCTTTCAGAGAGATTGGTTTCAATACACACAATTCTTTTTGCTAAATTTAATAGCATTTAGCTAATGTCCTGTGTTTTGTATTTTATACTTCACAAATTAATTCAGTACGTTTAAAACTTACTGCTGTACCAAGTGAATCAACTAACAACACTACCCAGGCTGCTTAGAAAAGAAAGATGTTAGCATGATGTTTTACTCAGCAGGAAGAGCATTGAGCGCATTTTTAATGATTTACCAGTTCTACTTGACTGAGCTTGCACCCTGTAAATGGATCATATGATCACTGATCACAAGTTAAACTGCTTTTGTTTCTCGCATGGCATGGACTGAAGGCCCGTTGTACAGTACCAGAGGTTCGTGTGCAGCTCTGTGTAAGACAAGGTGAGGTTACATACAACAGGCAGTTAATGGCTCATACCAGCAAGCCCTCAACTGAATGCAGCACATGAGGTTGAATTTTAAAGAGGTAGCTGACCTTGCAGCTGGGAGCTTTAACTGTGTGTTTTTACCTATTTATACCTGGATAAGTAAACACTTACTGAATGCTGAAACGGCCTGAAAGCACTATGCTAGCCAGAGGCTAATCTCTATTCTCTGTGGATGAAAGAACTAAAGCAAAAAAGAAAGTTTTCTGCCTCAGGTAACACAAAAGTAAACCTGTAATAAGGAGCTCCATTTATTTTAACCTTAATGTTGCCATATCTACATTTCTAATGAGCTCTCAGCAGTTAAAAATAAAATACTGCCCTGTTCTAAGAATGGCAGAAATGTCAGAACAACAGCAACAGAGTATCACAATGTGGTGGACAATGAAAACCAAGTGTTCAGAAATGCCCTCTTAATGTAGGTACCGAATTCTGATCCCACAAATCTAAAGGAAAACTGACACTGACTTCAATGAGCCCTGTATCTGGCCCTAAGCAAGCGTAGGAAGAAACAGCGACCACAGCTTCTCTAGTTCTAGGGTTTGACCCTATTTAAAATGCATCTGAGGCCTGGTCTACACTACGCATTTAAATAGATTTAAAGAGCATTAAATCGATTTAACGCTGTACCCGTCCACACTACAACGCCCTTTATATCGATATAAAGGGCTCTTTAAATTGATTTCTGTACTCCACCCCGACGAGAGGAGTAGCGCTAAATTCGATATTAACATATCAGATTACGGTTAGTGTGGACGGAAATCAAACGTTATTGGCTCTCTGGGAGTACCCAGTGGCATGGCACTGACGCCGCTTATCTGGACAGGCCATATGACTCATGATGTGCAGCGGGGTCAGGTACAGCAGGAAAAGACGCGAACTTTTGAATTAATTTCGCTGTTGCCCAGCGTGGAGCTTGATCAGCAGCGTGGTGGCGATGCAGTGCCAAATCCAAAAAGAGGCTCCAGGCATGGAGACGCGTAACGGAGATACTAGATGCTGATCGCTGTATGGGGTAGACAAATGCTGGTGATCAGAGCTGACGCATAATAGCAGAACACGTGAAATGGCCAAGGCATTTGAAAAAAAATTCTCCAGGAATACACAGGCGCTGGCGTGACAAGCGTAACGGGAAGCCAGAGACTCAAATGGTCCCTCCCCGCTCATTGATGGAAGGGGATAACTGAGGACTCCAGCTATCCACAGTCCACAGCAGTCTCTGAAAAGTATTTGGCATTCTGGTGAGCTCCCCAATGTCTGTAAGTTTAAAGCAGCAGTGTGCTGGCAGTGTTCAGCGGGGAATTAGCTCCTCAGTATTCTCCCCCCCCCGCTCCACCCAGTGAAAGAAAAGGGAAAAGAAATCATGTTCTTGACATTCTTTCATGTCAACCATCCTGTGTGTAGCTTGAATGCTGGCTGGTAAGTCTAGAGCGGCGATTGTGTGTGGGCAGCAGTGAAGAAGGCAGTACTTGCTCGCTCTCACGCGCCTCCCCGGTGGTATACAGTACAATATGAACTGAGTATGCCGTCGTCGCAGAGGCCCGTGAGTGGGCTCCTGGCTGGCCTCAGGTGAGGCTGGCCGGGGGCGCCTGGGTAAAAAAAGGGCATGGACTCGCCAGTTACTCCCAGTAGATGGTAGCAATGAAGCGGCTTGTAACGGCGTCTCATACATAGCAACTGGGGGGCTGATGAGCTCAGCCCCCTCGTCACCTGTTCCCTGTGTCAAGAAAGATTTCTGTACTGCCTGAACTGTCATAGCCCATGTCGTGGACCCCGGGAGGTCTGCCTCCCCCTCATTTTAATCTCACCTAACAAGTCTCTGTTCTTATTCGCGGCATATCTTTATGAACTTTCATGACACAAATGGGGGGGGAACACTGCCAGCGGTAGCGGCCAGGAAGGTTGGGGAGGAGAGAAGGGCAAGGGTGAGGTTGTTGCAAGGGGCACCCTTGTGAATACTAGACACGAGCAAGCTGTGCTCTGATACACAACTGGTACCTCTAATAGCACTTGCCCCTTATTGCTAGCAGGACTAGACTCTTTATTTTAGAACCTATGTAAGGAGGGAGCAGCGATATGGATCAGTCGGCAAGTTGAGTGCAATCGGCCAATTTTGGCTTTGGTGTTGGCGCCCACCGGCCGATTTATGCAGGGGGCACTGCATTGACTAGGGCAGCGTGACAGTAGGCAGAGGGGAGAGATAAACCATCATCTCGATTCCCAGTTTTCTCCGGGGCAGTAGACTGGTAAGCAGAAGCGATCCTGTAACCATCTTGGGCTAATCATTGCAAAGCTTAAGTGAATGCTGGCTGTGTAGCGCTGAGTATCAGCCTCTTCGTGCATCCATGCCGGCAATCCATTACACATATCGGTGCCGGGAAACTGAACGGGGCTCACAATGGTTGCCGTGCCCTATGGCGTCTGCCAGGGCAACTCCAGTGAAAAACGGGCGGGCGGGAGTCAGCTTGATGGTTTTCCGCGGAGGAAGGATGCACGCGCGACATTCCCAGAACGACGCGCGAAATAATGATTCAAACGCGCAGAATCTGCCAAGGGGCGGGGGAGACTGCGGGAACTATGGGATAGCTACAGAAGAGCTACCCACAGTGCAACGCTTCAGAAATTGACGTTAGCCTCGGACCATGGACGCACAACGCCGAATTACTGTGCCTAGTGTGGCCGCATGAAATCGAATTTATATCAGTTTTATAAAACCGATTTTAGCGAATTCGATATTAACCCGTAGTGTAGATGTGGCCCAACATTCATGCTGCAGAAAAGAATATGAACTATGGAAGATTCAAGGACTTTGAACTGATTCTAGCTTTCAGTTCCTATGGGGTGGTGTTCTAATGCAGGAGCCATAATATACTTCTTGCTGATTCATAGCCTTACACTTTCATTTCAGTGTTTAAATGTTTTTGACCAATACTGCTAAGCAAACCAATAAACACCTTTGTTAACAGATGCCTTTTCAGCAAGAAGTGTAATGTACTGCAGTGTGTGTGAGAGAGTGAGAATGCTTTCTGAAAACTTTTATTTGCTTTTCATAGGTCAGAAAAATGGCTTGGCGGCTAAAGCCTTGTTTTACAATTTGATTCCAAGTGAATTCTTGAACATCAGCCTACTTAAAAAAAAAAATTCAAAATCCATAATCATTCAGTTATTTCTCCATAAATATTACAACCTCATTTTGTATTTTGCAAATAAAGTAAGAAAAGTAAAAGAGACACTTCAAAAGTTTCAGTTTTCCCTTTTAAAAGCTTCAGAACTTCACTCCCAAAAACCTTATGGGTGATAAATTCTTCTAAATACACAGTTAATACAAAGTTCTACTTATAAACAAATTAAATTTTTCCTCAGCAACATGCTCAAGATTACCCTCCTTTGTTACTCCCCACACACAGAGAAGAGTCTAAATGTTGACTTGCAAATTACAAACCCACATAGTATCTATGAGTTGAAAAGCCAGAGCCTTTACTCCAAGTACAAACCCTGGACCAAAACATGTTAAATTCCATCTTTACAAAGGGCTGAAGAATTCTCAGTATTCCAATTCACCTTAGCCATGTAAGTCATGCACCTCAATCTTCAGATGCAAGCCAGAGATCAACCTACACCAAGTGCACAATCCTTCCTTCCCACCATTTATCCCTCCTACAACCAGGGCTGGCTCCAGGCACCAGCGTAGCAAGCAGGTGTTTGGGGCGGCCAATTCAAAGGGGCGGCATTCTGTCTGGTATTGGGGCGGCACGTCCAGGTCTTTGGCGGGTTCCTCATTCCTTCTCTTCCCCTTTGAGCTGCCGCTGAATTGCTGCTGAAGAGGAAGAGAGGGAGTACCCGCTGCCAAACTGTTGCAGAAGAAGCAGCGTGGCTGATCTGCTGCCCAAGTGCCGCCACTCGTCTTTCTTTTTTTTTTTTGCTGCTTGGAGCAGCAGAAAAGCTGGAGCCGGCTCTGCCTACAACCATATACAAACCAGTTATCTACAACCATATACAAACCAGTTATGCTGGCCATATACCTAATATAGGCTGGAAGAGTGGCTCAAATGAAAGACCATACTGTTGTAATTCATTTGCACAAAGAGAAAGACTTCACTGAGGTGGCATAATGACAATACTTCCTCCTTTCTCCCACCCTTTGTCTGTCTTGTCTATTTAGAATCTAAGGTTGTCAAACTGCATCCTTCTCTTCCTATGTAGGTGGACCACTGTTTGCAGTGCTTTTGTAGCCATGTTGGTCCCAGGATATTAGAGAGACAAAGTGGGTGATCCCAGTACCCAGGTCACCTCAGTATAGCAGGCTCTCCTAAATAAAACAGGTTTTAATTACAGAGGAGTGAATGGGTTCACACAAGAAAAACTCCAATCCTTAGCTCATCTGTTGAAGACAGTCAGAGTTAGCAACTATTTTCAGGTACTTCTGCTCTTCCAGTTACCACTAGAAATGTTAAAATACCATCATAATAACTATTCATGTTTTGTTTCCAGTCCAGCATCTGAACTTTTTGGTGCCTATCCAAATTAGAGCTGGGCTGGAACCCAAGCCCCATATCCTTTGACCTTGGGGAAGTTTGGATTCACATCTCAACTTCATGACTTCCTTCTTCCTCTTCAGTGGGCCAAATTATAATCTGACCACCTCCAAACTATGAGGTAATTTGCATCCAGAATAAAACTTTGTGGCAGGGCCACCTCTCATTTGAACTTTAGGTTTTCTCATAACTAGGTCTATGATTTCTCATAACATGATTACATGTGATCGATTAAGGACATGATTAAACAAAATACGTAATGCTTATATGCTTACATGTTTATATGCTTTGCTGAACTGGGGCCCAAATCACTATTTCATCCAGACTCCATTTAACTGTAAACTCCTTGATTACACCTTGAATACAAAAGGCACTATAAGAAAATCATGTTAAATGTGTGTCATAATGAATTTTTCCCCACCAAGGATAATAAAGATCATATGTGAATGATAATATAATTTTATTTTACAGTCATTTATTTCATTTTAGATGTAGCTGTATAAATAATTTAATAAACTAGAATAATATTTGGTTGTTTTATGATACCACCCAGAATATTTTTTAAATTTAAAACACAGATGCAAAAGAAATATTTCCCTGATATTCAGGTTATATTTTAGCTGTAAAAATGTCTTGATAGAAAAAAAAAGAATTCTTGGATCTAAGATAAATTTTTAATAAACTTTATTAAATTTACATTGATCCATATGCAAAATAATTTGTTTACAATTTGAACTGAGACTTATAAATGGAGCTTAACTCAATAAAGGAGAAGACTGGAAAACAACAGCTGTATGGTTAACAACACATTAAGCCATTAAAAATATTAAATGTTGCATGTGTAGTTTGATTTATAAACAGAGTCAAATTAGCCCTTTAAATTTGTTTGGACACAGGGGACCTGATTTTTAAAAATAGGCGCATGCAATTAGTCATGTACACACGTGCAATCACAGTATTCGTGTGCATAAATTAGGAGTATAATATTGATCACAGCCAGCTGTTAAAATTATGTTGCAAAGGGAATGCCTGTGTCACAATTAAAGCTGAAAACTGCAGATTAGGTTGCCTGAGTTCTATTTCTACCTGTGTTACTAAGTAATTGAACTTCTCTTTGCCTCATTCTATCCCCCTTTCTGTAAAATGGGTATTCTAACACTTACCTAATTGACGGTGCTGTTGTTGGACCCTTAACTAGTGCTTGGAAAGTGCCTTGAGATCTTTGAGTGAAAGGAGTCATATAACTGCAACAGTATAACAGTTAGCTATGCAGTGGCACTTGTATAGCCATGTGCAATGCACTATTTGTCATACTGTATAACTAATGTGAAAGTTCAGTGCATGTTACAATTCTGAGAAAGGGCACTTTAATGGGGTTAATTAAAGTGGAAAGAAATATTCCTTCTGTATCTCTACAGAAGAGACTAAAATAAAACTTAAGGACTAACATACATATATTGATCACTATAAAATAATGTTAAGTTATAACTGAAATTACTATAGCATAAGTTGAACACTAAAATAATGTAAAAATCAATGAATGTGCTCAAGGTGAAATCAGCAGCAACATGAAACATTTTTAGAAATGGGGATAGAACTGTCTACTTTTCCTGACATACCAGGACTTCTACACGCTAACAGAGTAGCCGCAAATTAATGGATCTGGAGAATCCCTCATCCCCACACAAGGAGTGGAGTTGTCAGGTAGCCATTTCATCCCTCATCATTCCCTGCCACTAAATCTGACTTACACAATAACTTTCTTCACGTATTTTTTTTGTGGATTTCCATTTTTTTATGTGCACCAAAAATGTTAATGTTAATATTTGGTGAGGTTGCTGAGTGTTGGATTCTGCAAATATATTTGGAGATTCTTTTCTGTCTGGGCCTTCTCTGTACATCTGAACTTGTCAAAACATTGCGATACAAATTTTACAGTTATAGCTAGGACTTGTTTCAAAGTATATTTAAAAAAAGAGGAAGAAATGAGGATGCATGGAGGAAAGCAAAAGAAATTATTCAGGAATGATGAATATTCTGGAAAGATGGGAAGGTCTCACTCGTTTGACTGAAGTAAAGATAAGAGGCACAGAGGAACAAAGGTGTCTTTTTTATGACAAACTTTTGAAAAACATATGAAACCCTACCCTAAGT
Source organism: Chelonoidis abingdonii (assembly GCF_003597395.2). Classification (NCBI taxonomy): domain Eukaryota; kingdom Metazoa; phylum Chordata; order Testudines; family Testudinidae; genus Chelonoidis; species Chelonoidis abingdonii. The sequence continues at coordinate 3,543,171 of NC_133783.1, read as the reverse complement.
CTCTCACATTACCCTGTCCTAAACAAATTTAAGAATCAAACCTCCAAGAATTTTATCTTTTAGTCTTACCTATTCTTCTTCCACTTTCACCTCTGCATCATTGTATTCAGGGTTTAACTGTAGCTCCTCACTAATGCACTGTTTTTCTTAAGGACCACGTAACATCCAACTTCTCCTTCACATTAATATTCCTTGTTTTCTTTGAATTCTCCTTCTTTCAAAACTACTACTATTCTAAAGATAAGTTACTTGATGTAGACATTTGCTTCTTGCTGTAAAAAGGGGGAGAGGGAGGTGGGAAAGATGGTTTTACAGCATTGAGCAGGATTCCAGACAGGCTGTTCCCAAACGGAAACAAAGCTTAAATATTATCTATTCATAAGTACTAGTGAATTTCGTGCAAAGCAAGCTTCACTCTGTTTATTTAATTTTTTTAGTCATGAACAACTATATGACCACAGGACCAGTTTCTCTTGCTCTGGAGAAAGGATCTCAATCAAGGGTGAAAAGAAAATTTAAAATAAAAAATAAAACGGACTTCAGTGTAAACCCCTTCAATATAAGAAAGGTTATCACAGAAAATGAAGAGAAAAGAGACATAGAAAACAATTATCAGAATACCGTATTACTATGTTACCCATAGGATAGGACACTTAACAAATGTAAGGGGCCCAAGTCACTATAGAACAATCACCTAAAGACCGGTCACTTGTGCAATTTTTAAACTCCAGCTGGAATAATATAAACAAATTATATATGAGATAAGGAAACATGGAAACTTCACACAGTCTGCCAAGATCCATAGAAATAATAAAAGCCACTCCTGCCATTTAGAGCCAGTCTAATAATTTGTGTAACTAAATGCACATGGGCTCATTTAATGTGACAAGTCTCCTATCAAAGCATCTGTGAACAAGATAATCCACCCACATTACAAAGTTGTTCATCTTGTACAAGGCATCCCACAAGCATAATGTGATATTGACACCCCTTTTATATTCCAGAGTTCTGAACACAGCTTGTGCATTTGAAGACTAGAGTTTAAGGTGTCTTCTGAAAGAGAACCAAGTGGAAGCCAACATAGATGCATTCGTTTTTCTTACACAACTACTGGGAAAAACAGAACCAGGAAGATACCCTCCAATTATGTTTTTATTTCTGAAGAAACAGAAGAAGGTGAAGACAGATTTCAAGTGGCACCTCCCCTTTGCTTTTCAGACAAATTGTTGGCTTCTCCTTTGTCTGCTTTCTAAACATGGTGTCTATGTTCTTCCCTTCAGAATGCCACTCTTTGTCATTCAGTAATCCATAGGAATAGTTCTGCTGTATTGAAATGCCCCAGAAAGTCAGCTAGTTCAGTGGAAAGTAATGTATGAGAGTCAATTTTATAAAGTTTCCTTATTATAAATTGAACAGGTAATGGGTACCACTAAGTGAAAGGATTAACTGATGATGAGCCATGGAGTACAGCTCCATGAAAAACTGTTAAATCTACCCATAAGTTTGACCGAAGCAAAAATAGGCATTAAGAGCAATGATAAAGTAGTACTAAGGGTATTTGTCCTTAGAGACCCTCGTTATCTGATAAATGTTTAGTAATGTTTATTATTTCATTAAAAACATTTTTTCTCTTTGAAAAAAATACATACTTGAGCTTCTGTGGAACTATATATTTCTAATGTTATCGTCAAAGCTGGATGTTGCATGGTCTGCACTTTCCGAGGGTCAGGCTGAGCGCAAAATCTCTAAAATTCAATCTGGGCAAGATTGAAACGATGCTAATGACTAGAGAGAAAAAAAGTTTCTACTCTTGTTAACAGACATGTCTGATTTGTCCCTCATTCAAGAGGTTCACAATTTGGGGATTATCCAGGATTCCAATCTGTTCTTAAAATCTCTGGTCACTTTGGAATGTAGAACTGCAGTGGGTTAGGTAGTTGTGACCATTTCTTTCAGATCCAGACCATGCCAGTATTAGACTGGTTAATTGCAATGTGCTCAGAGTGAGGCTACACTTGAAGATCAGACAGAAGATACAGCCACAAAATGAAGCTACTCCCAGCACATAGAACAATTTTATCCACTGAGAATATAACCCACCACTTCTCCAATAACTTCACTGTCTTGTCATTTTCTTCCAGGTGCCATTCAAAGTTGTTGATTTTGATCCATAAAAACCTATAAAGCTTGGGTCAAAGTTATCAGGAAGATCACTTCTCCCTCAATGAGTAACTGGCCCAGCTTTAAACCTTTGAGGAGTGGTGGCAAAGTGTTCACCATGCATGGCCCTTGACTCAAATCCATTTGTCTCACTGGTCCAATTGAGCTGAACTCTCTTGACCCTAAGGGCACAAGAGAAGATCTTTCTGTTTTCTCACATGTTTCCCTGAGGGATGAATAGATGGGTCAGGACTAGAGGCCTGTGGATGTTTAGGACTGGCTTTTACATACAAACACACAACCCTCTGAGCCTTGAAAAAGAAGCAAAAAATACTATATTATGTTATACATACACATGAAGCCTGAGATAGTTTTAAAACTAAAAAATTACTGGTAACCAATGTATAACATTTAGAGGCAATAAGAGCAAGGAATAAAAGGCCTCATATTTATTGCTTATATGCAATGGTAGAAAATGGATTGCTAATGGAGAGACAGATATCTTTTGACTTAGGTATACTATATTAGATGCTCTGTTAGGAGCAGTGTCTAACTGAATTTGTATTCCTAGCTTATTGGTGCACTGGTGTCTAACATGCTTACTAGTGCCAAGGAGCTCTACTAAGCTAAGCATACTTACTAGCTAAAGAGCTGATTTGAGAAGAAAATGTAGTTAATGGGGGGTGGGGAGGAAAAACTATAAAAAGATTCAGGATTCCTCTAGAGGCAGAAGTGAAAACATCAACTCCTTTCGTATCTTCACAGAGTGAAACTAGAAAGGGCATTAAAAAGCCCTTCTTGGAGTCTTAAACTCTTACATTTAACAGCATTAATGTTAAGTATGCAAACGTTCATCCCACTGATCATTATGGTATCAAGAACTAATTTTCCTCTTTTTAAGAGCTTATATGTCACATCACACCCCTTGGGCCTTCCAAAGAAGTATTTAAATACCTAACTGGGGGAAAAGAAAAGCATTCCAGACAGCCAGGTGTTACTGATTCACCCATTAAAACTTCAGTTATAAAATATCCCACACAATGGTAAAACATTTCAGTCATTAGAAGATCATAAATAGATTAAGATGACATTCTAAATTATTATGACTCTGTATGTATAAAATTTACATTGCTCATCACAATATCCCAGGTGTCTGTGACTCTGATTATCTGAAGTTAAAGATAAAGCGCACGTGCTATTTGTTCTGAGAACTTAAAAATGGCAGGACCATATGCTGCGAATGTACCATCCCTCCTGAAACAGGAGAGAATTTTACATTTATTTGTAAGAAAATTCATTTACTGTTACCTCAGCGAAAATAAATCCTTGTTTCATTTTATTTTTAAGTGCAAGTTTGAAGTAGGCACACATACATAAATATAAAAAGGATTTTTAAGTTCCATAAACTCCTATGTTTAAACTAAGGTAAAGAGTCAATTAAAAAAAGAAATAACATTTCACATTTCTATGGCACCCTTAATATCAAAAGGTGCCAATGGATTTTTCCAGTCATATATTATCATCTTTCACTCTAATCATGAATTACACACACACACACACACCTGTCTATATATAATGTGCATAAATATAACTTTTATGTGTACCTTCTCCTTAACTTCTGCAGTGTTCCTATGAATTATTAAGAACTGTATTTTATCTTAGAAATGGCTCTCTGCTATTTCAACTTCTAAAGCCTTCTCCTGGCAGCTCGGAGCGCAAATTAGAGCCCTGAGCAGGACTTTTTAAAATCCTGTTCCCGCTATTATAGCAACGGGTCCTGTGGGATCCCACTCCTGCTGCAGGGTTCTACACTAATACCATGCAGGGCATTATGTAAATTACGCCAGCCTGAGGCCTGGTCTACACTACGATTTTAGGTCAAATTTAGCAGCGTTACCTCGATTTAAGCCTGGACCCGTGCACACAACGACGCTCTTTTTTTTTTTTTTTTTTTTTTACACACTTAAAGGGCTCTTTAAATCGATTTCTTTACTCCATTTCCGATGAGGGGATTAGTGCTGAAATCGGCCTTGCCAGGTTGAATTTGGGGTAGTGTAGACACAATTTGACGGTATTGGCCTCCGGGAGCTATCCCGGAGTGCTCCATTGTGACTGCTCTGGACAGCACTCTCAACTCAGATGCACTGCCAGGTAGACAGGAAAAGGCCCGCGAACTTTTGAATTTCATTTCCTGTTTGGCCAGCACAGCGAGCTGATCAGCACAGGTGACCATGCAGAGCTCATCAGCATGATGAGCACATTGCCCAGCCCGTACTTTGTGAAAAGTCTATGTCCATGTCTATGTCCTCATCACTCTTGTCACTGCACTGTCGTCACCTCCTCGCCTGGTTTTGCTTTTGCAGCTTCTGGTTCTGTGCTGAAAAAAGGCGTGAAACAATTGTCTGCCATCTGACGGAGGAGAGGCGACTGAGAACATGGCTTACAGGGAATTAAAATCAACAAAAGGGATGACTTTGCATCAAGGAGGAACACAAACAACTATCACACAAAATGGCCCCCTCAAGAACTTAACTCAAAACCCTGGGTTTAGCAGGCCATTGATTTTACAAAACAAAATCAGGTCAATTTCTTGTTTTGATCCACTCCATCTATCTTTTACATCATAGGCTAGTAGCAGATGGTGCAGTATGACTGCTAGCCATCATCATCTCCTGGGTACTCGGTAGAAGATGCTGCATTACGATTGCTAGCCGCCATCATCTCCTGGCTGTGCGCCAGAAGACCGTGCAGTACGACTACTAGCCGCCATCATTTCCTTGCTGCTCACCAGAAGACGGTGCAGTACGACTGCTAGCCATCGTCATCTCCTGGGTGCTCAGCAGAAGATGGGAATGACCTGTCCGAGTCACTCCCATGTCTGCCCAGACACTCCTGACCGACCTCACCAAGGTCGGCTAAAAGAGCACCCAGGAGTACAACGACGATGGCTACCAATCGTAATGCAGCATCTGCTGCCAAAAGCCAATGAGCTGCTGCTGTGTAGCAATGCAGTCCCACATCTGCTAGCAACCAGGAGACATACGGTGATAGTGAGCTGAGCAGGCTCCACGCTTGCCGTGGTATGGCGTCTGCTCAGGTAACCCAGGAAAAAAGGCATGAAATGATTGTCTGTCATTGCTTTCATGGAGGGAAGGAAGGGGGAAGAGGGAGGCCTGATGACATGTACCCAGAATCACCTGCAACACTGTTTTTGCCCCATCAGGCATTGGGATCTCAACCCAGAATTCCAGTGGGCAGTGGCGACTGCGGGAACTGTGGGATAGCTACCCACAGTTCCGTATCAGAGGGGTAGCTGTGTTAGTCTGAATCTGTAAAAGCAGCAGAGAATCCTGTGGCACACCTTATAGACTAACAGACGTTTTGGAGCATGAGTTTTCGTGGGTGAATACCCACTTCATCAGATGCAGGTCTGCTACCCACAGTTCGACGCTCGCCTCGGTGCTGTTGGACGCAGTCCGCCAACTTAATGCATTTAGAACATTTTGTGTGGGGACACGCACAATCAACTGTATAAAAATGATTTCTAAAAAACCGACTTCTAAAAATTTTACCTAATTTTGTAGTGTAGACATACCCTGAGCTTCCTTACACATTAGTAAATGGGTGCAAGTGGATTTAAGGGAGCCTAAAGAACTCCAAGTCACAGCAATATGTGGTCTAGTGGATAGAAACTGGATTTGGGATCAGGAGACCCGAATTCTACTCTTGGCACAGCCATTGATTTGCTGTGTGTACACGCGGGAAGGTTCTTTTTCCTCTCAGTGCTTCTGTTTCTCCTTCCACCATTTGTCAGGCTGGTCTTTTTAGACTGTCAACTCTTCAGTGCAAGGACTGTCACGCTGTGTGTATGTATAGTGCCTGTCATAATGGGGCTTGGGTTTCTAGGTCCCACTGACATATAAACCACAATGTGTCCTCCTGTCTCTCCCCAGTTCCAGGAATTGCTTTGCTCTGGTTTCTCCTCTTCTTCTTCTATTTAACTTCATGAGTGAAATCCTGGCTTTGTTGAAGTAAATGGGAGATTTGCCATTGAATTCGTTGGGGCCAGGATTTCACTGTATATGTTTTTATTGTTCCTCAAATGAAATAAAAATTGTTCTAAACGAAATATAAAAATATGCCAGAATCACCTATCAAAATTCGTAACTCACAAGAAACCCTACAATAATAAATCAGCGAAAGGCAAAGCAATTCCATGCAGCAAACATTTTAGTATTGTTTCCAAACATGTATTAATAAACAGTGTGTTTAAAAAATTATGAACAACATACTTTTTAGAAACAAATTAGTTCTAATTTCTCCAGCTATACAACTTAGATTATTTATTTTGCTCACCGGAGCCAGGCAAGCACCTGACAGAAGGGAACTACTTTCTCTTGTTTATGCAAACAACATAGTCATGGGAACTGATCCATGCTAGCATGTCTGGTGAAATTTCTGCCTTTCCCCATCATAAACAGATAGTTAAGGGTTAATGGCTCTTTTACCTGTAAAGGGTTAAGAAGCTCAGTAAACCTGGCTGACACCTGACCAGAGGACCAATAAGGGGACAAGTTACTTTCAAATCTTGGTGGAGGGAAGTCTTTGTTTGTGCTTTTTGTTTTGGGTGTTGTTCGCTCTTGGGACTAAGAGGAACCAGACATCAATCCAGGCTCTCCAAATCTTTCTGAATCAGTCTCTCATGTTTCAAAATTGTAAGTAACAGCCAGGCAAGGCAGATTAGTTTTATTTTTGTTTTCTCAACTTGTAAATGTCCCTTTTTTCGCTGAGAGGATTTTACCTCTGCTTGCTGTAACTTTGAACCTAAGGCTAGAGGGGGTTCCTCTGGGCTATATGAATTTGATTACCCTGTAAAGTATTTTCCATCCTGATTTTACAGAGATGATGTTTACCTTTCTTCTTTAATTAAAAGCTTTTTTTTTAAGAACCTGATTGATTTCTCCTTGTTTTAAGATCCAAGGGGTTTGGATCTGTATTCACCAGGGAACTGGTGAAGTCCCTCAAGGCCACCCAGGGAGGGGAGAGTTTTGGGGGGACAGGAAGTGCTCCAGACACTGAAATTTCTGGATGGTGGTAGAGTTACCAGATCTAAGCTAGTAATTAAGCTTAGAAGTATCCATGCAGGTCCCCATATTTGTACCCTAAAGTTCAGAGTGGGGAAGGAACCTTGACGCCCCCCCACCCATATTCTCTCTTGTTGAGGAATGTTAGAGCAAGGTAGATTTCAAAGGACCAGAAATCCACACTGCTTTTGCCAAACACTGACTTTTGCCATCTGGGTTTCTGGTGATCCTGTGCTGCTTCTCCTTGTAGAACTACAGCTCTTTCATGTTGTGTTAATGTTTTCTCTGCTGTGATGTGCCACGTGGAAGTTGATATTCACTTCACAGACAGAGGACAAGCTTGATGTTATTTGCGGTTTAAATGCCACCTGAACACACTATGCGGTTGTGAAGCATGTGGAGAAGTAAAAGAAATAGAACTAAATCTAATATGCAGTTTTTATACAGCTGTAGATCTCAAAAAAAAACTTTACAGAGGAAGGCAGGTACCATTATTTATCCCATTTTTCAGATGGTGAAACTGAGGCCCAAGGTCATAAAGCAGGTCAGTGGCAGAGCCAGTAAGAGAACCTAGATCATTCTAGTGTAGTCTGTAAAACTGAGCTCAGTTTTCTTATTTTTTAGAGTAGCGGTAACCAAAACATTCATATTGGCTAGGGACAGTCTAAACGCTATTCCAAAAATCAGACACACAGAGAGAAATAATGTTAAAAAGTGTCTGCCAATACCTGCCTGGATTTTTAAAATGAATTAGTTTCAATCATAGCCAAACCCCAATGATCTTCACCTTCCACAGTAAAATCTGAGACATAAAATTTTACTGCCATTATTATTCATTGAAAACAAACTTTCGTCAGATCTGCAAGCATTTGTGAAATGCAGATTAGAAAATTCACAAGTGCTAATATTCAGAAGTGCTTGTATGCTCATCCAGACCCCAATCCTGCAGCGTATATATTTATGTCCATTCTTATTCAGCAAAGCACACGAGCACACAATTATCTTTAGGTATGTACTGTGACAAAGTTTCAAGCCTGTATTGGTGGGTCCTGCGCTTCTGGGCAGATTCAGTGGCCTCAGAAACTCAATAAGGCCTCAATGTGACCTCCCTTTCTCAGTGTAGTGTCAAGAGTCACAGCCTATTGAGTTACTTTCATCACCGGCCCATATGGGAGATGGGAAAGGAGAATACCCCACAGTCTCTGTTGCTCCGTAGAGCTCAGTAAGAGCAGTTCGGCCAACTGCCTGGACCGAGTACTGCTTCCCTTCTCCAGGGGATCTCTGTAGAGTATGGGGGGGAGGGGGGAGAATCCGGGCCCGCCCTCTACTCCGAGTTCCAGCCCAGGGACCCTAAAGATAGGAGCTGTTGCCAGTTTTCTCTTCACCACTGATGCTGCTTTGATTCCCTTGGCCACTTCCCTCATGGCCTCCTTTTCCTTGCTTCACCCTTAACTCAGGATTCAGCAACGCTTCCTTTCCTCCAGCTCCATTCACCTTGGCTCCCGGAAGGGCACTGGAAGGAGAGCTTTTTAACAGTATAAGTGGGACCTTGACTAGTTCTAGGTGTCTCCAATAGCCTAACAGCCTTAATTGGCATCAGGTATCTTAATTGGCCTGGAGTAGCCTTTGTTTGATTATCCATGGAACAAGGACCTGCTCATTCTGAAGGCTGATATACCTCCCTTCCACCACCACTCTTATATTCTTCTGGTCTGAATCTGTCACAGTACTTAAGTCCCATTTAAATCAATTGTATTTAGGCATGTGCCTAAAGTTGAGGATCTGCTTAAGGGCTTTGCTGACTCCAAATGGAATGCTGAACTGGGGTCTCCATACTTTAGAATTTATCTGACCAATCACAACTAACAACACTGTTCAAAATTTCAAATATTGAATGCAAAAATAATCTGGCCCTAATCAAATTCACAGAGTATTTAAAAAGACCAACTAAATCACAATTTGCTGGCAGATATTCAAAGGACCGAAATCCTTCAGATGATGATCTGTTGTGAACAATTTTCTCAGTTCTATTATATTTCATATGTCCCTTATTGGGACAGAGAAGGAAAACTTTTAACATTAATTTCCACACAAATACAGTGAAAGCTTTTAGAACCTGAAATTATGGCGCGGTCACTAGTCTAGATGACATTATTGCAGATGGTCTTGTGATTTATGTTAATGCGCAGAAGTTAGATCTTGAAGGAATGCTTAGTGTCAGCTGTGATGCTGTTCTGTATTTAAATGCAGAGCATGTCACCAATAATACTCTGCCTAAACCCTTCTGATAAAGAATAATTTCTTAGGTGTAGCTGCTGCTGCTTACAGGTTATACCCACATAAGTAAAGAAAACATTACAGTTCCAAAAAGGCTGAAAATAGAAGCCCATGAACTCTTGCTTGCACTGATAGGCAGAGATTTTATTAATGACCCTGACATGCAGTGGCCCATATTCAAACCACCCCCACCATCACCAAAAATACCCCTGTACCATTCCTAGGCCATAGAATTCCTGCTAAAACCTGACTCCTGCAGTCTCGAGTGGAAGTGTACTTTTTGTTGTATGAGGTCCTCAGGAAATGCTAGCAGGCAGTGGGTTAGATTAAAATGTCTGAGGAGGAAAGCGAGTGGCACTTCCTTCGTATGGCAGACATTGAATTAGTGAGCAATCTTTTAACCTAGGCGGCTTATTTTGTGTACATTTAAAATGAAATGGGAGAACGAGCACAGAACAACCCCTCTATACACAGAACTTTGCTCCACCTTCTGAGACAACTCCAGGTATCTACCTAATATCAGCAGAACCCACATCTTTTTCCTTTCTTGGATTCTAGCTATCATGACACCATTTACACTAACCCTTTAAACAGTTGCTGCACATTCTGCCCAGCTGTCATTCCTGGAGAAAAGCACAAAATGATTTTTTGATATTTCAGCTTAGTTTCAAGGGCCGGGAGGGGAGTCAGTTTTTTAATGAAGGCAGCAATTGCCTCATGTAACTCCAGACATATCCTATTAGCTGTTCTGTGGCCTTGTCACTGCTAGGGGAAGTACTCACATGTTAAAAATGTGAGAAACATCATATCCTAACATTCTCTCACTTAGTAAAATGAGAATATTGAGACCAGTATCCAACTCCTGACCCCAAACTGCTATTGGGGTATTTTGCAGGAATTACCCGTTTTCCACTGTCAAAATGTTTTTGGATATGCCTGTATCATCACACTTAGTAAAACATTTTCTTTTCTAACTGTACAATCATTACAAGTTCTGACGTAAAATAAATGTTTTTATCATCACACGTAGTCCTATTCTGAAGCAGTTGCAGTGACTGGCAACAACAATTTTTTCCCTTTGTTTCACACAGAAAGTGTAATGAATTAAGTACGGTTTAGTGATTACAGCAGTAGTGTGGAAATCAGGAGTTCTGTCAATCCACATGCTGATCATTGTGAGATCTCAACCACACATGAAGTCTGAAAGCTATAAGAAGAGTCTAGTCTATTAATGAGAGTTTGCGGTTTTGCCACTTTACTCATTGTGACACATTAAATAAGTCACAACCTGCTGGTTTCCCAGTTTCTCCATCTACAAAACAGGGATAATAGTACTTGCTACCTGACAGGAATACTATAAGGTTTAATTCCTCTAACATTTATAAAGTGTTATGAACTCCTTTTATTTTTTTTGTAAGTTTTTTTAAAGGGGTTGATCCAAAGCCCACTGAAGTCTATAAGAATCTTCTCCATTGACTTAAATAGGCTTTGCAAAATCTTATTCACTATCAGGCAAAAAAGCAAACAAACTCACAAAATTTGACAGAACAAAAAATCTGTCATATTCTATCATGCTATTTTGCAACTCAGATATGTTAGTTTTCATGATAGGGTCAATTTTACACTGAAACCTATTTCTGACAGGTTCTAGTCGGGGCCGGCTCCAGGCATCAGCGAAGGAAGCAGGTGCTTGGTGCAGCCAATGGAAAGGGGCGGAACGTCTGGGTCTCTAGAGGCAATTCGACGGCAGGTCCCTCAGTCCCTCTCTTCCTTTTTGAGCTGCCACCGATCAGCTTGGGGCAGCAAAAAAGCTGGAGCTGGCCCTGCATCCAGTGATTTTGCAGGAAGGGGGTGAATAAAATTTTGAATTTGAAAACTGAAATTTTGGAATGAAAGATATGGGATGACCAACACCACTTTTAACAAGTTGTCTTCTTATTTCTATTTCATCCAGAAAGAACATACTGTACTACAGGGAGCTGTAAAGTGACCTGAGTCCATATCACTCTCAATTACCTCAAAACAGACCCTGTCTGAGATAAGAAATGATTTCCTCTCAATGAAAGTTCAGTTTGGGTATCCATAGAAAAGATTTTACAACATGTATGTATGTCTGAGCTGAATTATGTCTATTGCTTTAGAATGTCTATTGTTTCATATGAGACTTCAATGCTAGAGAAAACATTCATTTCTCTTGCATATGTCTGCTATGATTTTCATCAAGCAATTTCAACAATATTCTCCTGAAATCCAGTCTTCTGCTATTTGATCTTGTAACAGGGTTGTTTCTATTTGTGGCATAATAAATAGTTTCAAGTGATGTGATGTAATCAAGAGAAGATTTTGACTTCACTGCAGAAGCTGTATTACAAAAGAAATTTCCCCCTTTCACCTCTCCCCAAATAAAACTAAACTTAGGCATGATTCCTCCAGACAACAGAAGCCTCCTGAGAACTGATGGGGGTTGAAAGTGCGGCACATTCTCCAGAGATCTCTGTGTCTAGCGGGATTAGGCCCTTTATTAGCAAAATGAATGTAGAAACCACTTGAAACAACAACCACATTGCATATTCTGCTTTTCTCTTTTTAATGTTTGCATAAATGTGAAAGTCTTTTTAGTAACAGCTGAAACCATTCTGTTTTATTGGAGATTTCATCTTGGACTTCAACCTGACCAATAAACCCATCCATGTAACCCAATGGTACCATAAGCATTTGTGATTTTGTTTTTAAAGCACTCAACCATGCAAACCACAATTTAATTTAAATGCAAAAAGCTTCATTGCAATATTGAGCAGGAGCTGCTATGAAGCACAGCAAAGATATGTCTGTTAATGCCAATTTCCATGAAAACCTGAAGTGAGTCAAGACTACTAGAATTAATCTTTTTTCTAATATCTACAACAAAGATTGCAGGTATTTAAAAATATGTGGCTATATAATACACAATGCCACTACTCTACACTTTAACCACTGCATTAAATAATAAATCTTTACATGATTAGACATTGCCTAAAATAAGGAATGCAGTTACGTTTGAACATGACACTGAATCAAGAAATGTAGATGAAACCAGTTCAAAGCCAGTATGAGCTAGTAAAAGTCACTTTGAAATGCCTCTACGTTTTTTATAAGCAAGCACATAAGACAAGAAGAACATCAGTGACTTAGTCTTTGGCCTTCTAACCAGGAAAGGACTTGTGAAGGTGAATGGTTTACAGACGAAGGGATATAAAAGAGACAAAACCAGGATAAAAATTAAATAAAAAGTAGCTGTCTTAAACTGTAATTGCACTCCTCTGCTGAGCATGCTTTCAGATATATAAATGTGATTTACCATCAGCTTGCAACTACAAATCAGGTCTTAAGAAACACTTGTGCTATGAAATTGTTTAATCTCATCAAGCTCTGCTTTCACAGCAAGCCATAAATCACAAAGTCTTTGTTATCATAGACCTCCATGAGCGTCTCTCAGGCAGGCAATGGATCGTGGGTATATATAATCCTGACTGCACAAACAGTGGGGTCGTCGCAGGCTGAAATACTTTCATAATAGCCACTGTGCAGCTGGTGGAACACAAGCCTATGATGGATATCTCATTTCCTACAGTCGGCATCTATTTCGAGCAAATTATTACCACATAAATTTCTTGTCAACAGAAACGGCCAATTAATTAAGTTAAAAATTTACTCGTGATCACATCTACAAACCAAATAGAACTGCAAGGCAATTTTCCAGTTACTGAATATACTGCAGGTCAGTTTAATGAATAATTTTTAACTTTGTCATAAACTCAAAGACAGGCTAATATCTTGAGGAACCTGAATAGAGAGCAGCTGCTGACAGATTTACATGAAATATATTTATGTGGATTTTGATTGCTGACATCTGGGGACAGAAATAAACTTTATACAATTACAGAAGCATGTTTACAGGAATATAAGAATTTTTCTCTCCTAAAATATATTCAAGTTCTTTCCTAAAATGTTGTATTTAAATATGAAGAATGCTTAAAAGGATATAGAATTGGTCCTAGAAAAAAATACATTAAACTCTTATGCTACTGAGTGGTTCATTATCAAAGCTGAGAAGTATAATAGGTAAAACACTGTCGATTATGCTTACTTTTTAAATTACTTTACTTCCAAGCTTCTAATAGCACACTTTGCACTCATATTTATCACAAACACATTAGACAGTCATTATAATTAGTGGGCGGAGATAATTGGGAGTTCTCTCAACCCCTTCCTCCCCAACAATGAATAAAAATGATTCTTTCCACAGTTTCTTCATTCCACTTTACACATTTCTAGTAGTGCAGAACAAGAAAAAAATTAGAACTAAATCCTCCATACAAGTCAATGTAGGCAGATTGACACAGACATTAATACAGCTACTTACTTTGGGTTATTAAAGATATAAAACTGGTCTGCATGAGAACAGGCTCATCTGAGATGATGTCATTTTTTTACTTTATCACCTCACCCCACCCCACCCAGAGTAAGAGCAAACACAATTCTCAGTCACACCAAGCAATGTGACAAAATAGGTTTTTCTAACTGATAAAATGCAGGGGACTGCTAATGGGATAAGGAGTCTTTCACCTCTAGGTTGATGGTTAAAATTTATCTCAGGTAGGTAGTGACCAAAAGTAATTACCATTTGAAGACTTTTTGGCAAATGGTAGCCTGCGTGAAATGAAGATTTTCTTCTTTGCAAAACTTTGTATCTTTTTTTTTTTTTTTTTTTTTTTTTTACTTTAAATTAACACAAACAGAGGGACCTAAGCCTATCTCTGGATACTTTTGATAGAAAACAAAGGAGCAATCACATGCAGAATTAAATAGGAACTTCTCTTCACACCACTGCCAGAGAAACACTCAGAGAATGGAAACCTGAACAATCAATGTAAGCCACAAATACCAGCCCCCTACTGTGTTGCTGCCTCTTCAAGAACATGGATAAATAGATGGGCTTTGAAGAACACCCAGAAAGTCGACAGGTTGGAGCAACTGCAGACCAAGGCACGGAGTAAGCACCATAGTATAGAGACCCCTCTAGAAAATGCCTTTCTGATTCTGAGGGATACCACCCTACATACCTCCAATAATTGAAACTGTGGCTGTATTGTATGGGGAAAGAGGTAATCACTCAAGTAGGCCAGATCCAAGCTATTTAGGGTTTACAATAGGTCATAAACAACACCTTAACATCTACCCAGAAACTAACAGGCATCCAGCACAGATCCCTTAGCACTAGTGTCTTGTGCTTCCAGTGATATACAAAGGGTGGTGATGATACATGGGCTGCATATCCTGCACTACCTTCATTTTCTTGGTGGTTTTAAGCTATAGCTTTGTGTAGAGCACCTTGCAGGGTTCTGTTCTTGAAAAGAAAGAGGCATGTCTCAGAGCAGCAACCTCTGCAGCCAAAAGAAATGATCATGATCTCGGGGTAAGGTAGAGATGAAAAACCGTGCTCCTTAGCACTGAAGTACATGAGGGTCCAGCAGTAGCTTAGGATTCAACAATACTCACAAATAGTCACATCCATTACTGAATGCTAGCATTACACACCCCACAAGAGGAGTAGATATAATCATCACACTTCTGGCTACTTCTCGCATAACCTCACTCCTATCCATCTTAGATAGCTAGCCCCCTCATCCACCCCTTAGTCTCTATGCATCGCCAGGTAAGATGTTCAGCAGCCATGACCGAATTGCAAGAGAAAAGAGGTAAAGAGCTGGCAAATGAAATCTGCGCATGCTCAGTACAGTGGCCCATATATATGTTGAACAGGAGGTGGAAGGACAAGATGGATGCTTGTGAGAGTATTTTTTATTCACAAAAGTACACAACAGAGAGAAACAGAGTGCTAAAGCACGCTATATGTCTCTTCTTTTCACTAGATCTATAATACAGACCCTTCCTGGGTTTTGTTTTTGTTTTTAAAAATGTTACAAAGCTATGCTCTTTACCCAGAGTGCTAATGGTACTGATCAAGGAGTATTTTTTAATTTGTTTTTGTTTTGTTTTTTAACAGAGTCAGTTAGAGGCCTTCATTATAGTTTGTTAGACTTCTTCCTGTTAGTTACTCCAGTGTGACCTCTCTCTGAATTTCTGACTCTCAAGACTTGTTTCTTACTGGGGGAAAAAACAACAACAGGAAACAGCTGGTAGTTATACAAAAGATCAACAACAAAAAAGAGGAACAAATTTAAAACACTTTTTAAGTTATGCCACAATTCAGCAAGACATTTAAGCATATGCTTAACTTTAAGCATGAACTTAAGTCCAATCCTATTCAACAAAGCACTTAAACATATGCTTAAAGTTAAACGTCTTCTTAAGTGCTTTGCTCAACTGGGGCCACAGATAAAGAAGTATTTCTAATAATGATTTTTAAAGCTGTTATGTTTAAAGTATGCTTGGTGAAAAAATTAGTTTTTTTAAAAATGTTCACAAAATTTTTCAATATTTCTAATTTTCAGCCTGACAGTCTGAAAACCAAAAAACTGGATTTTTTTTTTTATTTTCCCACTCCCCTTTTGCTCCCCCTTTTTCCCAGTGACATAATAGAAAAAGAAGGGAAGAGGCAACAAAAGGGAGAGAAAGGGGAGAAAACCAAAAATGATTAAGTTTTTCCTTTTTTTAAATTGAAAAAAATTAGAATGTTTTGAAAAAAATAATTTTTGTCCATAGTACATTTTGATCAACCCTAACAATTGTATTGCCTTAGAAAGTACTTCCTGGGTGGCGTAGAAATGGGCATGTATGACTGAAAGGACTTTCTCCCAAAGCTACAGCTGATTGGATTTATGGCAGGTGGTAGAATGGACAATGAAAACAACTCTGTCTTCAAGGGTGGGCTGTGAGAATCTTTGGGGTTAACTCTTCTGGGTTTTCCTAGCTTTTCAGGTTGTTTCTGAACTCAATACATTATTACTGCAATCAGGACAGTACAACGACAGTCAAGTGCTGTCTGTGCTGTCTCTGTGCATTGGGTGAGCAAGGATTTTTCATTTCATACATCATTTACAACTTGTTAGAATGATTCTATGAAGACAATAGGCTTTGAGAATTTAGGGCCTGATCCTGAGAAGCGCTGAACAACCTCGACTCCCACCTAAGTCAATAGGTGTTCTGGGTGCTAAGATTCTCTTGGGGTCAGGATCTTAAATTCCACAGGCGGAAAAAGTTGGTTGGGAGGTATTTTTGCAAGTTTAATAATAACTAGAGTATGCCAAGTTCCTTTACAGCACTTAGGAAATGGAGTTAATTTGGACAAAATTGCAAGGACATACAAGAGTAAATAGGCATGTTCCTTGAAGAATGGATTTTGTCATGCTTTACATCATATTTGGGGAATCTTTCACTTCGCCAGAGTGGATGTGTAGTTTATCCAGGCTTACCAATATTTTTTTCCAAAATTAAAACTATTTTGCTGAGATTTCACGAAACTATATGGTGCTTATTCCATATACCTAGTGGCCATGAGAGCCATCACAAACAATTGTACTTCTCAAACTATGGTATACCTTTCTAACTACTATATCATAGCTGACCTCATCCCAGAAACACTACTCCCATGGTGAACAGTGGACTTTAAGAGGGGAAAAAGCAGAGGGACACAAACAGAGCATGGAGCATAAAGATGGGGCGTGACACTAGTGACATTTTGTTTCTGGATCAAGAGGTTGAAGATCTCTCAGATAACCCTAGTGTCCTAGGTAAAATATGCTGTAGATTAATTGGCAATAACATAAGTAATGCCCATCTGCATAAAGGATTAAAAGAGGTTGATGAATGTACACTGGCAGCCATGGTTACATACTGTTTCTACATTACAACTATGCTACACATTCCCTTGGAGAACATTATTGTAATGTACGGTACCACAGTAGAAAACAATATCTCTGAACATGATCTTGTGGTAAGAATAATCTTGTATTGGTTAATTATTCAGCTTGGAACAACCAGATTCTGTTCAAAGAGCACAAGCGATTTTTCAGCACACTTCAGTTGCTTCTTTATGTATAGGGACAATTCACTGCAGGTGCAACTCCTCTGAATTCAATAGCTGTATATCTTTTTTGCTCTTAAAAGTAAGTTAGAAAACAAACACACAAAGTTTGTTAAAACTCTGAAGAATTATCTAATTTAAACACACACTTCGAAATTGCTAGATTTGCACTGGAATCTGCTACAAAATCAACAAGCAGACACCCTGAACTTGGCTTTGAAAATTTAATGGGAGGGAATCACTTCAAACATGGAGCATTTTCATTCACAAAGAGAACTAAATAATACTTCTTGAAAATACTGTAAATTACCCTGTGGGTAAGGGGGCAGCCCTTTATCCATCCACTATACCCAACTCATACAGTATTACCTATCTTCATATCTCTTTTTTCCTAATGCAAAATTAGCTTTTTATAATAATCTCTCTCTCATGAATTATAACATGTGCCCAAATCTTGGAACCACACACAAAATAGGCACAGCTACACTCTTCAAATGTGCACAGCATTAAGGTATTCTAGTAGATAGTAAGACCATGCACAGCCACTCTTTGCCAAGCACTTCTGCTAGGAGAAATCATAATCTGTGTAGGGGCAGAGTGGAGGGCAGAAGATTCATGAAAATAAAATTGCAACAGTAAAGTCTTAACTACTTTAAATATAGTCCAATGTTATCCCATTCAGCAGCACTTTGGGTATATAAAAACTCTGGCTTATACTAGAAAGTAAACAGTCTATTGTATGATCATAAAAAAATATTGTCTGTACGTTTTTTTCACATTTGACTAATTGGTAAAATGCAATTCCAACATCTAATTAGTGATGTGTGTATTTACTAATTTTGTTTTAAAATTTATAACTGGGACTGTCAGGGCGTATATAACCATTACGTTATAGACAAGCACATAGAAAACTGCAAATTCTTTGGAGTCTGCTTCAAATACCACCACTTTATATGATAAAATGTAAAACTACTGTTGTCTCAGTGCTGCTACATGAATTCCACATTCATTTTCAAGCCTCTGAATTAACCTTTGAACTCAAATCCATATTCCAGCTAAAGCAAGACACTGCAAGATGCTGCCATCTTGGAAATTACTTGAAACAAATTCCCTGCACATTTTTCCTTTCTTCAGCATGATATTTACCAGTGAGAGGAAGTTCAGAGATACTAAGTCATTACATACTACTTTTTTTTAAAAGAAAACCCCTCACCTAGAAAGACTCCTTCTCTGGAAAGAGATGTATACAAAAAATCATTTGGAGGTAACTAGAAAATTCTTTTAAAATAATTTAGGGTATGGTACAAAGCCAACTGAAATCTTTCCATTGACTTCAATGGGCTCTTGATCATGTCCTGAAGTACCTATCCTGCAATCAGAGTCACAGAGGTAGGATCATTGACCTAATTTATATATAAGGTTTAGGCTTCTGTTTATTCTCTGTGAGGTTAAATATTATCTGTAAACCATTTGAAGTATTACCTATGAAATATTTCATTAATTATATTCCATTTTATGCTATGAATGTTACCAGAATTTTAAAGGACAGCTACAGGACTACAAGCAAAACACCATGACTATACCTTTATAACCACACTCTCTTCATACTACGCATGAGTCATTAACAAAAACACAACCAGAAAGATTTGTAAAAGGACCATGCCAATGAATGTGACCTACTTAACACTGGTTTTACTTAATTCTGTTACTTTACACGTTCTTAGGCTAGTAATTACCCTATATGACATCCTTACATACCTGAATATAGAGAATTCACAAATACAGGGAACCAGGATAAAAACAGGTAAGAGAAGACACAAGCAAATAAAGTCAAGGCTGCCCATCTACCTGACCCACAACTCTAGAACGCCTGAAATCTTCTTGCATTTGTACTTTTGCTACTTCGTTAATAAAAGTTATGACAAACTCATATCAATACATACCAGAGAATTCTGCTACAACAGCTGAAACACTGCAGTCTTTGGGATCACTACTGTAGAATACTGAAGCACTTCACTATGCGTGTACGTATAATGTGTGTATATTATGGAAGTACTGCTTATACTTCCAGAGTTAAGGCTGAGTTGCGTTTTGCACTTAAAGCATGGATTCAAACACTTTGTTATGTATGAAGAATACAATGTATCCTCCCAAAAATTACAGCACACGTTCTTTGACCACTGAATGAGTTTTATGAGATTTTACAAGTAAATTGGTTAATTAGTTTTAAGTTAAAATTCGGGCCGTCCATTAATCAAAGTTAACTCTCACAATTAATTTTTTATCTCAGCTAATTTTTTTGAGTTAATCACAATTAATCACATTGTTAAACAATAGAATATCAATTGAAATGTATTAAATATTTTTGGATATTTTCCTACATTTTAAAATATATTGATTTCTATACAACACAGAATACAAAGTACACAGTACTCACTTTATATTATTTTGATTACAAATATTTGCACTGCAAAAAGGATAAAGAAATAGTATTTTTCAATTCACCTCATACAAGTACTGTAGTACAATCTCTTTATCATAAAAGTGTAACATACAAATGTAGATTTTTTTTGTTAGATAACTGCACCCAAAAACAAAACAATGCAAAACTTTAGAGCCTACAAGTCCACTTAGTCCTACTTCTTGTTCAGCCAATTGCTAAGACAAAACAAGTTTGTTTACATTTACAGGAGATACTGCTGACTACCACTTATTTACAATGTCACCTGAAAGTGAGAATACATGTTTGCATGGCACTTCTGTAGCCAGTTTAGAAGGTATTTACATGCCATATATGCTAAACATTCATATGCCCCTTCATGCTTCTGCCACCATTCCAGTGGACATGCTTCCATGCTGATGATGCTTGTTAAAAAAATAATGCCTTAATTATATTTGTAACTGAACTTCTTGGGGGAGAATTGAATGTCTCTTGTTTTGTTTTACCCACGTTCTGCCATATATTTCATGTTATAGCAGTCTCGGATGATGACCTAGCACATGTTCGTTTTAAGAACACTTTTACAGCAGATTTGACGACACAAATAAGATGCCAGTGTGAGATTTCTAAAGATAGCAACAGCACTCGACCCAAGGTTTAAGAATCTGAAGTGCCTTCAGAAATCTGAGAGGAGCAAGTGTGAACCATGGCTTTCAGATGGTCTTAAAAGAGGCAACCCTCAATGCTGGAAACTACAGAAAACACCAAAGAGAAATCAATTTTGCTGTGGCACTTGATCAGATGGATGAAAATGGAAAAATGCATTGGTCCCTCAACTTTGGATCATTATCGAGCAGCACCCATCATTCAGCATGATGCTATATTCGGAATGGTGGTTGAAGCCATGAAGGGCATATCGAATCTTTAGTGGATCTGGCGACGTAATATTTGTGATGGGCAGCCAGCAGCAGCACCATACGAATGTCTGTTCTCACTTTCAGGGGACAATTGTAAACAAGAAGAAGGGCACATTAATCGCCTACAATGGTTAACCAAACTTGTGTTGTCTGAGCGATTGGCTGAAGTGGACTGATCGGACATTGTCGGTTCTAAAGTTTACATTGTTTTATTTGATGCAGTTATTTTTTGCATACAAATTCTACATTTGTTAGTTCACTTTCTTGTAAAGAGATTGCACTATATTAATTGTATAGGTGAATTGAAATTATTATTTGTTTTCTAACCCAGTGAAATATTTTGGTAATCAAAATATAAAAATGAGCACTGTATGTTTTTGAATTCTGTGTTGGTACTGAACTCAACATTTGAAAAATGGCTAGAAAATATCCGAAAATATTAAATAAATGGTATTTACTAATATTACAAGTGATTAATTGTGATTAATTTATTTTAATCGTTGAACAGAAAATAATTAAAAAAAATCTGCCCTTAGAGAAATTTATAGTACAGAATGTCGAGTTTCGTCTCCCAAAAAATATCTTAATCATGGCGAATGAACAGACACTTTTAAATTTCTCATATAGTAAAAACTCACTATATCTTATGGAATGGCTGCCATTTCAACACAGGTAAAAAAAAAAAAAAAGAAAGAGTTAATTGTCATTTGATATACATTTTCTTCTTCAGCACAGGTGGACAAATAAAATTCTATACAGGTTTTCCGTCAGAATTATGTTACAGTGATTTAAGGGATTATGGGAATATCATAAATTATCTCCAAACTAAACATCATAAACGAGAAATTCAGGCGTAAGGGTAATCTTAAAGAAAGCCAAACCACAATAAGGGAATAGAAATGCAGTTAGGAACCCCAATCCTACTTTGGCCTGTAGTAACACCAATTTAATAGCATGATGATTATGATATATAAAACCAACTATATATAGTGTGTGTGTTTCCTCCAAGCACATAACATTCAGTAGAAAGGAGAGTAGAGAATAAAAAGAATTTAAAGAAATCAATTGTAGGCCACAAGTCCCATCAGCTGCAGTATTAGTTGGCACAATTTCGATCAGCTTCCCCAACTATTTACAAAGCAGCATTATATACCTTATCCTCGGTCTTCTGTCCCACCTCCCTGCAATTTCACTCTAGGTGCACACCATATTGTTACTGATGCTGCGAAGATACTTATCCAGACTTCTTGTGCAGGTGTTGGTTATTTAAATAGCAAAGATGACTATTTGAATATTGGAACTCACTTCTGACTGGCATTCCCTCTGGACAATTCATTCCTTACAGAAAAGGCCCACGCAAGACCCCCATGTTAAGGACTCTTGGATTTAATGTATAATGAGTCCTGTGCAGAACCTCTGCAGTAAATTCAATTTCAACTCTTATGTATAGATTTAGATAGTATTAATAAAGGATGAAGCAAAAGAGTTTGATTGATAACAGAGACGGTGAGACTGGACACAAAATTCACTGACTCAATACAAATTGCATAGGATACAAGCAAACCCATAGATGGATGAACAGCTCAATTGGCTGTAAACAGGATTACAGCTAATTGCAAATATAGAAAATAATCTGCTGCATATGCGTACTACCATCGAAAGTTGATAGTAAGGGGCAGTCCTACAAAGATTGCTTTTAAATACGATCAACTTTACCTCTAAGAGCAGAGAATAACATTATAAAGAGAATATAAAAAAATATCTATCCTCTTACTTCCATTATGCTGTAAATATTACTTCTGGCTTTCCAATGCATTAATGTAAATCCCGAAGGTTTCTCAGAGGCTAGAAAAACTATTAAGTTTCATCTGAGTAATTTCTGACAAAATCTAAGCAGTGGTGAGCAATAAACCATACAGCTACTGCAAATACTGCAAACCATAAAAAAGACTGGAACTAAGCATGAGCAGTATCAAAACAGAAATAACTATAAAAACAGTAAGAGAGAAGAGAGGACAAAAAATGAATAAACAAGCTCAAAACCATGAAGTCAGAGAATCTCACTTGCAACGAAGGACATGTTTGTTGATTATGTTTGACAAGTACATTCCTGTAAGCACAACACTCAAAGCTCATTTCAGCAGCTCTAAAAAGCAGGGTGCATTTTTCCTGGATTTATGCTATTTTATTGTTGGTTGGAAATGGACATAGTCGATTTGTTCCATAGTTCTAAATGAAGTAAGTGATATCCTTGGGGAGGCGGACGCCAGCTACAATACAGTTTAAAAAATGAAACTATTAAAAACGTGACGTGATAATTTAAGTTGGGGTGGGGAGGGACGACAATTCCAGTACAAGAAAACACCCTCTATGCAAAGTAGTTTGGACTATAGTAATTTTCCAGTTGGGTTGGTCAACCGACAGCTCCTATTAATTCACTGAAATCAGGCCCACTGAACAATTCACCAGATATTTTACTTTAATTAGATATCTCTTTTATTGATCTTAATCTCCCCTTCTTAATTCTAATTTTCTCCTGCCAGAATGTCCATAGACACCTCTACCCCATTATAACGCTGTCCTCCGGGAGTTAAAAATCTTACTGTGTGATATCGAATTATTTGATCTGCGGAGAGCCAACCCCGCCACCCTCTGGAGTGTTGCTATACCGCTTATATCCGAATTCATGTTAATTGTGGTCAAGGATGTATTAAAAAACTCAGATGCAATCTCCAGTTACTGAAGTCTCATGGAACACCATGAACATTCTCTTAAGTACATGTTTTCAAATCCAGTGCACAGGTCTTAAATACAATGAATAAGTTCCAAAGATATTGAATAAAAAAGCCCAAGAAAGGGCATGGCCCAAACTCCTATTCAAATCACTGAAAGAGTTCCAGTGACTTCAATGGATTGCAAATAGCCTGAAATATCAGCAAAATGTTTAGTTTAATTTCCTTGGAGTTATCTAGAGCCTACCAAATGAATTAGCTAAAAGCTTTCGGGACCTAAAAGATGGAGATCCAGTCTAGAATGTTAGCCTGGTCATTCTATGAGTCCATTTCAACCAGAATGACTGAAAAACTACAAGGAGTTCCAACAAACTCCTAATCTGGCTCAGATAAAGGAACAAGTAAGGTCTCATTGCTACACTGTGAAATCGTAAATAGTATTATTTATATCAATAATTTTTCAGTCAGAAATAGTAAGGAGGGAAGCAGAGAGTAGTCAAAAAAAATCCATGATCACCACATGAAGCTGTGAACATTAAAAAGGGTGCAACTGTTCTGAAGTGTATTCAAGGAAACTGTCACTGGAATTATATGGGTTGAATGTTTAAAAATTGCAACAGTTCCCTCACGTTTTGAAGA
Source organism: Chelonoidis abingdonii (assembly GCF_003597395.2). Lineage (NCBI taxonomy): Eukaryota > Metazoa > Chordata > Testudines > Testudinidae > Chelonoidis > Chelonoidis abingdonii. Next base: position 3,518,896 of record NC_133783.1, on the reverse strand, counting down.
GTGTCTCGATTCGTGCTTTGAAAGCTAATGCTCTGTTATTGATGGAACGTTGAAGATATTCCAGTTGATGTTACAACTAATGCTTATTAACATACTGGATCTATTAGTCAATAAAGGCCAACAGTAGATGCAAGTACAAGGTTAAGTCAGCGAGATGCATCTCTCTTCTGTTGTCTCCTCTGAAGTTCCCAAGTATCTGTCGGCATAACCCTCAAAAAAATGTGAAGGGCAATAAAATGAGAACTTTAATAACATGACATACAGCATAGTGGGAAATTAAATTAAAATATAATGCAAGAAAAAACTGAAAAGGAAATCCTAACAGACAAAGGGAAGGCAAGCAGCACATGGGGACTCTCAGCTCTAAAGATATATGTATATAGCACTTAAAATCACATAATGATTCTCAATGCATGCTTTCTTATTGCATGCTACTCTTAGTATAATCCTAAAGATGGGAAAATAAGGTTCATAAGCCAATACAGTAAGAGTCAATGCAGATGCAAGAAATGGAATCTATGACGCCCTGGGCTAATCATTTACACATAACACGCCCTCTGTTGTCCAAGCCAGATTTTTTTCACTGAAATCTTGGTAAATACTAATAGCTCCTAGCAATTTTAATTAGCAAGATACCATTAGAGCGCTATCAGAGCTGAACTCCTATGCTGGTCTGTAATATTACATCAAGTAAACAGACACACCAGACCACCACCAAAACTAGAAACCACAAGAAGCCAACCATTCCAGCATATTTCTATTAGACATAAGCTGACTGTACGCAATGGTACCAAAGGAAATAGAAAACTGACTGATTTTATAAACTTTTTTCCAGTTTCTGATTGAATCTCTCTGTCCATCTTAGATACTGTTGGTGTAGTGTCCAACTGCCTAACACCACCACTGGTGACGCAGGGAAGTACTGATCCTCATAGAGAAGGGTGGGGTTGACCCTCTCTTCTAGCACTGATCAAATTTATTATCTTTAACAAAATGACCCCTATAAACATGTCGAGGAGAGAGGAGATATACATCTGCAAAACCTCAAAAGAGAGAGAGAGAGAGAGAGAGAGAGAGAGAGAGTGTGAACAGTACCCCCTAATGCTATATTGTTCCAAAAGTGTAGTTTTCTCTCTGACGCAGGGCATAGAAGAGTAAGGTTTTCTTCCACAAAGAAATTAATGGAAACTGATGTCTTCTTCCTATTAACTTACAGATTCAAATAAGCCATCTGATGCCATCCTTTGAAGGATAGCTGATTCACAAGTTAATAAAAAAATTAGCAATATGGCATTGTTTAATCAGTTTTACCCTAGTTGGTTGTGTTATGCTATTTTAGGTACTGAGCCAGAAACTCAACTTTCTTAACCACGTGAAACATAGAAACACTTTAAAGATGTTTATTCTTTTTTGAGTGAAACTTGCTATTTAATATTTCAGCACAAAAATCTTTATAAAAGCCAATGACTCTTCCAAACAGACAATCCACAAAACAATGAGAACTGCCTCCCCAACCTCTCTCTTTTCCCTTAAAATAAAATAAAAAAGTAACCAAGGACTTCCTATATGAAAAATTACTTCATTGGAAAGCTATCAAGTCATCATCAGCTGTGGTTAAAACCAGAATGAAAACTTCATTTAGAATAAAGATTATTATAAAATGAATTTAATGGGGAAAATTTTTGAATCCAACCTTGGCAGGAATGGAATACAGTTTTCATTTGCAGTCTGAGATTAATGGTTAAGAAATAAAACCACAAAGAAAGGAGTCTGTGGGGCTTCCAAATTTTAAGACTTTTAATGGGTGAGTTTTGAGGAACATAAAACGGGAGGAGAAAGCAAATTTTAGAAATCAGTTTTGGTAAATCTTGTAGTTGTTTTTCTATTTAAAATCTTACAATACAGTAACTGAACTGAACAAGACCAACTGGACCAATATATTTTTGTATTCATTAAATGCCCAATCCTTTATTTATAATATAGAGAATACAAAACTGGAACTTCTAAATTTACTTTATTTTTTTGTATTAGAAGGGTCAATCATATTCTCATACCTGAGCATGCATTCAGAACTAGAAGAGAGTGTGTTTTTTTTCTGGGTCAGATGCAGCCAAAATATCCCAAGAAAAATACTCATTCTGTGAGATTCTGGCCCAAAATGGTAGAAAGATTTCCAGAGGGCCCCAGCTTTCATATCCAGACCTCAAACACAAGTCTAAATGTAATCTGATTACTATTATCTTAGCCTATCTCACTCTTTAGCTTTATAGTTACATAAAGATACACACACACACACACACACACACACACACACGATATTTATCGAGACAGACAAGGCAAGAACAGATGGGTGCAACAGTACCCTAGGCTCATTACAGTTTTTATGAAATGGCCTCTCCCACAAAAGAGAAGATTAATGACTTGAAACAGACAGTGGATTTAGCAAGGAGAAAATTCCTGGAGCTAAAATGGGATGATAGAACCAAGTTCCCTTTCTTCTTACCCTATTAAACCACACTAGCTTTGCATCAAAAATCAACTACTGGTTCTTTTAAATAGAGGCTCCAGACTTTAGATTGAGATTGAGAGCATATTCGGAATCCCAGCAATGTAGACTGAAGAAAAGAATGTTTGCTTGATATCTAGAAAAGAAAAAGTGAGATTGTGTGTATGAAAGTCACATAACTTCAGAACTTGCTGAGCTGAGCTATTAACATAACTTATTATTTGTATGATAGTAACATGAGTAAAATCCTGGACTGTGACTGGGGTCCTATTTTAGTGTACACTGTAAAAAACCACAGTCCCTGATCTAAGCTCTAGTCTAAACAAACAAACAAGAAAGAAAGAGAGGGATAAAGGAGAGATCATTATTCCCATTTCATAAATGGGGAACTGAGGCACAGAGAGATTATTTGAATGGCCCAACACCAAAAAGGAAGTTTGTTGCAGAACCAGAAACTGACCTTAGATCTCCTGGAGTCCCAGCCTGGTGCCTTAACCACAAGACCATCCTTTGTGCTTGTGTCATTTGACCAAAATGATTAAGTCAGTCATATAAACAAGCTGATCTAGTACCCAAAGTTTTACTGCACTGTACATCCCAGCCCATTATATATTTTATTCATTTCAACTCAGTACAGTTTAACTCTGATCTTTTTTGTTATAGTTGATTCAATGTACTTCCATCTGTTATATATTTTATTTCATTCAATACATGACATTCTGTTATGTTGTATTCACTTCGGTATCTCTTCTAATCAATTCCATTATATGCTTCAGTTCAATACAATATATCTATTCTATGTTTTATTTATTTCAGTATGATTTACATCTATTTTGCTATACCTTACATTAAGCTCTCTGCATGTTGTATTCATTTCTTCATCCATAACATCCATTTTGTCATGTGTCCTCATACATTCCCTGTTTTGATGTGCTTTTACATCCTGCTTCTGGTTATAGTTATTTTTCTTTACATTTGTGTGGTTTTAATGCCATTTGTTTTTCATCTGTCTAGGCACTAATTTTGAATCAACTACTTCATATCTACAAAATGATAAAGTAAAACAGAGTATGTGTTAATGTTAATTTACTCTTTAATGTTATAAAAAGTGATTTCTGGAAGACAGCAGGGTGGGTTCTGTTGAATTCATTTGAACTTAACTGTGTTAGGATTTCCAAATCTTATTTCAATACAAGTTAGAACTATTAAGTTTCTGTTTAAAATACAATAGACTATAATATATTTTCAGCTTGGCTTCATGTTCTTCCATGATTTTTAATTTTCCTTCATAATTTGAAGAACAGGAAGGTGAATTTTATCTCATAGAGAAATCAGAAACAACACTCAAAACTCCACAAATTCAAAATCATGACCAAGGGCCCTAAAAAAAAAAATGACGACATGATTTTTAAACCAAATATTTTTAATAATCAGAAATTATAGGTTCTTTTTCTTTGCTTTCTGGTTTTGAGCCTTTGAGGTGCAGTCATGCACATTTGAAAACCTTTCCATTCAACGAGGATTAGAAACTTTGTTTAAAAAACAAAACAAAACAAATTCTCGTGTAATAATTTGACTCCAGAAGCTGAGGCTTTGAGAAAAATATCTATTGTGAGACTTGCCATAAAATCACGCAAGTTAGCAATACGGAAGGACACTGAGGGCTCATCTATACAATGCATTAGTTCACACCAAATGGATGTAAATCCAAGTTCATACTAGCATGTTGCATGTTAATTGGCTTGTGCGGATCCTGCAAACAGTTCCATTTGACATCAGGGATCTCTACAGGGTAAAGTGGGAAGAAATCTTCCACCCAAGGCTAAAGAGCATCAGGAGTCACCTGCTGGCCCTATTTGCAGCTCTATTCATGGAGGCAGAAGTGGGGGGAAAGACTAGGAGGTTCTTTTTTAGACTGTAAGCTCTTCAAGGCAGAGATTGTCTCTCCCTGTAAGTTTGAACAACATGAAGCACTGATTGAAGCAAACAAAGTCCCTCTTGCTACACCTCTACCATGGCCTACCTCTAAAGACCCCTGTGCACTCACACAGCAGGAACTGGTTCCTTCTCCCTAGGAGCCTGTGGCCCATTAGAGGTGGGAGCAGGATTTGCCTTTTGTCATTACAGTGTTAATTTAGTGACTTTGGTATAGACTGTCCCCTTAACTCGGGAAAAAAACCATACAGGGTGACACCTATGTGACAAGTTTCCTCAATAATTTTCCATCAGATTATTAATGGGTTGTTTCAGAAGCAATGTGCAGTGGGTTTTCCTCTCAGAACCCACAGTATGTTTGATGGGCCAGAAGCCAGGGCTATCTGTGCTCCACAAGGCCACAAGGGCCCCCAGTCTACAGCTATTTATATACAACAAAATGCTTCTCCTCTGGAGTCTCCTACCTCTGATTTCCCTTGTGGAGGGAAGAGAGGTCCCATCTGTGATGGCACAGAAGCAGATTCCTCTTCACAGATGCTAGCTGGGGCACTAGAGAATTTTCATCCCATCTGAACAATGACTGGAAGAGGGTGATCTGGGCCTTTGTCCTTCAGTCACATGGCATTCTACCACCCTTCTCCTCTCTCAGAAAAGTAATCACCATAGTATTTAGGGGCCAAAAGAGAAAGAAAGAAGGCCAGTCCTTACATTACACGAACGTAGTTTTAATTTTCCATCTCTCTTTGTACTTTGAAATGTATGAAATTCTATATAACAATGTTGGCTTAATAAAAACAGACAAGATTCCTGTAGCTAGATCTTTACAGGTTTGTAGGATCCTAGCTGAGCTATGTTCTGTTGCTTCTACAAGAGTACATTAGACTTCTAGCTGAATTATTCTGCAGAGCTCACTATGCGTAAGCTTCTCCCTTATGCAGAGATTCTGCACAAGACCAATGTACCACTTAATTATCAACTGAGCTCTATTTTGTAGGTTTAAATGATGCATAGGTTTTGTGCTAGGCTTTGATACAGTGGCAAATTTCACATTTTGTGAATTCTAGCTTTTAATACAACTAATAAGTATTACTTTATATTGTGCCTCTTATCTGATGATCTCTGAGCATTTAACAAAGGTGGGTAGAGTGAGTAGCATGATCATTTTGCAGATGCGGTAACAGTGTTAGAGAGAGGTCACAGAGATCATCAGTAGCAGAGTTAGAGGGCCACACCTCTACTTCCCAGTTCCTTATTCTCATCACTTAAATAATTCTGCTCTCTCTCAAATACACCATACTTTTCAGACACAGAGACTACATATTTACCTGCTTTTTAATATTTGTGGTTTATACAGGAGATTTAGGAATTTTTGACGTAATGTAGATGATATGACTTGATCCTCAAATTTATTGACTAGACTCTGAACTCAGTTACACTAGCGTACATATGGAGTAGTTCCACTAAAGTCCATGGTGTTATTCCAGTTTTAAATTGAATGCAGAGAAAACAGAAGCTGGAGCCACATATTTTATTTGTTTTGCCTCCACTATTAGAATATACTGTGTGAAACTGTGATTAGACACCTTTTGGCACTACACATTACCGTGTTCCATTTTGTGAAGTCATTAATAAACCTAATTTTAAATCAATTTTTACAAATAAAGCATTCCCACTCTTGCTCAGACCTTGTGTCAATTTTCATCTCAGAGAGCTGACATCTAAACTGCCTGAGCATAATTTATAATGGAAATGCTGACACAAACTTAACTGCAGCAGCACGAACAACGGCAGTATAAAAAAAAGCCAGGAGAAGACTCCTTAAAATAAACTACATGAAGTTCAAAACTCAGATTAAAAGCATATGAACCTGAAATAATTTTATTGATGATTATTCTGTGCATAGTCAAACATCCTGCCCTCTGCAGAATGCTCCAGTGAGAGGGATTTTAAAGGAGTCATGACTTCTAAAAGGTTTGTTGGAAAATTCTCCTAATGTTACATAAGAATTCTTCATTTGTATTTTCTATAATTATACAATTCTATCAGGTGTTGGGGCTATTAGCATGCACAAATACCCCCTACAACAAAAGCAGTCATTCTGTAAAAAGAAAACAGGGAAATCTAACACTCTCCTACTATGACCAAGATGGTAAGAGCTGCTGCAGTTGCCAAATACGATACACAAAAGATTTAATTTATAATAGTTAGAACCTGGCCCTTGACCAAGCCCAAAGAACTATGTCTTATTTCACTTGCTCTTGAATGTGTCTCTTTTGGAGATAAATGACTGTGCTGTTTGCCAGTTCTCTCCTCTGTTTGGCGTTTTGTTTAGCTCCGCGTGTGACAAGCCAAGAGTTGATGCATCTGCTTGAATGTGTAATATACATCTTTGGTCAACTTAGCTTTTTTCCTTGACAATATTATGTCAAACAATCACATCACAACTGGCTCTGATCTCTTTGTTGTTAGCTAATAAATTAAAGAGTATTTATTATCTGCAATCCTTTTTTCCTTTTTAATGGTGACACATTTGTGGTGAATTACAGGGCAGCTTTATAAACTAGGCTGTGGGCCAGTATCAGCCCCTGCATTCATGTGAATGTTCTCTCTCCCACTTGGCCTCCCAGCCTGGTGGTAAATTAAGGCAGCTGTCACAGCACACTAGGTTAGTGTGCGTCATTGGGGAGAGCAGGAAGCGTTGGGGGTATAATTCTGTCCATCAAACTAATATGTTATATCAGTAGCTTTGTAATCTTCTGCTATAAGTTATGGGAAGTGACACCTAAGAATTCACTTTGAAAGCAATGTGTTCCTCAGACTTTAAGCCAAAACAGACCCAATCTGCAGCAAGCGTTCCTCTGTTTATATGAACGGCTTTGTAGCAGCTAGCAGTCATATCGCTATCAATGCAGCAGTATTTTACACATTCCACTGCAAATCTCTCTCTGTTTACAGTATTTGCAATGGAGTTTGTAAACTTTTTAAACATGATTTCTTCCCCTCTTCTTTTTTACCCTTGCTTTAACCTCCAGTAGCAGGATAGATAAATATACTCCTTGAATGTTATCATGACAAAGTGAACTCCTGACAGATAGGAATGAATGGGCGACCTATTTCCCTTGTCCATACCGCCTTCAACCTTTGCCTTGACAAATGTGGGAAATGACTGTGTAGGACAGGGGAAGAATACACACAGCACTATGATAGGAATGTCAACTTTTCTGTTAAATGTTCACATGATACTAAAAGAAATGAGTGACAATAACACTTCCTACTTAAGGTTTGCTAAACAGCTTCACAAAGATCTAATTCATACTGTATCTCTTCTGAAAGGATTCCTTATTTTCAGTGATTTTTTTTAATGCTTTTGAAGACCAATAAAAAAGGAACTTGGGCTCAATTAAGTCTTTTTGTGAGGTGTGATCTGATCTGAAAGAAGTCTTGGGGGCATCTTCAAAGAGTTCCAACCCGACATGCATGCCCTACCACCCCCATGCCCTGAAACTGAATATCTATGTTAAAAACATTAAATGTCTACTTTTACATTGACAATCCAAAGTCTGATAAAGAAGATGGTGAGAATTTTATTTTTGCTGATCCTAGGTTTTAAATACCATAAAGAACTTTGATTTGGGCAACTTTTATAATGCAGGAAACAGTATCTGTTTTTCTCTCTAAATGCTTTTTTAGTTTCAGAGAAAATTTTTAAAAAAATCACAGAAAAATCAAATAAAGGTATCAACACAAAGTACTCACTGGAAACACTATCATAGTCTAATCAAACCTAAATCCAACTTTCTACTTATTAAAGCTTAACACACAGGAGATTTAAAACATTTTCAGGATTGAGACACAAACACTTCTGTTTCTCTTAATGTCTGGGGTATACAAATGTTGCTCCAGCACTCCTTTCAAGGTCAACTTGAAAATCATAAGTGATATATTCACAGGGTCACATGGCAAGCCAAACAGCTGAAGTACATAAGAAATTTTATATTTAGAAACATCATGCCTCTCTCACATGGCTTAAAAGTATGAAAAATGATATGCCAGCTTCAGCTAAATAGTAAGAAAATTACATTTCGTACCTACAAAATAATCTATTTAAAGAGTACACTTTCATTTTCTTAGTCTGTTCATCCTGGAAAATTAAAGCAGTTGTGACTTGGAACTTTTTCTCCAGAACTCCATTTCAAAAACATACTTCAGAAAGTCTATTCTGGTGTAGGAGTAATTTGGAAACAAGTATAGCTTCTGAACTAGGTAAAGTAAACTGGCCTGACTTCATAGGACTTACACTAAATCAGGTCCAATGTGATTTGAGGGGAATGAGAGCAGGGGGGCAATACATCATCACAAGTGAGATGTAGGAAATTATAAGAACTGTTAGTGGGAGTGACTCCCTCTGTGTAGCCAGGGGCAGGACTCTGGGGCTGATGTAACCAATCAGCAGAGGATCTCATCAGGCAATAGGGCTTCAGACATCCACAGACTGGGCCACTCGCTTTTTTATACATCATCTGTGTGCTGCACTCACGTCACCCAGGTAATATATAAATACTTGACCATTTCTCAAGCACTGTTTCTCATGCAAGGATGTTGACTTCATGCTTAATGGCGATGCTTCTCCTCCCTACTCAAGAAGGTGAGTTTTCTCACCTAACAACCTTACAAAACAGTCTGTGCTCAAACCACAGAAGCTGGTTTTTATAATTATGTTGGTAGCTCAATGCGGCACAGACTCTTTCTAGCACCCATAGAATGCTCAAAGGACTGAGTTATTTCAACAGGACCTGGGGGAACGGCGTCAATAGACTACCCTGGGTATGTCTACACTACGAAATTAGTCACATTTATAGAAGTTGATTTTATACAGTTGATTTTGTGTCCCCCCAGTTACAACCATTAAGACCATTAACTCGGCAGAGTTCATCCACAGCACCAAGGCCAGCGTCGACTTATGGAACATTGCACTGTGGGTAGCTATCCCACAGTTCCCGCACTCTCTGCCACCCATTGGAATTCTGGGTTGAGATCCCAATGCCGGATGGGTCAAAAACATTGTCGCGGGTGGTTCTGGGTACACGTCATCAGGCCCCCCTTCCCTCCCTCCATGAAAGCAATGGCAGACAATAGTTTTGAGCCATTTTTCCTGGGTTACCCATGCAGACGCCATACCACGGCAAGCATGGAGTCTGCTCAGCTCACTGTACGTCTCCTGGGTGCTGGCAGATGTGGTACTGCATTGCTACACAGCAGCAGCTCATTGCCTTTTGGCAGCAGACAGTGCATTACAAATGGAAGCTGTCGTAATTGACTTCTGGTGCTCTTTTAGCTTGTGAGGTCAGTCAGGAGTGTTTGGGCAGACATGGGTGCTTCGGGCAGACCTCGGTGAGGTCTTTCAGGGGCACCTGGACATAAATGGGAGTGACTCCAGGTCATTCTCTTTTTAAGTTTCGTCTCATGGAGATTCAGTCCTGACGGCAGTTGTACTGCACCGTCTTCTAGCAAGCAGCCAGGAGACGACGACGGTTAGCAGTCCTACTGCACCGTCTTCTGGCAAGCCTAAGATGTATAAGAGAGATGGAGTGGATCAAAACAAGAAAGAAACCAGATTTGTTTTGTATTCATTTGCTCCCCCTTCCTCCCTCCCTCCATGAATAGTAGGGGGGAGGGATAACTCAGTGGTTTGAGCATTGGCCTGCTAAACCCAGGGTTTTGAGTTCAATCTTTGAGGGGGCCATTCTGTGTGACAGTTGTGTATGTTTCTCCTTGATGCAAACCCAGCCCCTTTGCTGATTTTAATTCTCTGTAAACCAACCCTGTAAGCCATGTTGTCAGTTGCCTCTCCCTCCGTCAGAGCAATGGCAGACATTTGTTTCGCGCCTTTTTTCAGCACAGATGCCATACGATGGCAAGCATGGAGCCTCGCATTTTTGCAATTCTGGGACTCTATCACGGTCACCTCTGCTGATGAGATCTGCACTCATCTGCAGATTGCCACATTGGCCAAACAGGAAATGAGATTCAAAAGTTCGTGGGCCTTTTCCTGTCTACCTGGCCAGTGCATCTGAGTTGAGAGTGCTGTCCAGAGCGTCACAATGGAGCACTCTGGGATAGCTCCCAGAGGCCAATACCATCGAATTGCAACCACACTACCCCACATTCGACCCAGCAAGGTCAATTTCAGTGCTAATCCCCTCGTTGGGGGAGAACTACAGAAATCGATTTTAAGAGCCCTTTAAGTCAAAAAAACAGCTTTGTTGTGTGGACAGGTGCAGGTTAAATTGATGTAATGCTGCTAAATTCAACCTAAACTTGTAGTGTAGACCAGGACACTGAGGTCTTTATTAACTTGTGTTGCCGCTTTCTCCGCTCTGTGAAATCCCTCTATAAGGGAGATTCTTGGGGTAGATAAGGAAGCACAGATGCTGCAGGCACCAGTAAAAGACAGGAGATGGGGAAAGGAGCTTTTGTTGGTCAGCTGATATCCATGAGTTAAGGGGGCAGGAATCCTTAACTATTTCTGTGGGAGGCCAAATCATGTCCTCCATTGATGGAAGATGGGAAAACAGTGAGCTGAAAATATGTTTCTTTTCCTAACATAGGCTAGTGCCATAAAGGAGAGAATAAGCCCATGAGGACTCATTTTCAGACATAAGCTGGATCAAAAGACAAAGGTTTTATTTAAAAACTTGCAGGCAGTTTAGTTATCAAATGGATTAAGCCCTTTTAGGACTTTTAATCACACAAATGAATTGAAAAAGGGAACGACATGTGAAAGGCAGATTAAATGTGCATGTTCAGGACTTAATGTCAACACAGGGTCAGAATTTTCAAATTAACCTTGGTAACATGCTAGCTGCCATACAGTTTCATACCCTCTTACTTTCATTTTGAGTTTTGACTTAATCTGACCCTATACGGCAAAGCCACAATCCAAAACAAAACCAGAGCTATCACTTCATTTAGTCTGGATCCCCACAAACACAAAACTTCAGAGCGAAACAAAAGTAAACAATGAAACAGTCTTCAGAAATATTGTCTTATCCACAGACAACACTTTGCAGGTCTGCTGAGAAGATTACAGGCCTGAAGCGGTATGGAATATGGGAGACACTTTATGATATTGTTGATACCAATATTATAAAATTGTAAGGAATCTGACCAGATATGCCATGTAAGGTATCTGTAAAAATGTTATGATTTGCCAAGTATGATGATCTTATTTATATGTTTGTATCATGAGTTAGGGATATGTAGGGTATATCTATTTCCAAAGTTGTGTTCTGTTCCTGTGTGACAGCAACAGACAGACTGGCATCAGCACTGCATAGCCTGTTCCATGGCCCATCAAAAACCATCAGCTGTACAAAGAACCCACTGAAAGAAACCAGAAGCTACATCTTATGACTCAGCAGGACTTGTAGGGAAATTCCTCTGGATAGGGGACTACAAGGTTTTTCAATGCCATGTGCTATGAGTTTGTGTTTGGAACAAAAGTAAGTACCAGACACATGGCAAAGGATATAAAAAGGCAGCTGCATCTTCTCCATTTTGTCTTCATTCCTGCTTCTTACCTCTGGAGTACTTTTCTACAAACTGAAGCTCTGTGGATGTGTTTCAGAGGGACTTTCAAGCCAGCAAACTCACCAACACTGCTAAAAACTTGATATATGGACTTTGTAGTCTTATGTATGTATCTGATTGCTTAACTATTTAATATCCCTCTTCTTTCTTTCTCTTTCTTTCTTTCTTTCTAATAAATCTTTAATTTTAGGTGCTAAAGAACTGGCTGGCAGTGTGGTATTTTGGGTAAGATACAAACTAATATTGATTTTGAAATGTGGCTGGCCCTTTGGGGTCAGAAGAACATTTTGTATAATGAGTAGAGTTTTTAAATAACTTCTCACTGTACTGGAGCTATATGCTGACTGGACTGGAATGCAATAAATGGAGCTCTGTGATCTCATTTTTTAGCTTCTTGATAATATGTGTGTTGGATCACAGGAGCATAGTTGGTGAATCTAATTTCAGTCCTATCCACCAATTTTGGGAAAATCTGCTCTCCATTTTTGCAGCCCTACCCTGCCCTTGGCATTTTCAGTGAGGGTTACCCTTGGCACCCTGTGTCACAAGTGGTTACAGAAAACTCCGTTAGTTTCATGCCTGTGTTCAAACGCAGTTTCTGGTAACAACATGAAACATTTGCAAAGTTCTACCGTACAATGTAGGTGAAGCAATACCCAGGCAAGGAGACATGAAGTGATCAAGGCAAGAGATCAGCCTAAATGAGAGCTTTTCTTTCACAGGACTGTGTCTTAATTTGATATTTTAGATTCAGTACAACTATATTATTATTTTGCATTTACTGGCCTAAATTCTCAAAGGTGACTTTTGGCTTTGGGTGTCCAACTTGACATACTTTATATTAAAGATGATCTGATTCTCAGCAGATAGATATTCAACACTTCTGAAAATTAGGCCTCTTTATGGTGTCTCAGTTTGGGCATCTGAAATCTTAAGTCACTTTTCAAGCACGCATCTCACAGCACTTTACTAACATCAAGCTTTATAATGCACCGCAATGAAGCAAATATTACTATAGTATAACCATTTTACGAATGGACAAAGAAAAACATAAAAAGTTAAGTATCTGGCTCACGTTCATGCAGTTGGACCAGTGGCAGAGCACAGAACAACAACAATGAACAATATTCTAAATCATCCATTTGGGAGCTTAAAAGAACATAAGAATGGCCATACTGGGTCAGACCAATGGTCCACCTACGCGACTATCCTGTCTTCCGACAATGGTCAATGCCAGGTGCTCCAGAGGGAATGAACAGAACAGGGCAATTGTTGAGTGATCCATCCCCCTGTCATCCATTTCCAGCTTCTGACAGTCAGAGGTTTAGGGACCCAGAGCATGATGTTGCGCCCCTGACCATCTTCGCTAATAGAAGTTGATGGATCTATCTTCCGTGAACTTATCTCACTCCTTTTTTAACCCAGTTATACTTTTGGCCTCCATAACATTCCCTTGAAACGAGTTCCACAAGTTGACTGTGCATTGTGTGAAATACTTTATGTATGTTTCAAACCTATTATCTATTAATTTCATTGGGTGACCACTGTTCTTATGTTATGTGAGGCATTATATAACACTTCTTTATTCACTTGCTCCATGCCATTGGTGATTTTATAGACTTCTATCATATCTCCTTTCAGTCGACTCTTTTCTAAGATAAAAAGTCCCAGTCTTTTAATATCTCATTGTATGGAAGCTGTTCCATACCCTAATCATTTTTGTTGTGCTTCTCTGTACTTTTTCCAATTCTAATATATCATTTTTAAAATGGGTGACCAGAACTTCATGCAGTATTCAAGGTGTGGGCATACCACAGACTAATATAGTGGCATTATGATATTTACTGTCTTATTATCTATCCCTTTCCTAATGATTTCTGTTAGCTTTTTTTGACTGCTGCTGCACATTGAGCAAATGTTTGCATTGCACTATTTGCAATGACTCCAAGTTCTCTTTGTTCAGTGGTAACAGCTAATTTACCCCTCAGATTTGAGAGATCCCTTTGTAACTCTTCGAAGTGAGTTTTGGATTTAACTGTCTTGAATAATTTAGTATAATCTGCAAAGGGAAAACGTACTTTTAAAGTAAAAACATTATTATAATCTCACAGTGTCCTTTAAAAGAAGACCGGAAGAAAAAAAGCCACAAATCCTAGCCTGTACTTTTGGGTGACTGTTCATACATCTTTCTAAAAGGAAACAAGTTTTGACTGAATATGTCTTATTTATGGGAATAATTATACCGTACACGTGGCTAGGAGACTCTGTTTTAAATCCTTAATAATGATGGCAGAACAGATTTTCCCACAAATTTCTGAAAACAAAAATTTTAGTGCATTATAATGCTTAGAAGCACACAAAGTTCCACAGCAGAGCACAAATGATGTCAAATTAAAAATCAGTGCCAAGTCAAATTCAACGCTAGGTTAATCAAGCACCACCCATCAACTTGAAAAGGAGCTATGCCCAATTAAATTGAGGCTGAATTTGGGTGTTTCTTTTTTAGACAACATCAGGTTTCACAAATAAAAGAAGGATGACCTCATAGTGAAGGGGATGGATTAAGACTCAGGAATCCTGGATTCAGTTGCCAGACATGCCACAGAATTCCTTTGTGACCCTGGGAAAGTCATTCAATCTCTTTGTGCTTTAGTTCTCCATCTGAAACAGGGAGATAACAATCATTTCTTTCTCCCACCCTTTGTCTGTCTTGTTTCTTTTAACTGTATGTAAGTTCTTTGGAGCAGAAACGGTCATTTACTATATAATTGTACAGCACCTAGCACAACAGGAACCTACAGTTGGTTGGAGCCCCTAAGCTCTACTATAACACAAATTCAGAAAAATTTATGCACTTCTGGACATACTGGGGTTACATTTGAAGCCATTTTTACAAACCATGTTCCGAGTTTAGAAACCATGTTCCGAGATCTGTTTTGGGAAGCAAGAGGTGGTTGTCTATAGCACAGATTTGCTAGACTTCCTTTATCTATCTATGCACACACACCCATGCACACACCAGGTCAAGTGGGACATGGAAAGCGAGGCAAAACATCTCTGCATATGATTGTAGCTGAAGCACGCAGAGCCTTAGGTGAAGTTCTTGGTCACAGTGCAGTAAACCTGAATCAAACATCAGTGATGTTTTCACAATTACAGGTATATTTCTCCACCTGTGACTGCTGACTAAGGTGTTTGTGCAGAATGGCTTCAAGTGCAGCCCTGCCAGTCTAGCCGCTACCACATTCATTGTTCCTCACAGCTGGATAATAACTATATTTCTCAAGTCACCTACAAAAATTGCAGCAGCCACACCAGTCTAGTCACTTGAGAGTTAGCAATGAAATAGTTGCCTCCTGTTTTCAGGAGTGGTGCTGTAAAGCCATATAAAAATTTATCCAGAGTAGTAGTTCTTTTGTGTGGTTTGGGTAGGTAGCAACAACTACAAATTTATATCTGTTTGATAGCCAGCACACTGCAGCAGTAGTGAGCTGGTGAATGTCCTTCAGTCTGCCCCTATACAAAGCAAATGTTTAGACTAAGTCATCTATTACCAGCCATGGTTTGCAAACTCACCAAAGTTCACTAGCTACTCACTGGGCAACTCCTATGGCCTCCCTACTACACAAGTTCCTAAAGCTAAACGAAAAAAAAATTGTTGTTTTTTTCCCCCCCCCCAAATGATGGAAATTTCAAAAGGGTCTAAGGGAGCAGAGCAACAAAATCCCATTGGAATGCAATAGGAGTTGGGCACCTGATTTTCTTAAGCTTCTTTGAAAATCCATGCTGTACTTCTCACTGAGCATTTGCAGCACTGACGTGATCAAGTAGTAATTAAAAGAGCCCCAGAGTGATTAAAAGCTGGTTGTTTCCCTTACATAAACCCCAAAGATAAAACCTCTGTCTGATTTCAGGACAAATGCATATGACCTGGCTTTTTAGAAGTAATTAATTGTGTTGTTCTCCTCACTGCACTCCTATAGATCATCATATTTCAACAATACCTATAAAGGAGCAGACTGACTACACCGGGGATTGATTTGGTCCATTTTTCTGTATTAGAGTCCATCTAATTCTGCGAGATTCTGCAGACAGATATGATAAAATATATACCAAATGTTGGCCTCTGAAACCTAAGGTATTTAAGTTACCGCGCTGCATATGGCTGAGCAATGAAACCTTTTTCTTATCTTTTGTTAGGAGCAGAGAGAAAAAACACTGTCGAGGAGACAGACAATGGCATGTCCACCGTGCACAATTCAGAGCAACTGCACCTGTACTTTCCCTCCTTGCTCCCTCAGACGCATCCACTCTAGGCTCCTGGTTCCTCCTCAAGATATCCATGTCTCTTTCCCTCCTGACAGTGTTTTCTTCCAGGCTGCACAGCTCCCTGCCTACAATGTAATATCCCCAGCAAGTCAGACGGCTTAAGCAGGCCACCAACTGTGCTTTATTTTCTCTTTAAAGGCTGGAACTGGCAGGTTACGTGACACTAGGTTTCACAAGAGAACTAATAGCAACAGCTCAGTCACCTATTGCTTAAATTGAATACTACCATCAACACCACCATTGGCCAAGATTTTCAACAGTGACTAGAGAGTTTGGTTATCTCAGTCTTTGGATGCCTGACTTAAAACACCTGAGGGGCCTGTTTTTCAAAAAGTGCTGAATGTTCATCTTTTGACAACTAGTGTACTTAGGGTATCTCAAACCACTGTAAAAAAAATTTTGGCCTTTTAAATAAATCTGTCTTTCTTCTAATACTGAACAAGTGAAAACTTACCTTTTGTAATGACAACAATTAAGCAAAGCAAGTGTCAATAGCTCAAGGATTTTTTCCAAAGTTCTTTGTTAAAGTCAGAACTAAGGTTTTGCATTAAGAGATGGGGCTATTTAACACTAGCACTGAATAACTACTTTGATAAATTTCGCTATATTTTTTAAAATAAATGAGTTAACATGTTTTTCCATTATTCACACAATGTGCAAATAATTTACTAACAGCACACAAATTTAGTGGTTTTTAAATGAATTCTCTGTGAATTTTTTCCCCGATTATTTGCCCAGCTTTTGTTGGTCTTCCTTTCTCCTCCTTCTCTATTTTAAGTGGGAAAAAAATATCTGAAGTAATTTCCCTCTTGTAAACTGCAGTCATTTGGCTCATCTAAATCCATCTTGTTTCAATCCCACTCACTCTCTAAAATTGTAATGCAACTGACAACCTTCTTTATTCTTAATATAAACAGAAAGCATTAGGAAGAGCAAACATCAGCTGAACTAATCCTGTGCTCTGTGATTCTGCTGTAGACTTCATGATTCTTAGCTAGCCATTCCTATTGGAAATGGTAGGAGGCTAGCCTGGGTTGACACTGCAAGCTGTATCACAATTCTAAAGTGAGTTTTGGGATTACACAGTCTTCCACTCTACCCACTCTTGCAAATTTCATGCCAGTAAAAACAAAGCATAGTCTAATGATTGTGCTCCAGTCAGATATGCTACAGACGGGCACGTCAGATTGTTTGGAAAAGTACCACAGTAAGTGTGGAATGCAGACAGTATATATGCTGTCCAAATGACCTCGGATTTTCAGAGATGGTCTCCATTTTCTTTCAAAGACTTTAATCTTCAAATGCTCATCTCCAATAAGAAATATCATAAAAGTATAAATGAGGCTACAGGTTACACTTATAAACAGACTATTCCTTTACATGTGTTTAATCAAGACAATCCCTTGTTTAAGTCTTCTGAATCTTTACTGCTGTTTTTGACGGGACATAAGCTTTCGTGACCTTTTGTGTCTAATGTTAGAGAAATGAAAACGTGAAGCAATAAGTGCAGTTTATCACTGGCTTCATTTTTCTAGTCCAGAATAAAATACACAATATATCTGGAGAAATGTAAATTCTTGAAGGTTTAAAATATGATTCAAACCCTTCTCGTGTGAAGAAAACAGACAACAGCTGGGAAACTATGGAAGAGCTCCAGTGGGGACTTCAGCTGCCTCAGTATACAGCTTTGTTAAATGAATTACAATTTTATTACAATGTCTGCATGGCTGTCAACAAACTGCTTTAAAAACAACAGCTGTGCTGGGCTTGCTTTTCTGATTTTCCAACAACTAAAGAACTGTCGGTTCTTTTGTGAAATGTTGGTTTGCAGTATACTTAGGAACTTAAGAAGAAGAAACAGAACAACAGTCAACTTGGGAAGTAATTACTTTGTGTATGCTGGCCAAGATTCTCAAATGTATGTGCCTAATGTTACATATGTATATAAAAATGGCCTGACGTTCAGAGATTTTAGGCACCTATAGCTTCCCTTTGGTATCCTTTGGGATTGCAGATGTTGTATAAAACATTATATTATTCCAACCTATTCTAAAGATTTTGATTAGCACCCAGGTCTTTCATGTGCCATGCTACATGCAGTTTTCACAAATTTCTATAAAGTCTGCTTGCACTTGTATTTGTTAATGTCTCCAAATCATATGCTCTGACTACAGGCTAATGATAAAGCAGCTAAGCCCAAAGGAATATAAGCAAGTTCAAAACAGTGATGATGATATAATGTTAGCCTTTTTAAGTTCCATTTTCATTTATGTTCAAAGCACAACAAACATCAGGTTGATGTATGATTTTATAATTAACAACAAAAATCCCAGGGACTATTTAATTTAGAGCTCACATGGAACTAGTAGAATCATAGGAACTTATGAATTGCCATTCAGGATCAGACCAGTGGCCCATCTAGTATCAGTATCCTGACTCAAGAGCTCAGTATCAGGTTCTTTGGGGGAAGGTGAAAGAACCCCTACCCACTTGGAAGGTTCTCCCTAAACCCTGCTACATAAATTTGAGGTTCTTTGAGCACAAAAGTCTGCATCTATTCATACAGAGCTGCACTTACCCACCTCCCACAGGGCTTAGGTAGTTCAGACTACCTGTCAGAAATGGCCTGGAGTTGCTTCCATTTGAATCCAGCAGACTTCCCTCAGTAAGATTAGCTTTCAGTAAACTCCCTAAAAGTGGTTATTTTAGTTCCATTAGAACCAAGACAAGGGTAATATAGATCACTCATTTCAGGAAAATCAGTGTGGATCTATATTACCACAAGGGAGCGTCACTTTCTTTCCTTTTTCTCTGCCTGTTTCCCACTTTTCCTCAAATGCCTTTTCCACAGTATTAGTTTTTCCTTCCCTCAGACTCAGCTTTCATCCTTTTAAACTCTGTATTTATCTTTGTGGTTTCTAGCTTTCCACCACTTTCTCTCCACTCCATTCTCCCAGTGGGTTCCCTATTCATTTCACCACACATCTCTGTTGGGAAGGGACCAAAGCAGAATCCTTTGTACCCTTCTTGTGCAACATTTCAGAGGGTGAGCAACTGAGTCTGAGGATGACTACTTACTTCCAAGTGTGGGTGAATTAAAAGCCCTGGGATCGAGTGCCAGAGAAGAAAACTCCCATACTGTAAAAGCTTGCCTACAGATTTATACAAAGAATTTAAAATGGCTGTTTTTAACTCAAGAGTTTCAAGAAAAAGTTTCCTCTTCCTCAAAGAAAATCTGTACAACACCTTCAAAAAACGAGCAATTCATAACTCTGCTAAACACTAAAAATCATGGTTTCAATAGAGAAACTGGTACTATAGCTCATCACAACAATTTGCAACTTATTAACCCTCCTTTGTATGCAGTGTTGTTGTAGCCACGTTGGCCCCAGGATATTAGGACCTGAAGAAGAGCTCTATGTAAGCTTGTCTCTCACCAACAGAAGTTGGTCTTATAAAATATATTACCTCATCCACCTTGTCTCTCTAGCCCTCCTTTGAACTATGACTCCAGAGGTGTTAACTGCACACTTCACTTTGTGATTTCTTGTAACATCAGTTAACTCCTTGTGTAAGGAGTTAACTGCTTTACAATACAATCCCACCTTGTATTTAGCTGAAACACTATGGTTACTTTTTCCAGATCTAAAGAAGAGCTCTATGAAGTTGATCCAATAAAAGGTATTGCCTCACCCACCCTGTCTCTCTCGTATCCCAGGACCAACACAGCTACAACACTGCAAACAATCAAAAAAAGGTTGTCTTTCTATGCAAAGGAAAGGGCAGGGGGAACTCACATTTTGAGAAATGATTTCTTAAGAGTTTGGGATGGAGAATTTGCAATTCACCGTTTGGCCCATCAATTCATTTGGGATTAGTTGGGTTGTCCTCACTTGCTGTACTATGGCTCAGACTGGCAGGACCTTGGTGTGGAAACACTCTCTCTCTCTCTCTCTCTCTCTCTCTCTCTGAAGAGGCACTCTTTGGTTCTTTTCAGAACTTGTAAATCCTTCCTGTTAGTCATTTTATTCACAGGCCTTTAACGTCCCCAGTTTCCAGCTACCCTTCTGTGTGGATGGAGTGATACAGTTTGCTGCAAGGAATCTATAGTTGGAACGTTAGCCCTCGGTTTTCAAACTTCGGCAACTGGACTCTTTCCAAATGCATTTTTCAACAATTAAAAACTCTATAAATCTATTCCAAAGTAGTTTGTGCAGGGAAGGACTTCAGGAAAAAGAAACAAACACATTTTTTTTAAAGTACTAAAATACTGAAATATTTTTTGAGTAGGGGTGGCAGCGTGACTCCAGACTTCTTGTCTTTTGTGGCTGTGGAGAATATTGTGCATCTGAACACAGAGTACATGGAAAATACAGCAGCACAGCAATGATTGCACTGCACTCTGAGTGCACTTTCTACCCACAGGGCAGGAACTTTTCATTTCTCATTATAAATAATAAGGATTTTCAAGTCTCAGCTCATCATATGAATGTTTTCAAGCTCATCTCGGGCCTGATGTTGACAGGTGCTCAGCAACCGCAGAGCCTGGAGCAGCTCTATGCTTTTTGCCATCTCAAACACGGCAGTCAGGTAGCCTTCGGTGGCGTTTCTGCGGGAGATCCGGCGGTCACACGGATTCAGCAGTGGTTCTGCAGGTGATCTGCAGGTCCCGCGCCTCCAGCGTACCTGCCGACCAATTGCCAGCAAAACTGTGGGACCGGTGGACCTCCCGCAGAAACGCTGCCGAAAGCTGCCTGACTGCCCCCCTCACAGTGACTGGCAGGCTGCCCCCCGCGGCTTGCCGCCCCAGGCACACGCTTGCTGCGCTGGTGCCTGGAGCCGCCCCTGCGCAGAGCCCAATGACTTCAGCGGGTGCTCAGGACTTCTCAGGCTCAAGTCCTTGTTATTACACTCTGGAGTTTGTAAGCTGGTATGAAGGTTGCCAAGGAAGCCTCAGGGAGAGAAATGTATCACATCCACCCAATAAAAGAATTCAGTTCAGAATGCCCATTGCTGGACTGATGCTTATACGCAAAGCAAAAGCAGGGAATGGATCACTTGACTATTACCTTTCTGTTCATTTCCTCTGGAGCACCTGGCACTGGCCACTGGCAGAAGGCAGGATGCTGGGCTACATGGATCTTTGGTCTGACCCAGTATGACCCTTCTTATGTTCTTGAAGAGTTGCAGGCTGTGTCAGTATCCCTCTTCCCACATACCCACATTTTCTTTCTGACTTGGGTTCCTATTAAATCTTCACCTAACATTCGAGCGGACAAGTGCAGCCTCTCCTCAATATTATGGCTATGCGGTAGCATAATAAAGAATAAATCCTGCTGCAATTCTAACCACTCTGGGTTAGTTTCACCAAATAATGCACACAAAACTCCTCACTAAAGGTGAAAAGGGATTATTAATCGGGGGAACGTACGAGGGCAGATGTACTCATGAATTCTGCTAAAATCCTTGGGTCCATTCCATTCCAGCTGGTGCTCTCTATTCCCAGCTCCCCCAGAAACTCAGTAAAGAACTGCAAGGAGACAAGCTTCTCTGGGGAAGAAGAAAGTAAAATGCTTAATGGGAGTGCTGTTACGATCCTATGAAATTCTAATTCAGGCATCCATTAAATGGAATTATGCAAAAGACATGCCAGGCTCTTCAAATGAATGAGCCTAATGCCAGCTCCTTGAGTTAATCTTGGTCAACTGATGATCAACGTTAAAGTTTAAAATCATACCACATTAAAACCCAAGACTAAAATCACATTTTTACTTGCTTGCAATAATTATTTTTAAAAAGAAATTTTCAATAGAAATCATGCTCATATGTATAGCATAATATTGCAATTTACACAACAAGTGCAGAGCTACTTTAATCTCCAAAGGAGACAGTAAACAGTGTAGGCAGGGGTCCTACTTAATCCACATACCCTGCTAATAAGTTTAAGATAACAGGCCAGTACATTTAAATAAAATCCAGACTCAATTTAATAGTATTTGTTATAAAGCTATATCTAATTATATTAGTCAATCTTTATTACTAGGTTCACAAGTGCAGAGAAGTCTATTATAATCCTTCTTTCTAATGATCTCTTCACTATCATAGCAATAAAACTCTGCTATAAATTAATCATCTGCTTGCAATCATGAGTAAACATCATCTCAATTAACAATTGATAAATAAACAGTTGACTCCTGAGGCTATTGCTGTTATAAATATGACTACTGAAGGATTCAGCAGAGCTTTGCTATGTAGCTCAAAAGTGCATTTCTGTGTACTCAGAGATTTCTGTTCTAGATGATTTAAAATGAGATGTTCTATGGAGCTAAGAGGAGCAAGTTTTCCACCATAACGGTGCCACCCATCTGTTGTGCTGCTAAGTGTGGGGGAGGATATTGTCTGTCTTTTCCAATGATTGCGTTGTTCCTCTCAGTCTAAACAGAAGTTGAAGCTAACATACAGAACACTTGCATTCCTCCTGCTAAAAGTACTTAGTAAGTTTCCCCCCCCCCCCCATCTCTGGAAGCTTCTGGTTGATCCCTAAACTTGAGCTTCATGCTGGACCACAGTTTTTCCTTTGTATTCTCTCCTGTGCTAGGGCATGTGAAAGATGCCAGACTGACTGCCCTAAAGAATGAAGTCCACTACACGCATATCATGTACAGTACAAGCATAGCATTTCCCCCCTCACTTCTTTGACAACCTGTCCCTTTCCTGAGAAGCAAGAAGAGAGTTTGGTTTCCACGCTTATTCAGTGTTTCAACTACTGACAAGGTTTGCCATTCAAGATGCCAGTTAATGCCCATGGAATTGACACGGCCAACACAAGTTCGAAGGCCAAATCACCATAATGCTGTAATAAAAAATGGTTACTGACCTTTCTGTAATTGTTGTTCTTTGAGATGTGTAGCTCATGTCCATTCCACATGAGGTATGCATGCACCCTGTGCATAGTCACTGGAGATTTTCCCTCCGTAGTATCAGTCAAGCCGGTTCTAGTGTCCTCTGGTGCTGCGCGATTATGCCTTGGTATAAATGGCCTGCACTCTCTCAGTTCCTTCTTGCTGGATAACTAACAGATGGGCAGGAGGGTGGATCATGGAATGGACATGAGCAAAACACTTCAAACAACAACAGTTATGGAAAGGTTAGTGTGATGCCGTATGATTGAAACATGCCCATGTATATTATTAATATTGCCACTGTTATACAATTGCAACAAATCTTGTACAAAGTACATCATGTGAGGCATTAACAGAAAAGTGGATGAGAATCCTCATTGGGAAGACCACACTGAGAGACACTTGCACTTGGCTAGGTAAGTCAAGCAATGGTTTTCTACTACCTAGCAAGACCTGGCAGACTTGTTCTGAACAAGCCTGCTCTGCCGGATTCAACCACGGAGTTTCCACACAGTCAGGTGGAGGGAGGGCTTTGAGATTTGGGTGGAGAAAACAGCCATGATCTTGCGAGATCAGGTTTAGGAGGGGCAGAGCAGCAGTTGGATCACTACGGACAGATCAAGCAGCATGCTGAACCAGTGTTGTGTAGGCCATGCAGGGGCTATAAGAATAACCATCGCTTTCTCTCACTTGACTTTCAGAAGGACCTTGTGGAAGGAGAGCTCTTCCTAGGATTACAGACCCTGAGTCCTGAGATGCTCAAAGTGAGCCCCCCAACCTAGATCAGATGTGTTCAAAATTAGGTATACTGAAGTTTGGGAGTTGACAAAGGGAACGCCTGCACCTGCTGATCAGATATGCCTTTACCAGTCAAGGGAGATGAAGACTGGGACAGGAATTGTAAGCACAGAGTCCAAATGTTAGCAGTTCAGTGAGTACACCAAAACCTGCTAAGCTTGAAGGGGCTTGAGGCGTAGTCTTGCATGCTGTACCATATAAGTGAACACAACCTAAAAGTTTGAGCAAAAATGGGCTGTCGTGACTGGGTGGGCCTTGACCTTGGATATCAGAGCTGACATTGTCTGGAATCAAGACTCTGGGAGGAAGGATCTAGACCAGGTAAAATCAAGAGCTGCCCCGATAAACTCTATCCTTTCGATGGGGATGACAGTCAACTTTTGCTTATTTATCAATAGGTCCAGGGCATGGAAGGTAGCTTGGACCAGGGCTGATGCTAGCTTTCACCTGAATCTTGGACCAGCCCTTGATCAGCCAGTTGTCAAGGTAAGGGTAGACTCCAGGACGGACGGCACAGCAATCCCCTGGCATCAGGATGTCCCCCACCCCCAGTGTTGGTGGATGGTCCCAAACACAACTCAATGGCACCTGTGAGCAGGGCGGAGTCAACGCTGCTTCTTGCAGAACATGGGTGCAGGAGTGGCTTGAGGTGGGTTGCACTCTGCTGCACTTCCCTCACTTGTCTTTTTGAGGTTCTGAAGAGTGTCCCCTCTTGGACCGGAGAAGGGGGAATGATGCCAAGAAACCTGTGTTGCCAGAGCAGCACTCTGCACCAAAGTCAAGGTGCTCAGTGCCGAGTGACTGGCTTGGCTCTAATGCCAGTCTAAGTGTGGCTTCCATCAGGATAGCCTTAGCCTAGCTTCCCAGTCCTTTTTCATAAAGGACTTAAATTAGCAACAGATTTGCCAGCACTATAGTAAGTTAGGATCCCTCAGACACTTCAGACAGCTAGGGTATGGGTCGCTCACTAGCATGGGCAACACTCTGGGAAGTGAGGGGAAGTGTTGTGCACCATTCCCTTCAAAGCACTTTCCTTCTCGACCAGCATCACTGTGGTCATTTTTAATGCTTACCCTATCTAAGCGATTTCTGTTTCAGACTTTGTTTCAACAATTTTAAAGCTGCAACTTTGCAAATGTCTCCCATTCCAGAAATGGTGGCATTTCCTAAAATACATCTACAAAGTTTCATATCAAATAAACGAAGGAGGAATACTCCTAAAATGTTTGAGGAAGAAAAGTAGGCTTGAAATTGCAGAGTACCGTAAAAATTGTATAATCCATGACTAGCCTTGATTGCAATTTTTCACTGGAACTGATTATTTCATAACTCACAATGTATGGAAAAGAGAATATTGCGTTAATCAAGAAAACACATTATTTGTGTTAACTATCCTATTAAAGCAAAAATTTTGCTGCATCAGCGCACGCACCACAAAATAAAAATGTGGAGTATTAATAAGAGACGCACTAGGATTAGAAAACAAGATTAGAGGTAATATTTCAGCTGTGAGGTTTTCAAAACTTTAATGAAGTTGGCACATGCTTCACCTGCTAGATAACAAATCCCAGTGTCAGTACTATAAAAAATGTCCACTCCTGAGCAATTTTAAATTTCTGACATTCTGAGTCCTAGCACAGTAACTGATAGCCCAGGTATAGTATGGTAGTTAGCAATTCATTTAATTTCCTTTTAAGTGGACATTCTGTACAGCTCAGAAAATCCAAGTGAAATCTGGACAGAAACCCAAGGGCCCGTTGAGTCAGGGTCCAATGCGGCAAACCTTTCAAGCTCACATTTCTCAACGAATAAGGGCTCTGCCCTGAAAAAAGATAGGTACCTTCTACAGAGTACTCAGCTTCTCGCAGATTCAGGTCCTAAAATGGGCATGAAGGACCTGTAGAATCAAGCCTTCAAAGAGAAGCTGAACCAATCCCTCAAAGAGCATTTGCAAAAGTACAATATATTTGGAGATGGGCCTGTCAGTCATAACTAAGGCTAAGATTTAGTCATGGGTATTTTTAGTAAAAGTCACAGATAGGTCATGGGCAATAAACAGAAATACCCATGACTAAATCTCTGCTCCTGGGCCCTGCTGCTCTGGGGGCCTCCTGCTTCAGAGGTGGGGTCTGACTGCTCCCAGTGCCCCTCTGCTTCGAGGACCACAGGAACCGCTCTCCCAATGGCCTCCAGGGCCACCCCTGGGACTGCTGCTCCAACTGCCCCATGGATCACTGCTGCTCGAGGGGTTCCCTAGCCCCCTGCTACCCCTGGGACCAATGCTCAGGTGCTCCCCAGGGCCAGCCACACTGGCTGCTGCTGGGACACTCCATGGGCCAGCTGCCTGGGGTCTCCCGAGCAGTGGCCTGTGCAGCTGGCCCTGGGGACGGCGTGAGTGGCTGGTCCTGGGGCCGCTCTAGAAGTGGTCGGTGAGGCTGTTCCCAGGACAGCCCTTGGGACCGCTGCTTGAGCATTTCCTAGGGCCAGCCACACCAGCTGCTGCTGGATCACTGTGATGGGTTCGGTCACAGATACCCCCTTGGGACTGTCATCTGATCTACTGAAATGACCTCTGAGCCCATTTTCCCTGATGGCGTGGGACTCCAGAACCCTGTCTTGTTGAGCCAGACACACTAGCCTGCTGTAACACAGACCCAGGTCTGAACCACGCCCCCAAAACTGCAGGTTTTTACTGAAAACCACTCAGCAGGTT
The DNA here is from genome assembly GCF_003597395.2 of Chelonoidis abingdonii. Classification (NCBI taxonomy): domain Eukaryota; kingdom Metazoa; phylum Chordata; order Testudines; family Testudinidae; genus Chelonoidis; species Chelonoidis abingdonii. The sequence goes on along the minus strand of NC_133783.1, from coordinate 3,492,123 downwards.
ACCTATCTCCAGCACCCAGACACCCAGTTCCCAATGGGATCTAAACCTCAAATAAATCCATTTTACTCTGTATAAAGCTTATACAAGGTAAACTCATGAATTGTCTGTCCTCTAACATTGATAGAGAGATATGCACAGCTGTTTGCTCCCCCAGGTATTAATCACCTATTCTGGGTTTGTTAATAAACAAAAGTGATTTTATTAGGTATAAAATGTAGTATTCAAGTAATAACAGACAGAACAAAGTAAGTTACCATGCAAAATAAAACAAAAACACACAAGTCTAAGCCTAATAAATTAAGAAACTGAATTCAGGAACAGACATATTTCAATATGCTTCTTTCACAGATTAGACTCCTTCCTAGTCTGGGCCTAATCCTTTCCCCTGGTACAGTCCTTGTTAGTTCCAGCTCAGGGAGTATCTAGGGGATTTTGCATGACTGGCAGCCCCCTTTTTTTCTGTTCCACCCCCTTTTATAACTTTGGCACAAGATAGGAATCTTCTCTCTCTGGGTCCCCACTCCCCATCCCTCCTTCTAAATAGAAAAGCACCGGGTTTAAGATGGATTCTAGTACCAGGTGACATGGTCACATGTTCTGTGACACCCCAAGCCTCCATTCTTCCCGGCCAGACTCACAGGAACACAGGAAGACTTGCAGGTAAACAGAGCCATTTACAACCAATTGTCCTAATCAGTGGGAGCCATCAAGATTCTAAACCACCATTAATGGTCCATACTTTGCATAATTACAGTAAGACTTCAGAGTTATACTTCATTTTTCTAGTTTGAGACACAAGAATGATACATTCATACAAATAGGATGACCTCACACAGTAGATTATAAGCTTTGTAATGATACCTTACAAGAGAGCTTTTGCATAAAGCATATTCCAGTTACATTACATTCACACTCATTAGCATATTTCCATAAAACATATGGAGTGCAACATCACAGGCGCTCTCCGGGGCCACTCCAGCAGCAGCCACTGCAGTTGCAGAAGTCACAGAGGCTGCAGAAAGTCACACAATCTGTGAGTTCTGCAACCTCTGTGACAGAATTGCAGCCTTAGTTATAACGTCTGAAACAGGGTCCTGATTCGGCAACATACTTAAGCATGTGCCTCATTTTAAGTAGTAGTCCTTTTGGGTTTGATAAGACAACCCTCATGCTTGAAATTAGAAACAAGCTTGATTACCTTGCTGAACTGAGGAAAGTTCAGGGTGTTCTCATTTGAGGATTTGGTTTAGCTCACTAAGATGATTTTGGTTAGAGGGAGAGCCTGAGGAAGTTTGGATCTATAGTTTTGAATGAGGCCCATTTCTATTTCTACTTAGAAATGTTTGCTTATTGCCATATCAATGCTGTATTTATATTCTGAAATGCCTGATTACTAAAGATATCTGAATGAAAACAGCATCTTTCTTTCTTAATAGCTCGTGCCCCTCTGCCCCCAAATCTGTACACTGGAATTGGTAGAGGAATACGAGTATTGAGTTCTCTAACATTAGTAAAACATGTTCTAAGAAAATGGAAGACTATCATAACTCTGATGCATTGAACAGTGCTCTAGCGGGACGAACCGCTTGACAAGGAAGAAAAAAAATTAATAAGTACCTAAAATTTGGTGTCACATGCATAAATATAAGCGTAATATAACATCTTTCATATGGCATTTTCAAACCCACCCACAAAATCTCATAATGAATTCTATCCCTGCTACAGAAGTCTCTTGGATTGCTCTGGGGGGGGGGGGGGGAGACCACAACGGAAACAGTCTCATTGTTCAATTCTATAATATTCAAAGTAATTTCTATAGAATGGTGTCATATTTCCATAGAATGCTATTAATGTTGCCTCTGCTAAGTATTATATAGCTTTTCCAGAAGGGAACTTTTCTCAAACCAACTTTTTGTAGATTACTGTATATCCAAAGTGTTGGCCTAACTCTGGTCCCACTGAAATCTGAGTAGGCCAGAATTAGGCCATCACTGAGTGCTTCTAAAAATCCTATCCACCATTTGTAACTAATACACACTGACCTCATAATTTTATATTTAGACCATCCTTGTATAGGTAAATGAAGTCTAAGAGAAAAATCAGAAGGGAAAAGCATACAGTAATAAATATTACAGATGAGAAGTTAGTATTTCACTGTCTGCATTTTTTGTAGAAACTAGATATCTGAAAATGCAGCTCTATATTGGAACAGTAACCATTCTTTAGTATTTTTAATGCTTGATTAAAGTGGGATAGGTGAACATAAAAGATTTTTAGGTTTTGTTAGGTTTTTATCCATTTAAATTAAGAGCTTGCAGTCTTTGAGGCAGGGGACACCTTGTGTTTCCAGGTATTTGTCGAACACTGTGTCCATCAAAGGCACCATATGTAAAAAACACATCCAGATGTTTTTGACCCAGAAATCAGGTTAGAATTATCAAAATCCTCTTCTGAAAATGATGTCTCTGATACTTTGTAACTAAACATCCCATTCTCTTCAGTGCAATGCATCTGAGCAAAGTTTATAACCAGGCAAATATATAGGCTGACATATGCTCTTGTTTCCTCCTTACATCCCCGCAAGGCCTTTTTATCCTCTCCTATCTCTTCCACCTTTTACTTTAATAATTACTGTTTTTCCTCCAGCTATTGGTAACCTCAACTGAAGGAGTAGATTTTACTTCACTTTGAAAGTGGTGAGATTTGTGGTCATTCTATTCTCTTCCAGAACTAAGTTCCACAGCCTTGAGCCTGCTGCTGAGAAAGCTCTGTCTTCTCCTCTCCCAAGCACCGACAGTTTCATAGTTTCTGTGAAACATAGCTGTCAAGGAAATCTGTCACTACAGACAGACAGGCAATTCCGTAGGTAGGTTTGAGGCAGTTCAATGGAGAGCTTTGAAGATTAGAAACAAGACTCTGGGTACGTCCACACTATCCACTGGATCGGCGGGTAGCGATCGATCTATAGGGGATCGATTTATCACGTCTCATCTAGATGCGATAAATTGATCCCCGCCGCGCTCCCCATTGACTCCAGAACTCCACCAGGGCGAGAGGCGGAAGCAGAGTCGGTGCGGGAGCTGCAGCCATCGATCCCGTGCCATGAGGTACGTCAGAATAAGATACGTCGACTTCGGCTACGCTCTTCTCGTAGCTGAAGTTGCGTATCTTACATTGACCTCCCTCCAACCCTCAGTGTAGACCAGCCCTCTGAACCAAATATTCCAAGAGGAACAAATACAGAAACCAGAGCAATGAAGTGATGTATGCTCAGCAAAAGAGTATTGCCAGTCTCCACCAACTTATGAGAATGCCCTCTCTCATGGTATGTTTGCGTCTTGTCTCACCCAAAGTAGGAAGTTATACAGGTTGATATTAGCTTTTTTTCTTTTTTTCTTCATATTATGTGTGTTAGACCCCAAATCCTTTCAGCGTAAGTTTGGGAAGAAGACTTTCACCACAGTAACATTTATACAGAGTGAACTACATAGATCTGGCTGGATTCAAGATCAACATAAGCAGGTGCAAGTGTGTTTTTACTCAGCCTTATTTTTTTATTTGAACCCCACAAAGTCTCTAGGTGTTTGGGAAGGCTCTTGTTGTGCCAAAGCGGTATAAAGCTTCACTTAAATCTCTTAGGGTATGGCTACACTTGGAAATGTGCAGCGCTGGGAGTTACAGCTGTGGTCGTACAGCTGTGTAGGAACAGCGCTGCAGTGTGGCCACACTGACAGCTACCAGCGCTGCAGTGTGGCCACATTTGCAGCATTTGCAGTGCTGTTGGTAGTGGTGCATTGTGGGCAGCTATCCCAGCGTTCAAGTGGCTGCAACGTGCTTTTCAAAAGAGGGGGGTGGGGTGGAGTGTGACAGGGAGCGTCGGGGAGACAGAGAGAGCGGATTTTTGGAGCAGACACTGTGAGCTCCCTGCCTTGCAAATTCTGGCCATTTCCCCCACCCCTCTCTCAATCACTCTTAAATGTAAAAAGGCTTCAGACCAGATAAGCAGCTTCTCTGAGGGACTCCCTCCCCCCCGCCGTGCTGTTTGTCTCCTCAAGCAAACAGCTGTGAACATTCCAAAGCCTCGGCTCGGCTCGCTCGCTGGAGCAAAGAGCAGCTGTGTTTGGTAGCTCCGGGGAGTACCTTCCGGTTTGTTGTAGACAGGAATTCTGGGATACCTCTTAATACCCTGGAGGCCAATAACAGCGCTGGTGAGTGTCCACACCTGATGAGCAGCGCTGCATCACCAGCGCTGGATTCGCTACACCCATAGCAGACCAGGAGTACAGCCAGCGCTGCAGCCAGGGAGTTGCAGCGCTGGCTGAGCTTTGTAAGTGTGGACACCGAGTAAGTTGCAGCGCTGTAACCCCCTCACCAGCGCTGCAACTTGCAAGTGTAGCCAAGCCCTTACTGGTTTGTACTCGTTAAGGAAGAAGATAGGGAAATCCACATTTACTATAGTAGAAAACTGTCCTGCTTTTAACTACATTAGTGTAATTAAAGCAGTACAACCCTCACAGTGTGGACGTAGTTATACTGGTATGAAGGAATTGTATACTAGTAGAGCAATTCCTGTATAGGAAGAGTAATAAGCTCTACTGGCATAAGGCACCTTTATGTTGTTATAACTGCGTCCACACCAGTATAACTACATTGGTAAAAAAACCCAACAACAACAATCCTAACCCAACATGATTACATTGGTACAAAAACTGTGCATAGGCCTTATTGATGTATTTTCTGACTGTCCAGAGGCCCTTTCCTTTCCGGCTATATGAACCAAATTCACCACTGGTAAAAGGAGGTAGGATGACCATAATGCTTCTGAAATGCTCTTATACCTACTTATGTCGGTCTTGAATCCAAACAGCTATAGTTAGTTCATTCTGTATAGTGTTACTGTGGTGAATGGTCCAAAGTCCCCTTCCCATCTTTCACTGAGGGGATTTGGTGTATACACACACAATGTAAATAAAAGCCAATATCTAATCTCTCTGCAGCCCATCATTTCTGTCACAATGACATTTCTGATACCAGGAATTACAGCCATATGGAGACTTTTGTTCTCCACTAAAAGTGTGATATCTCTGAGAGCAGATGACGGTTTTATTACATAAACTTTTGTAGTTTGGGAAAGTGCAGTAGTAAAAGTTAGTTCAAGGCCTTTTATGACTTCTTTTGTTCAGGGGACACTAATGGAGAAAAAACATCAGTGATGTATGAAAAAGCTGCTTGTTTACAATCAGTTCACAGGTCCTTGCCTTCTTCATAAAAGGAAAGGAAACCAGCAGGAGAATTACAATACAGAGCACCTCCCAGGATCTCTTTCAGCATTCTCCTCGTTTGTGTATCAAGCAACAAGGCAGCTGTTGAACAAGTACTATCAACAAAGCAATCTTCCAGCCCTTTGATTTAGGCTATTCATATCTTCTGCCCTGAAATAAAATGACTTTCACAATTAAAACAACCAAATCAATGCTGTACCTATTGTCATGTCTGCAAGAGAAAAGCTTTAATTACAACCATAGTTAGATAACACAGTCATTACACCTCCTTAATCTCAAATATAAAACCAGTACCCTTTGAGTGCTATGCCACCCTTTCTTTGATTTTTTTTTTTTTTTTTTTTATGTGAATGGCTTTTTATCTGAGCACTTCAATTTGCATGCCTTTGCTGCAAGGCAGCTCCCCATGATATGTTAATTGCAGAGTGCTTTAAGTACTAGAAGATTAACATAAAACCCTTTGCAAACAAGCTAATAGTTTATGATAATTTTTGCATGGCCTTTGTCTGTCTATCACCGGATTGCCTCTAGCTGTAATTTTATAAAGAAGCTGTAAAATATCATTTAAACAAGTTCATTTACACATAATTATTACCAGAATCACATTATTCAATTTAGATACTCCAGCCTATTAACAATCCAAGAACTAAAATGTAATTAAACTATTTTCCTTTTATGAACCTATTCATTACAATGTGTGGGAGATGGAGCTCTCAGTTTCACTAAAAATTTCAGCACTTTGTTGTTGAAATTGACAAGTCTGGCACTCATTTTGTGCTTTTAATTATATTATTTCAAGTATTTCAAGACTGTTCAGATAAAGAACATATTTAGAAAAGAATGCTTGGAAATGCCAAGATGGTGTCATCCAGAAGTATATATTTATTTCACTCCACATAATTTTTGCCCTCTTAGCAGCAGAAAATAAAATGAGGATGTATTATTTCAATTAAAAGTTTCTGTAACATTTCCAATTATTTTTTTCAGTTTAATTGAAAGAAAAATGTTTCATGTTAATGGCACTGCATTCGTTGGTCATATTTCCTCTCTAGTATTTTACAGTAAATAGAACTCTCATATGATATTAAAAATTATAGAATTCTATCTACACACATACAGTACATATTATAATGCACATATGCCTATGGTGCAGATATCAAATTTCGATATTATGCATATTTGATAATGGTTTAAGCAGAGACTATAATTATCTTAACTCCTGAAACAACTAATGAGAATTGTAAGACTTAACAAAACAACCCGGGAAACTACCTAGCAATCATTAGTTCAAGGTAGTATTAGCACTCTGCCTCAGAGACCCCACCAACAGGGAGAAGCTACATTCAACCCACTCATGAAGCAGGGAATTTGCCCAATGCCAGAACTCACACTTTCCTCATATCAGGAATCTGCTCCAGGTGTGCAGTGCTTCAATTTTTGCTGGCCGTGGAAGCTCAGCACCCCCATTTCAATCCGTACTGCATTCCCTGCAGTACTTACTTACAAACCTTGTACTCAGGGCAGGGGTAAGTCAATAGCCTACTACTATAGCACTGGACACCAGTCAGTCAGCTGCAAAAATACTTATATGAGCAACACGTCAATTAAAAAGATAAACTGAGCTAGACTTCCACATACTGCTTTGAAGAATACTCCACATCTGTCTTTGCCAATCTGCATTAGAGGAAAATTCCTTCATCACTCCAATAAGCAATATCAGTGAGCAGCCAACACACAGAGACACCCAGCTATAACGTAACAAAGCAAAAGTCAGTTGCAAACACACAACTTCAAGCAGAGCATGGTAACAATCCAGGATGAGTGATGCCATGTGTCCCAGACAAAGTTTAAATGCCTCCCATCAAAGTAAGAGACCTAATCCAACTCCCATGTGGTCTTTAGCTGTGCCAGTCTTAACCACTGGGGGAAGAGGATGGCAACCTGCTCCATCCCTCCCTTCTTGTGCAGCACCGGAATCTTGAAGAGGAGAGGCTGAGCAATGAGGCCATCTCTGGACCGAAGGGAATTTTAGCCCTCCTGCTGAGCCCACCAAGACCCACTGGACAGGGCATTCATTTAGATGCACCTGAGTTATGAAATAACCTGAAATAATCCTGGTATTTTAAGTCAAATTAAAGTGTAGCACATGCATTTTGTTACAGGACGTTGGTTTTAAGTGTGGACAAAAGCAATTACCTTAATATAATTTCCCTAATATTCTGATTATCAAAGTCTCGTATCAATGTGAAATAAGGACTACATTTTGATATGAACACCAGAGCTAACCGTGGAAGAAAGTCATATAGTAACATTGCCCAATAAATAGGAAAAAAAAGATGACTACTCCGTGCAGCAGCAAAAATTGGAATATGATTCTTAGAACAGGAATCAATTCTATCACAATTCAGAGGGTAGGCTAGATAAGCCACTTGAAGAACCTTCCAATCCAAAAATTCTATGAAAATGTCTGAGGTTCAGGCTCTTTATTATTTGTTACACTTCTAGTTATTAACTCTACTTTGTTTTCTTAGTGGATCTAATATAGCTTATTCTTGGAAAAGGCTGAAGGACTGTATAAAAGTTTTACTGGCAGACTGGATGGTTTAGGACAAGTGGTTCTCAAACTTCATTGCACCGTGAACCCTTTTGACAACAAAAATTACTACAGGACCCCAGGAGGGTGGTAGGGGCTAAAGTCCAAGCCCCACCACGCTGGGTGTGGTGGTGGGGGGGGCAAAGCCAAAGGGCTTCAGCCCTGGGCGGGAGACATGTAACCTGAGTCCTGCCGCCCAGGGCTGAAGTCCGTGGGCATCAACTTAAGCCCTGGGCCCCAGCAAGTCTAACATCAGCCCTGACAACCCCATTAAAATGTGGTCACGACCCAGTTTGGGGTCCCGACCCAGAGTTTGAGAACTGCTGGTTTAGGAGATACTGATAAGATATAGAACCTTTTATCTCTAGGACACTGACCCACAAAATGGTGCCTGAATGCTGTTACTATCTGATGACTGCTTGGAGTAGGGTGTCTGAAAGGAGTTGGCGGTTCCAATTCAGTTCAGAAAACTACTATTATCACCACATTTGAACTGCATTTGCATGGAAGTTGAACAGCCCCCTAAATGTGGGACCAGCCCCAATGTAGACAAGCAAAATGGAAATAAGGTGCACATTTTCAACAATGAAAGTAACTAAACACCTGAACGACTCATGTAGAGATGCGATGGATTTAAAAACACTTGAAGTCTTTGAATCAAATTTGGCTGGCTATCAAAACCATGAACTCTAGCTCCACCAGAAGTTATGGGTTTGGTGCATGAATTACTGGGTGAAATTCTATTGCCTGTGTTATGCAGGAGGTCAGAATAGATGATCATAATGATCCCTTCTGGCCTTAAATGAAAGAAGGGAGAATTTCAATCTTCAGAAGTACTGATCTTCCATCTTTCAAGACCACTAAAATAATCTTCTGTTTTCAGTGTCAATGTGAAATAACTCATTTTTACCCTTTCAGGGTGTCATTAGCTATATATTTTTCTAGCACTTGTAGTTCATCTTCATTTTCAGACACTTTTAAATAACTTGAGGTTGGCAATGACACCATTCACATGCTTAAACCTGAAAAAAACTGTTGGGTGCAGGACAGGTCATAGAGGGTTCATATTCACTCTGGATGCTACTAGCTGTATAGAGGAAGATTCTTCAGACATGTTCCCAGAAGTATCTGGTATTCATGTGATCAGGATGCAATTGACAAAACCTCTAAACCCTTATTTAAAAAAATGCAATGCTCCACAGTAATGATCTAAAATCCTGTAGTAACTCTACTCTAGTTTGGATAGTTACTTATGAAACATATTATAGTATTTCTTTTTCTTTTCTTTTTCTTTTTTAACAAGGGTAAGGTTCAGTCTCAAACATCTTTAAAACATTTGTTTAAATTTGTGTTTTCCTCGTATTTGAAATTTAACTGCTCCCAGAGTAGTAGGGAAGAAAGTTTATGAAGGAACCACAGTGTATGAAGAAAAACATTTTTTCATTTTAGTATCTTCCAATTCTTTCCCAGCTCCCATTATTTAGGCTGTCACCCCTTCACTGCCTGAGGTGCATTCCAGCTCTCTGCAAGAGAATCTGCTTTTCCTCTAATGGGGCTATTCTTGCAATGGGAAATGTAATTTTCCACTCCATTACAAGCAGTGTGTAAAAGGACCTTTTCCTTACTCTGCACAGATCAGTTCTCAGTGAAATCCTATTCACCAAGTACTACAATAGCAGACTCCACTTCAAACACAGGTGCATTTTAAGGGCTGGGCAAACAGCCTGGATCCGACAGACACAACTGCACATCCACTGCTTGGATGTCAAGATTAGAAAGGAAAAAAAAAACAAAAAACCCACCAGGTTCAGTGAAGGGAAACTTGAGAAGGATTGATAAAATATTGTTTTCCATGATGGGTTTCAAAGATGCCATTTTGCTACTGTTACACTGCTACAGTCAACAATAACGCCTATTTATAAAATGGTTATATCCCCATGTCATAATTAAACCACTTTATACCCATGAAATGATAATGGCAAACGATGGACACATTACTATCTGAGATATCTTACAAAAGTTACAATAAAGAGGCCTAAGCAGACATTCAGCAAACTAACTAAAAGAAAATAATGTCTTGTAAATACAAAAAATACACTGGTTTCTATATTCAATATTTATTAGCATACATCTGTATGTTCCAGTCTGAATTTGTCAAGCTCCAACTTCTAGTCTTTGGATCGTTTTATACCTTTCGCTGCTAGATTGAAGAGCCCATTAAATATTTGTTCTCCATGTGGCTACACAGAGACTGTAATCCAGTCAGCCCTTAACCCTATCAAGCTAAACTGATTGAGGTCCTTGAGTCTATCCCTATAAGGCATGTTTTCTAATCCTTTTATCATTCTCATGGATCTTCAGTTGAACCCTCTCCAATTTATCAACATCCTTCTTGAATCGTGGGCAGCAGAACAGTAGACAGTATTCCAACAGCACTCACACCAGTGCCAAATACAGAGGTAAAATAACCTCTCTGCTCCTACCCGAGAGTCTCCTTTTTATATATACAAGGACTGTACCCTGTTGGCCACATCATCACACTGGTAGCTCACATTCAGCTGGTTATCCACCCAGACCCCAAATCTTTTCACAGTTACTGCTTCTCAAGAGAAAGTCCTACATCTTGTTAAGTGTGGCCTATGATGTTTGTTCCTAAATGTACACATTTACATTTAGCCATATTAAAATGTATATTTTTGTTTGTGTCCGGCTTACCAAGTCATCCAGATCGCTCCATATCAGAAGTCTGTCCTCTTCATTATTTACCATTTCCCCAATTTTTGTGTCATCTGCAAACTTTATCAGTGATGATTTTGTGTTTCTTCCAGGTCATTAATAAAAATGTTAAAGTGGGACCTCAACAGAAACAGTGATGGTTGTCCTCTTACAATTACATTTTGAGACCTATCATGTAGCCAGCTTTTAATATGTGCCATGTTAATTTTATATCTTTCTAGCTTTTTAATCAAGATGTCATGAGGTACCAAGTCAAATGCCTTGCATACCACTCTTACATCAACACTCTTACCTTCATCACCCAAACTTGTAACCTCAAAAAAAATCATCAAGTTAGTTTGACAGGATTTATTTTCCATAAAGCCATGCTGATTTATATTAAATATTTTACCCTCCTTTATTTTGTTATTAATCAAATTCCATATCAGCCACTCCACTTCCACTTGCCCATGTGATGTCAAACGGACAGGCCTGTAATACCAGGATCATTCCATTTACCCTTTTAAAAGATTGGCACAGTATTAGCTTGCTTCTAGTATTGTAGAACTTCCCTGGTATTCCAAAATTTATTGAAAAATCAAACATTAATGGTAGAGTGAGCTCCTTCGCCAGCTTTTTTTAAACTCTTGGATTCAAGTTATACAGACCTGCTGATTTAAAAATCTCTAACTTTAGTAGCTGCTCTTTAACATCCCCCTCAGATACTGGTGGAATGGAAAGAGTGTTGTTATAAGATATGACTACACTGTCTGTTTTTCCTCCCAAATAGAACAGAAATATATATTGAACACCTCAGCTACATTATTACTGATAATTCTACCATTTCCATCTAATAATGGACCAGTACTATTGTTAGGATGCAACCCCATGCTCTGGGTGTCCCAAAGCCTCTGACTTGATCATTCAATAATTGCCCTGCTCTGTTCATTCCATCTGAAGCATCTTGGCACTGGCCACTGCCAGAAGACGGGATACAGGGTTAGATGGATCATTGGCCTGACCCTGTATGACCATTCTTATGTTCTTATATTTCTTCCATTTGTTATATATATATATATATTTACAGTTAGCTTCACTTCCCCTCTAAACAAGATCAGTTTTTTAACCAATACAGCCTTCTTCCTTGATTGGGGGATTGCGGCTTTTGGGGCATCTAGTAAAGTGTTCTTAATTCCCAATTTTTATTCACATTTTTCTGATTATATTCTTCCTTCCACCTTATTTGGCTCATAATTGTTTTCAGCTTTGTGAAATCGGACCTTTTAAAGCACCGTGTGTGTGCGTGTATACATATATATATATATATATTACATTATATATATATATTTATTTTACTGGACCGGACTTTATTCCATTTGCACATTATTGTGATCAAATGATGATCACTTCTACCTAAGTTACCATCAATTTTTATTTTTATCATCAGTTCCTCTTTATCTGTCAAGACAAGATCTAATTTCTCCATGCACTTTTCAAGTTAGGAAATTCCAAGGATGTTTTAGTACTGGCAGCATGAGACCTTCAGCATATGTCACTCAAACTGAAGTCCCCCATGATTGTCACGCATAGGAAACACCTACAGAATGTTCTTCCGGCTTAGAGTTTTCACAATGTAGTGTTACAGACCTTGCATTTGTATGCTGCAGTGCAAAATAAGGCTTTAATTAAGGAAATTCCATCACTGCGAAGTTTTTCCTCATGCATTAACATCAGCAACACAAAAGATCCAGGAAATTATCTCCAATTCCTACGAATCTCAGGGAAGCTATGTCATCAATTGCACCTTCCATGAATGCTAATGCAGCAAGGAACACACTTTGAATAAAAATCCACAGAGTTGCAACTTGATCTTGTACAATGTCCTTGCCAAAAGCGAAAGACTGGTTTGCAGAATACTCTGAAGAAATACTTCTAGTTGTTGAAACAAAATGTCCAGCATATCTCCACCACCACGTCAACCCCTCTCCTGAAACATGAGTTAACTTCAAAGTGACCAAGAACTGATTGCAATAAAAAGCAAGGCAATATTTGCAATCACACTAGCTCAATCTGTGCAAAAAGATACAGAAGTCCTTTGAGAATGGAAATCTTAAAGGTATGTATGATGGAATCAAGAAAGTATAGGTCCTTTCAGCCAAGAAGGCTGCCCCACTCAAATCTCTTAATGGAGACATCATCACTGACACAAGCAAACAGATGCAATGCTGGGTAGGACACTATCATCATCTCTATTAATGTGAAACCACTGTTTCTGAAGCAGTGCCAACTATAAGACCATCAACGAAATTGATATAGAACCACCTATAAACGATCTTGAAAAGGCAATCACCTTCCTGGCACCAGAATAATTTGTGGGAAGTGATGAGATGCCAGCTGAAGTACTGAAACAAAGATAATATGTATGCTTAAACATCTGTATAATGTCTTGCCTGCTGGAGGGAAGAAGGGGTACCGCAAGACATGAACATCAACATCATAACTTTGTATGAAAACAAAGGAGATTGAAGTGATTGCAACAACTACAGAGGAATTTCTCTTCTGAGTGTAGCTAGCAAGGCATTCACACAGGTCATTCTCAAAAGACTGCTATATCTAGAGCATCTGTATGGCTTCCGTGCCATTAGATCTCATAATGACATGGTCTTTGCACTAAGGCAACTGCAAGAAAACAGACCAAGGAAAACTTTTCTACATAGCCTTCATAGATCTTACAAAGGCTTTTAACCTGGTCAGCCAAAGTACTCTTTTCAATTGCTAGAGAGAATTGGTTGCCTACCAATCCTTTTAATTCTTATTTGATCCTTCCACTATGGCATGAAAGCTACAGTCCAGTATGACTGTGATCAATCTGACAGCTTTGAAATTTGCAGTGGTGTCAAACAGGGATAGGGCCTGGCATCAACACTTTTGGTATATTCTTCTCTGCTGCTTTGCCATGTTTTCTCACTAGCAACAAGGGAGTATATCTCCATACAAAATCATATGGAAAACTCTACAACACTCCACAACTAAGAGGAAAAAGCAAAGTCAAACACTTGCTGATAAGAGAACTCCTTTTTCTGACAATGCAGTGCTTATTGCACACAGTGAAGAGGAGTATCAGCAACTTTGCAATACGAGCATCTGATAAATTTGGAATAACCGTCAGTCTAAAGGAAACAATAATTACAGTCCAAGGTGTGTTCAGTGTACAAGAGGTTTCAATAGCTAACACTATGCTAGAAGTTGTGCACAAGTTCTGCAAACTAGAATCAACTGTATCAGATAATTTATCTCTAGAGCTCATTCTTGCATTGGAAAGGCAACTACCACATTTGGCCAACTGACCAAGTGTGTGGGGGAATAATAGGAAACTAATAGAACACTAAGATATGGGTCTAGAACACAACACGTGCTTTGAGCACATTGCTGTATGGCGGCAAGACCTGAACCACCTACAGCAGGCCTGAGAGGAGGCTAAACCCCTTCCACATCCACTGTCTTTGCTCATAAAGTATCTGAGAAAAAAAAATAGCCAGTCTAATCACTACTCTCAAATACAAACATCTTCACTGACTTGGTTATCTGCTTGGGATGGTAGATGGATGCATTCCCAAGGATCTTCTACATGGAGATGTTATGGATGCTTCAAGGCCACTTAGTCCCACCTAGGCTTATGTTCAAAGATATTTGCAAAGAGACCAGAAAACTTTCGACATCAACACCACAAGCTGGAACATGCAGCTAGCAACAGGCCACACTGGAAGACTGATGTGCCAAGGAGTCAAAGAGAATAAAGAGAGGTGGTTGAGAGAATAGAAAGCGAAGAGAGCAATTAGGAAAGTACAGCAGGCCTCAAGCACTAGTAGTGCGCCAGCTTCATCCTCTAGCCCTGCTCCTTATGCCTGCATTATTTTTTGGCAAGGACGGTTGGTTGAGAACTGGACTTTTTAGTAACTCACAATGGGGTAGTATGTTGCACAGTAACAGAACTTCTTTGGTGCTTATACCATTGGCATTCGAGATGAATGGTTGCCCCCACATTGGGCGTGTAAAGAATATTTTAATTTTCTGATGGATCACAGATTGGTAACTTATCACAAACAGAGAAATCTTCAGTGATTAAGTTTCCATTCGTTGATCTTAAAGATGGAGACACATGGCAGGAGATTGAAGAATGAGAAGGAGCAGTCATAAAGTGACTTAAATGGACACCTACATAACTTATCCCAAGAATAGAAAAGACATCATACTATACCATCTATAGTCTATATTACAGTGCCATCCAGCTCCTTTAAACAAACAGAAAAACAACTTCAGGTAACTACTTCAGTGATTCAGCTACCCATATTTCCCAGGCAGACACACTGACACTGTCAATGAAGTAATAGACAGACAGCAAAGATCCAAAATCCTTAGTCATCTACAAATGTATCTCAGCTCTTAACTTTGAACAATTTCCTAAGCATGCTCCAAGACACAGGCTTTAAATACCTTTCCATTTTGTTGCATGTCTGCATTTTCAAACATTACTGTTAGCAGTTACCTCAAATTGTCGCTGTCAGTTGTAGCCAAAGGAAGATATAGTAATGTTTCCCACAGTAAATAATAATTTGTTTTAAATTTTAAAAAAGACAAAAGTTATTCTGACAATCTCCTGCAAGTAGCAGAACTAATTCCAAAGGTTTTAAATACATCTTGAAATAATTTATAAAACATTATGGATATTTTTTTTTAGGAATATGTATTTGCAATCAACCAGTGAATAATAATTCACTGTAAGAGGATCACTTTAAGGGACATTATCTCTCTTTTCAAAGGTAAAGGCTGAAAGGAGCAACACTTTAAAGCCACTTAAAGGTTAGAAACCTCTATTTAAGAAGTGAAAGCTAATTTGATTAGAAAAGATTCTTAATTAAATATCAAGATAACTTTGCCATTAAGGAGAAATCCAGATGTCATCCCTTTGTATTGTAAGAAGATTACAACTAAGATAATTATTCATCTTTGTGAATTGATACATCTCCTAATTTTATTACATGAATATAACTAAGACTGTCAATCAAATGACAAAGAAAGCAGCCACTCTTTCACAGCTCAGCATGATCAAACTTGTGTGGCTCTATTTTCATGTTATATATAGTAGATTATAATTCAAATTGTCATACTTCTTCAGTATGGTATAGAGTAGAGGTATCTGACTATCATACAGGGATATTTATTTCAAATATCTCACATTATTTACTGTTCATTGTGGGTTTGAACTGACCCTTTTTAACTTCATGAAGGATGAATCACATGTTCTAGACACACAGGAAAGACTAAATCTGGGGTACCAAAAATGGAAGTCCTTGCTTTCTAATACAAAATTCTTCTGCCAGTAAACTTGAGGTTCCAATTCAGCAAAGCACATGCTTAGGTCCATCCTATTCTACAAAGGTCATTAAGCATATGCTTAAGTGTTTTGCTAAATCAAGTCCTTAATATATGACAGGCAGCAAAAGATCTACAGTAGTAGCCATTTAAACAGCAGTATTTGACAAACTTAGAATACAGTGGTCTCTGAGATATCATAGTTAAATAACTCATTCAAAATATAGACTTATCTAAACCAGGTGGCATTCTTGTTGTATTTATTGAAAAATGTTTATTTTTTAATGATGATCACTTTGCTTTCATGAACATAAGCAAGTGAAGTTCCCACCCCATTCCTAGTACGATAAGTAGCGCACACATCTCCTTCTGTGGGTTTTCTTGTATTGTTAAATAATAACAGACAAACCTTAGCCTAAGTTTTTTCCTGAGTTTCACTATTCAGAGTGTTATTTTCCCCTGCAGGACTGTTCTCTCTGTCTCAAGCACCCTCGGCCTCAGAGTTACTAACTAAGCCTTCTATAACCCTAGTTGTAGCGATAGGAGCCCACCTGGTCAGTAGATCTCAAAGCACTTACAAAGCAAATCAGTAGGAGTGTTCCAGATGATTGCTTTAGAACATGAAGAGATCTCTGCACAGCAACTTCATGGGACCACAGGTGCACGTTGTTTGCAACTTGAACATTAAAATTTGCCTCCAAACTTATTTTGGAAATGAAGAACATTGAAAGGATATCTAGCTGCACTGATGTGGGAAGAGTGAAAAGAAAAAAAAAAGTTTGGACACCTTGAACATCTCCCTAAGACTGCCTGAAATAATTTAAAGATGGAGCTTTGGAAAAATCATCAAAAAACTGAAGAGATGCCAAGAATGATTTTCAGGTTCTCAAAGTTTCTGTGAACATCTGCTCATAAGACATTATCTTAATCTACTTCAAAGATGAAGACTAATAATGATTTTTCTGTATATAAACTCATTTTCTTTCTTTTACAGTGTGAATATAATTTAACTCTTGTTCTTATCATTCTCTATGTTTTTAATTCCACAAAATAATGCTCTTCAATAGCCTTCCATCTGAACACGAATTAACCTTCACAACCTTCTTGTTAGGTGAGCGTAATAAATATTATCCCCATTTTCCAGATGGGGAAACAGACACAGATGGTAAAGTGACTTCCATAAGTCAGTCTGTGGCAAAGGTGGCAATAAAACCAAGATGTCCTAGCTCTACACCAGGTGTCTTAACCAACATTCACTGTCTAGTCTCTTATGTCAAGCCTCTTACCTTCACAAACAGCCATCCGTTTACTTTTATTCACACTTAGTCAGTACAACTGTTACACTGGACACAATGAACTTGTTCATAGATTTTTACTTACCTAGTGTTTGTTACTTATACCAGGAAGACTGAGCTCAAAATGCTACTGAGATCAAGAAGGTGATGCTTAGCTCTGAGCACTGAATAGAAAAACATGGGCTTATCTGGTAGCAGCATGACTTATTAAAATGCCCTTTCAAGTTAATTTTCAGAATAATTTCGTTTCCACAACTCACATCGATCATCCAAGAAGCTCATTGATCATTGCAAAGTGGCAGATTTTGTAAAATGTACATGAGTCTGGTTACCAGATCACTTTTGCAGGCCCTTGTAGGGCGATGGGACAAAACAATAAAATAAAAAAAAGTATGTACAACCTGTGGATTAAATAACAAATTATCAAACAATGGATGATAGTTACTGTTAAAATATAAGAAAATAACTTCTACATGTATTTGATGCCAAGAATTTTAGAGTAGCAATGAGCATAGGTATTCATATTTACTTTTTATATGAACTTTTTAAAACTGCTTTTGATGGAACAAAACCAACAGCAGGGTCTGGAAGAATAAGCATGGGATCAGAAGTCAGAAAGTCTGAAATTCTAATCATGGCTATGCCACTATTTCTGTAGCCTTGGTCAAGTCATTTAATCTCTCTTCCGCTTTTCTCATCTGTAAAATGGGAGAAATAATACTTTATAGTCATTAAGTCTCAGTGTTGTAGGTAGTTAAGTGCGTTAAATGCTACATAAATGCTCAGCATGAGAGCTGGTCTATTGATTGCAAAATGCAGTGAGAAGACAAATGTTTCTTATTTTAGCACCATAATTGTGTCCCTCCCTCACACACACACACAAAACTACACAGGAGAAATGAATGCTAATACTAAAATATTCACAATTCTGTTGAACCTGAAAGTACATACCAACAAATAATTATCCTGGAGTGTATGGACACTGATAAAGTATCTGAGACAGTGTGTTGATACAGAAAAGAATTAAGGGGTGGAATAATAGGAAGGGTAAACTGTTGAATTTATTTACAATTCACTGCTATTTTGCATTTTCCTAATAGTCTTAATTCTAACACAATCACTATTCAACTCATTACTTATGGGAGTCTATAATTTCTCCCTCTCCTCTTGTAGTTGAAATGCTTTAAACCAGGGTGTAATTAATGTAATTAAAGTATTAATAAAGGTTGAAGGGGTTGGACACTGTGTGAAATGCTTAATTTTGTGTATCGTTAGCTGATTGACTGTTTAGGTTTGCATTTCAGCTGTCAGCCAAATTATGTATAATTAAGCCAAAGCAGAGATCTGTCTCTCTTTTAACCAGACAGATTCATAGTTCTGGGTAGTGGGTGGTAAATCTGCCCACTCTTTGTAGTTGATATATTTTCACATTATACTTTATTCATGTATTGCATGTTTCAGCGTATTCATATTTTGAATTTCTTTATTAGATTGTAATGTAGAATAAATGGTTATGCTGGAAAAATAAAATGCTTTGAATTTATCTAACAACAAAATTGATGAACTCCTGTCCTTGTGCAATTTATTCATATTCTGTTGCTTTGGCAATTGGACCACCAGTGTGTGAAATGATTTTCTGTCTTCTTATAATTTCTTATATTTTGTATCATAATACAGAACATAACTGTAGATGCTGATATTCCTCCCATCCTACTGACCACCCCATTTGTACAGAACTACTTCTAGAAAAAAAAATTACTTGTCTCCTACTCTTGTTCTAGAGAGGTACAGTAATGAAGGCTATGTAGTATTTGAAACAAATCTTTGTTACTGGATCAGTGCACATGACTGGCCTTAAAACAGCCAGAGGACCCAGTTGAGGATCGTGGTTCAAGTTTTAGCTGGGGAATTGGAACTTCGGTAAGTCGTACATGTGCTCATTAGTTAAGGAGACTTTTAGAGTTCCTCAGTAATTTGCCATAGCTTCCAGGCTTTTCAACAAAGTCCTTAGGCAGTTGCTTTGGTGCCTGCTACTGCAACATGCATGTGTGCAATATTTTGTCAGCAGAATTGATCCACATCTGGAAGAGTCACAGTATTCTGTTAAATTAACAGCTGTGACTGATTTCAGCAGCCCTGAAGTTCTTGCCACCATCAAAAAGTGTGAAACTTAGATCTTGCTTTAGACAAAGACAATTGGCTTAATCTTCTTCTATTGAGTTTCATGAGGTTCTAGTGATTTTTATTTTACCTCGCCTCCCTCTCAAGCCATCTGAAACAGAGCAGCCTGTAGAAGTGGATGAATCAACAAAATGGCAGCATAGCAAGAATCCTGACCTTCTCAATGTTATCAGCCATGCCTTATGAGTTGAGAGTATTGACTCCTTGGACATACCCAACATACTCAGACCTTTGAGTAGGCCTAACTCTGGAAACATACCTTGACTTCTAGACATGGTTAGAATCATATTGTTAAACGTATTTGCCAGACATGAAATCTAGTAGATTTTGAAGACTGGCCTAAAGAATACATTTGACTACAATGACAGTTACATCTAGGAGGGAAAAGTGAGCAGAGATTAGCAGACTTTTGGGGTTTCAAAGGAATACAAAAATGAGCAGGGATACTGTACTTTGCTGCCAGTAAGGCCTCAAACTGTATCTTTGGGATTCTCCAACCTGACCTCTAATTTGGAGTTAAGTCACTCTCATTCACTTACACAGTAGGGCAAGCCATGTCTCTAGCCACATTATAATAAAGCTCCTGTAAAGAATAAGGTCACCATAACCGGCCCCTTGAAAGTGTAACAGAGGAAGGAAAAAGGCCTTTATTGACTCTCTTCTTCCACCAGTAACAATAATCTTTTAATATATGAGCAACTAACTTCATATCACCACTTTAACAAAGCTATTTCATATTCCCAGACAAAAGGTGCTAGATACATACAAAGCATTATGAGGAGTTGGCCATCAACATCCAGATCCTTTTCTGCTATGATTAAAAAGGAACAATGTTACCATTTTGTCTACTGAACAAAGCTGTTATAAAATGATGATTCTGAATTGTACAATATTGTCAGTGGCGGCTTCACTCCCCCACACTGCTGAAACTTCTTCACAGACCTTTGCCCTTTATCAATTCAGATCTGAATTTACTGTGGCAGACACACATGATAAATGCCCAAATAATCTTAACCAGCACCGAATATGTGCTTCTCTTTCATTTTAAGCCATTCAAGTCTGTGAAATTTCAATTCAACTTACTGAATCAAACAAAAATACCTGGGGTTAGTAAAGAACTTTGTTTAAATAATGAAACGTGCCTCAAATTTTAGGATATCCTTTTTTTATATGATGAAAACATAGTTAATCCATAACAAGTATTCGCCTTCTATCATGGAGATTTATATGAAACATTCTCTGTACGAACTTGACTTCCCTTCTTAGGCCCACACAGTCCCTGTCTGAGCAATGAAATCTCAGCTTCTGCATATTTTGAAATCTCTTCTCCTAGCTCCGTTCCTCCTGTTAAAATCTAATGAGGCACTCTGGTCAATAAAAGCCGTTGGAGATGGCCTTGATCTCTCTGTGACTTTTATAGAAGCCAGATGGTTTGGCTCTGGAATGTCTCACATAATCTAGTGACATGAACTCTTAATGCAAGAGTTTAAAATTAGCAAAATTAAACTACTTAAATACTGCAGCATGATAATAAGCTAGTGAGAATAATTCTCATTTTTTCTGCTAAAAGATTGCTTTAGGTTATACATTTATATTGCACTCAGTGGACTGTCTGTTGGAATACACTTGAAGCAGTTAATTTCCAGCAGTGGGTTTGAAAAACAAAAAAATAAAGAATCCAAAGCTGCTCCTGTTTATGCAAACTTTGTCCACTCTCTCTCACAGAGCTTTATAATTTAGATGTTGTCCTAGCTTCGTCCCACCAGTTACCCCCACTGCCTGCACCACTGACCCATCACAGACAGGAAGCACCACTACCATGTCAGCAGAATCATCAGCAATGTGATAAAATAGCAGGAAACGTTGTATTACCCTCTAATAACACTGAGTAGCTGCCCCAGGTCCAGGGTGAGGGAAAAGTAACAAGAAGTCACCTTCACTTTAATAAAATAAACAATAAATCAAAACAATCCTGTGCACTTTTATAGAGCCTTTCACAAAAAGATCTATATTGTGCTTTACAAACACTAATTAATTAAGCTTCATAGATACTCCTGTGAAGTAGGTAATTAAGTTCAAAGTGAGACTTTTCACCTTGGAGTTCAATTCCAGTTCTTATTTTTACTTGGTGCCTAGCTTGTAAACTCTTTCATGACTGTTCTTTACTTTATATTCATAGAGCACCTATCATATTATGGGTTACATGAGATAAAAACCACTTGTGCTATCAAGAAATAATTATTTAGTAATTGCTTCTAAGATGAATGGTTTAGTATTACTTTCTGTGTACTTTGTAATTCTGTTACAATGACATGCTTGGTGACATACTTGAATTTCACCCCTGCCTTGCAGTAATACCCCCCACGTGATTCTGAGTGAGATCTTGTGATGTTATTGAAGATTGTCCTTTTCAGAGAAAACAATAGCTCTCAGCTTTGAAAACTGCTTTAAGCAGAAAAAAAAAATCTGAATTATCTCTTCATAAAACTGCTATCAGTGTGAGTTATTGCTGTGTATCACTACGTTCATTATTTCTTACCTGTATCCGTGCATTTTTATATAAAACGTGTATGTATGTTTTTTAAATAAGACATTAAAAAGAACTTTAAAGTTGCAAAGTTAAGCACTGAAAAATTGGAAATACCAGAATTAAAGATTGCAACCTCAAATTCAGCCCCATTGTGTGTATGCACAGGTCTTGTAGAACCAACAGAATGTGGCCATATATTTGAAAAATCTACTGTAATGCACACAAGAGGGCAGATTTAAGGTTGCCCAGAATACTTTAATTCTGGAATTTCCTAAACGTTGAATGCCCAACTTTGCAACCTTAAAGGTATTTTAATGTAGTGGTTTTGTCTGTACTTTCCTAGATTTTTAGAAAACAAAAAAACAAAAAACACCCCCAAATCACTTCAAATGAAACCATACTGACTGCTCAAATAAATCAGCAGCAGGATTGGAAATGCAGACCTTTAGAGTCACAGCAAATAGGTCTATCACTTGAGCTAAAGGACAAACAGGTACTAATAGCAACTTATATTCTCTGTGGATCAGCTATCAGGAGAAGGACATAACAGTGACTTACCCAACTATTTATTAGATAGCAGGAGAATGTTGAGACTAAGGCCACATCTACACTACAAAATTATGTCAACCCATTACGTCGACATACAGCCACCACCATTATTACATTGCTTGTGTGTGTGCATGGTATGCTCCTTGTGTCAGTAGTGCACATCCTCACCAGGAGTATTTGTATCAATGCAGAGAGCAGGAACCATGGGGAGGTGTCTCATTGTGCAACTTGCCACCATCCAGCATAGGGTGTTTTGGGAAGTTTTTGCAATGTCTCATGGCAGAAATGAGTTGCACAGGGGAGACTGGGAGCATAAGGTCAACTGCCCATAATGCAGTGTTCTCCATACCCTCATTTCATCTGCATCCCACAATATTTCACATTTCTCAAAATCCTTGCAAACCTACATGTCCCTCTTCACTGTACACCATCTCTGACAGAAGCTTGGAGCCTGCACAGCTCTGCACTATTGTCATGAGCACTGCAAGCATGGAGCACTTGATTCTGCAGTATTTGCAGAGCTGGGGAATATGATGATTTCATGGAGGTTAGATTGCTATGGGACATAGAAAGAAATAATTCAACTTCGTTGGTGTTGTTCACGAAACACCAGTTCTGGGCCCAAGAAACAAGCACTGACTGGTGGGACTGCATCCTAATGCAGGTTTGGGATGATGAGCAGTGGCTGCAGAACTTTCGGATGTGCAAAATAACATTCTGGATGTGTGTGCCGAATTCATGCCAGTCCTCCAGTGCGGGGACACCAAAATGATAGCCAAAGTGACAGTTGCGAAGTGAGTGGAGACTGCAACACCAGATTGCTAGCTGTTAGTCAAGAATCAATTTGGAGTTGAGAAATCCACTGCAGTGGTCATTGTCATGCAAGTGTGCCAGGCCATCACCGGGGACATTTTACCAACATCAGTGTTACCTGGTCAGGGAAGAGCGTGACACATACATCTTTAAGAACACAGGACTGTTCAGAAAGCAGGAACTTTCTTTCCTGACTGGTGGATTACCATTGTTGAAATGCCAATAGTGATCTTGGGTGACCCAACCTACCCCTTGCTCCCATGGCTCATGAAACTGTACACTGGCCACCTCGACACCACCACATGATATTTCAGTTACAGGCTTAGTAGGTACATAATGACAGTTGAATGTGCCTGGTAATTTAAAGGGTCGCTGGTGTTGTTTACTTACAAGAATGGATCTCAGTGAGAAAAAAAATATCCCAATGGTTATAGCTGCCTGTTGCGTCCTGACTAATATCTGTGAAACATGGGGAGAAAAGCTTCTGCCTTGGTGGAGGTGGAGTGACTGTCTGCTGAATTGGAATAGCCAGATACAGGGCTATTAAAAGAGCTCAACATGAAGCTATACAGCAGGGATCTCAAACTCAAATGACCACGAGGGCCACATGAGGACTACTGTATTGGACCGAAGGCCACATTACTGACACCTCCCTCGTGCCGCCCTCATCCTCGCCCCCCCTCCACCCCTTCCATGAGGCCCTGCCCCCTGCCTCGCCTCTTCCTACCCCTTCCCTGCCCCTATTCCAGCCCCTTCCCTGAAACCCCCACCCCAACCCCACACGCTCCCTGCCCTCAGGGGGTGCAGGAATGGTGTGGGGTGTGGCAGGGGCTCAGGGCAGGGAGCTGGGGTGTGGAGTGCAGGAGGGATGAGGGCTGTGGCAGGGGGTTGGGGTGCAGGAGGGGTACAGCAGGGGACTCAGGGCAGGGAGTTAGGGTGTGGGGTGCAGGAGGGATGGGGGTGTGGCAGGGTGCCAGGGCAGGGGATTGGGGTGCAGGAGGGGTGCAGCAGGGAGCTCTGGGCAGTGGGCTGGGGTGTGGGATGCAGTAGGGGGTCAGGGCAGGGGATTGGGGTGCAGAAGGGGTGTGGCAGGAGGCTCAGGGCTGTGGGTTGGGGTGCAGGAGGGGTGTGGGATGTGGCAGGGGCTTCAGGGCAGGGGCTCAGGGCAGAGGGTTCGACTGCAGGAGGGGTTTGGAGGGTGGACTCTGGCCTGGCGCGCACTGGTGGAACGGGGAACCGCGGCCAATGGGAGCTGCTGGGGGCAGTTCCTGAAGCAACATCAACACACACCCCTGCGCCTCTCCTCCCCCAGGTTCTGTCCGCTTCCCAGAGCGGCATGGGGGCAGGGCTGGCAGGCAGGGAGTCTGCTCTGCCCCCGCTGCGTGCCGGGTCAGAGCCGCTCTAGGTAAACACTGTGGGAGGGCAGGGGGGCCGCAAGGAGCTCAAGGGCCGCAGAAAATAACCTGGTAGCTGCATGTTTGAGACCCCTGCTATACAGCTTGGGGAGGCTGTGAAAGACCATTTTAATAATGAGCCAGAGTAGTATGTGTTGCTGTAGTGTGCTCTACCTGGCCTTACTCTTTTGCAGCCCGGTATGAACCTTGTACTGTGTGCTGAGTGTGCAGGAATATAAAACATTGCCCATGTATCTATTAGTATTGTCTGTGAATTATGTTATGGATTCTGTAACATAAGGACGTAACAGGAAATTGGTAGCTGCCAGAACTGCCACAGCACTAGATAGCATATGCTGTGAACTAATAAAGATGAATTTTGTTCCAACAAATAGAATTTTATTCTGTAACATGAACCAGGCAATTAAAAAAACATTTAAAACATAGTAAGTTAAGGGACCATAACTAATGAAGGGCGAAGAACATACATTTCAATTTCATGTACACATACCAACTATGGCTTGCACATGTCAGTGTATGTGAAGCTGTGATAGTTTTTAATGGCCCTTAAGGTGGAATGGTAAGGGTACTACTGCCACATGGAATGTTGAGGGTGGGGCATAGAGAGTTCTCAATATTGAGTTCTTTATGGACTAGAGAGGGAGGTGAGCATGGATTGTTCAATCTGCAGCTCTACCAGAGTCTGCAGCATCTCAGTTTGCTGTCTGAGACGCAGAAGCATCTCCTGTTACACATTTCTGTCCTTTCCCTGCACCTTTCTCCTCTCCACTCTATCCTTCTCCAGGTTGTCTGCAAGGGTGATCCTGCAGGTCCTGGTATCTTTCTCAACATGTCATCCTGAGTCACCTTCTTTCTCCTGTTTATTTGGCTCAGGCATTCCACAGATTTGGCGAGGGAGACCCCGAAGGCCATAATGGTAGCAATTGCAGAGGTACCACGGTCAGTATATTCACATCAGAAATAAAAACTTAGCATACTGAACTCCGTCCCCCTTGATCCCCAAATGTTGTAAGCATTACATTTTCACTTCTCCTTGGGATTGATACAATACGGTGCCAGTCACAGCACCAGCCCTAGTGAGTATTCTCCTTGGGGTAGGGTGTTGAGGAATGAGAAGGAAATATTTGTATAGGGCAGTAGAACTGAATACGGACAGTGTTTTCCACAGCCGGTAGTGATTTTAGCTCACATTTCACTCCTGAGGGAAAGAGGCAGGGAAAGCACAGCAGCTGCTTGATTCCCAATGTTACGCAGGTCAGCATGCTGCTAGCCTGTATACTGCAATAGTGCGTGCTGAAGTAATTGTTAAGTGGTATGGAAGTGTGTCCTACCATGGTGGACAAAATGAGACAATCTTCCCCAGAAACCTTTGGCAGAAGATTGCAAAGTACCTCCATGAAAGTTCCAGCAAGATCTCTACAGAGGATTCACGGGACATCCTGGTGCACATAAACAAACTGTTCGGCATGGCTCCCTCTACGTAACTACAGAGGAGAATGAAAAGCAGATAGCAACTCTACCTCTCTTAGTCCTTTTGCTACCTCGTCTAGCACAAGTTAAAAAAAAGTAAAACAATGGATGTGTCCTGCTACTTTGGGGGTTCCTTCCCCTGTAATTTCCAAGCATACTTACTAGGTGTTCCTTCCCTGCATGAGGCTCGCCTGTGCTTGACTCTTGGGACTGGCTGGACTGCAGGGGAATCAAAAACATGTCCTGGCTCGCTGAACAGCTGGATCCGCTGGTTATCTATCCCCCATATTCCTCCTCCCCTTCTCATCCACTTCCTCTTGCTCACGGCAGGGGTCTGTGACTCAGGCTCCTCCAAAGTATCCATGGCGCTTGTGGCAGCAGTAGTGGGGTCTCCACTGAGGGTGGCATTCAGCTCTTTGTGAAATCAGCAGGTGTGCAGCTTTCATGTGGCTTTCATGGGGCATTGCTGCTGGTTCCTGTTGTAGCCCTTCTCCTGCATTCCTCAAGCAATCTGCTCATAGATGTCAACATTTCTACATCTGGATTGGAGTTGTGCTTACATAGCCTCTTCTCTCCACAGGCCCAGGAGATCCACCACCTCCTGTATACTCCAAGCAGGAGTGCATCTGAAGTGTGTAGCCGGCATGGTCAGCTGAGCAATTACTCTCAACAATGGCACGCTTCTAGGTGTCATGTCAGGCAACCAGAAAAAGGAATTTCTGAAACTTGCAGGGCTTTAAAGGGGAGGTGCGGCTTCCTGTCCACCTGACCCCTGGGCAGTGGAGTTCACAATGGATCACTAATAGTCGATGTAAGTAACAGTGTCTACACTGACACTGCATCAGCCTAACTACACTGATCTTGAGTCTACACTGCTAGGGAAGATGGTGTTAATAAGTCAGTGTAGCGGGGCTCTTACATCAGTGGGAGCAAAATTTAAGTCTAGAAGCATCCCCAGCTAGATTGATGGATGCTGTCTTGCATCGACCTAATCAGGTAGTATAGACCAAGCCTAAGAAATCCTGGATTCTACTCCTGAATCAGAAGGGGAACTCTTCAAAGAAATGTTTGGGGAAAATGTTAACATTTCTAAATTGCCAATTTTCCTCTAACCTTGCTCTATCTGTGCTAACATACTGATATAGTCCAACCTGTTTACAGTGAACTTGAATATAATAGAGCTTTGCATTTCTAGAGCACCTTCTGTCTTAGGTTCTCAAAGTACTTATGAAACATTCATGAATGAAGCCTCTTTGTGTTGGTTATTAGTATAATTATCTCTGCTACAGGAAAACAGAGAGCTTCAGTGACTTGTCAAGGTCACTCGGAAGTCTGTGGCAGACCTGAGGAAAGAACTTTGCCCCCCGACTTCCAATTGTGATGTTTAATCAATAGACTATTCGTCCTGAGTCCAATATATAATGGAACTCTGTTGACAGTAAAGTAGAATGAAAGTTTCAAACAATTTCAATGTGAAACCTGCAGTTTTATTTATGGTGAAGTTTAAAATAAAAAAAAAGATTCCAAGAACCGTATTATGACTGACAAAAGAGAAGTTAGGTTCTTTTCTTCCCCTCTTGGGAATTCTAATCTGTTCTCTGTCACTTCATTGTAGATTAAACGACAAACCTGGATTTTAACAGCCTCAGTATTCTTTCAGCTAGTGGTTGTGTTTACAACTACTTTGCTATTTTTCTTAACCACAGCATGGCACTGGACTATGCATTTTGCAAGCCACTTGAACATAAAACATTCAATATCAAACTCCAAACACCAGTTAGACCAAGGTAAGCTACCAGACACAAAATAATCACTGCATCAAAAATACAAAACAGAAAACAAATCCCCTTGAAAAAATCCTGGGAATGGGAAACCAATGCAAATTATGGAGCAGTGGTATAACTGTTCTTCCTGTAATTCTTTGGGCTAGGAGGGAGGCAGAGAACAGAGGGCATCACTTATAGGGGTCAGGCAGACTGCGGAGGGTGGAAGCATGTGTGCACACACCCTGTCCTGCCCACAGGAACCCCCTTGTCACTCACAGATCAGCAGCTCCCACCCATGGGCTTACAGTTGGACTGGGGTTTTGTGGTCTGCTGTGGGTTTGCGCTAGTCACCTTTCTTGAAGGAATTCTTTCCTCACCACCAAATTGACCAGAGCAGGAGGGTTTTTTGTTTTTTTTTATCTCCCCTCCTGCACCACCCCAGCAGGTCCAGGACAGACCCAGTAGGGTAGGTCAGTAGGTTAGGTTCAAGTTGTTGTAACTTAGCAGGTGGCAGGCATTCAGTGCAGGTAATTGTTCCATAGGTGTTCTGGTTCCCAACAAATATGAATTGGAAGTGGCCTTAGGGGAAAGCATTCCCTAAAGAAACTGAGGAAGGAGGTTGGGACTCCTATATTTGGCACAGCAGACACACAAGCCCCTTAAACAGTGGGATCAGTATTTGGGGTGGGGGCAAATGGCTGACAGCAGCCATCCCTGAAATTGGTGGAAATGAGTAAGAAAGAAATGATGGCCTGCAATATACAAGTTACTGAAAGAACATCACCAGATAAATTAATAAAGTTGCAGCCTGATTAAACCACATCCCTTGTATTTTGTCATTTTTCCTGCATGTCTGAGTCAGTGGGAAGCCAATGCAGTTTATGGAACACGGATATAATTGTGATGTGTCAGGCTGCAGCATTTTGCACTGGCAGAAACTTCTGCATCTCTGTTCAGAGTCTGAGCACTTGACACTCTGCCACAAGATAATATCCTAACTGAGGTGGAAATGGCATGTCTATTGCCATTATGTTGCCTTGATTCCATCAGGCCACATCCTGTTGAGAATTGTGACAATATATATGCAGTGAGTGTTCTTGAAGTATCACCCCAAGTAAAGTACATTGCAGCCATATAGTCTGGAGGTGACAAAGGAACAAATGTGTGTGTCAAAATCCATATCTTACAAAGAAGAAGTTTATAGCCTCCTAGCCATACTCAGCTGGGAAAAAAACATTGTTGGTCACTGTTGGTATGCGAGCCATCCAGTCATCCAGCAATCAGACAAGATGCTCAAGTTGTTAATTTAGAGTGGTTACAACTGAACTTGTGGTTTGAATGTTTTAGGGGTTTTTTAGTGATTTCAAGAGACATTCCCTATATACCTATTGAGAATATTGACAAAACCAGCAAAAATAAAAACCCCAACCAAGTAGAAATTGTCAGCGTGATTGCTTTACCTAATAAAGATGCACAGATCGGAGGGCAGATAATCCATCCAATATCTCCTTTGGTAGATTCCTCTCCCACAACATTAGTTATGTCTATCTGGGGAAAACTTCAGTCAACTAGCTCTTATTCATATGCCAATCTGTGCTAGACCCTGAGAAAGCTGATAAACTGCACCATCCTGATCCAAAGAAAGAGAGAGAATGTTGTCAACGTAGTTAAAACATCAATATCCAAATCATCCTATTCTTGCCCTTTACATACACACAGAAGAGGAAACATGACAGAATAGAACTATTTACTGCCTCACATCTGATAGAGTCCTTGGAGGAGGTAGGGGCAGTGGAGATCAGAATACAACAGAAGGAGTGAAATGGTATGCTTGGCTTGCTGAAGATACCTGCTTCCTGGTGGAGCTGTGACATCCTGCAATCTTAAATGTGTTCAGTTTTTAGTCCCTTCTATGGATACTACTTCTACAAATACTCATTCAGTGTGCAGAGAATACATTGTGCAAAAGGCAGCACGGGATAGCTGTTAGGGCACTGGAGTAGAAGTTGGGAGACAGAAACATGCAGAATTGTTTCTATCAAACTAAGTTATGCTTATACCCCACACATACACAATACACGATTCAGTTAGTAAGGCCAACTTTGTGGATCTGGGAAAGTTTGAACGGGAATACACTATTCCAAATACAAAAAGCAATAATTATGGCCTAACATATTAAATTACAGATATATCTTGTAATTTTGGTAAGTGATTATTGTTCATAAAGGAGGAGATGTTTCACCACCAAGTACAAAAAGCTTCATCCTTGTTATTTTTGGGAAGACTTAGCAAGAATACTTTGCCATTACAAATTGTGAAGTAAGTTATTTTCCCCCAAAGTGTAAAGTTGTTATAGCTGTCATCTTATCTGTTAGCTGCGTCCAAGAAAGTCACATGCATCTCAGGAACTTGAAATATTCTTTTTCATCTGCTTAGAAATTATCAGCTAATACCCTTCTCCTCCTCCAGCTTCCACATCATTAACAGTTACGTTATATAAGCTAAAATCCTTGACACAAACTTTCATGCAAAGAAAAAAAGAAATCATTAAATAGATGTTTATATTTCTTTTATATAGAGTAGTTTTTAGTGTTTTTTTGACTGCCAGCTAGCTTTCCTTTGTACAAAGGGCTCTTCAGTTAATAAACCTGATAACTTCCATTCATTCTTTCAAAAAACTGAAAAATCCACTTTCTGTATTTAAAATATGTAAATTTCTAAACAGGAAAGCTGACAAGAAAGAAGTAACACACCATTAAAAAGGAGGAAAACCACTGAGTAAGTGCTATCTTTCAATTCATTAATGCTGTACAATCCTGCAGGTGAGAACTATGCTAGCACAGTGACATAAAATACAAAGGCAATGTAGCACTCTCTCAGGGATTATCCATATGTAATTGATAGATTTAGGGAAACATTTTCAAAAGCATTTAAGTGATTTACGAGAATAAGTCCCATTTTGAAAAGTGACTTAGATACTTAGGAGTTTAAGTGTCATTGAAAGTCAAAAGTGAAACTCCTAAAAACACTTTTGAAGCTAGGACTTAGACTCCTATAGCTGCAATAAAAGATTTGCAGCACAGCCATTGCTAGTCCAGGACAGTTGACCCAGGCTCACAGGGCTTGGACTAAAAATAGCAATGTAGCTGTTTGGGCTTAGGTTGGAGCCTGGACTCTGAGACCCACCCCTCTTGCAGGGTTTCAGAGCCCAAATGTCTCCATTGAAATTTTTAGCCCCACAGACTGAATCAGATGACCCGGGCCAACCACAGCTGTGCCACAGAATTTAGAAAAGTGTAGACATACTCTTAGGTGCTTTTGAAAACATTATCCTTAGGGCCTGATCCCAAATGATGCTCAGAACCTATAACTGCCATATCAAGGTCAAAGCCTGAATTTTGAGAGTAAAGTGATGCAACTACCTCCTTGATGACCTGTCACTGTTGATAATTTTGAAGCTTGACTAAAGATTTGGATCTTTGGAAGGAAGGTAGGGCACTGGAATGGGAAATAATTGTAATGATGAGTGAAAATAAAGGCAGTTTAGTTCTTGGTTTTATATTTTCCTTGTCTACATCTAAAACCAATGAACAAAACAAAACATCTTATAAGCCACCTGAAAATTTGCAAGGCAGTTGTTCATAATATAACTAAGTGCCTTTGGGAATTGTGAAAAGAATAAACACAAACAAAGATTGAATTATTTAGTTTGGGAATGTAATTTTCATAATATATGCTAAGATTTGTTTTGTGGGGTTTATTTTCCTCTTTGAAATTTTATAAGGATGTTAGCATATTTACATTCACAGCAAAAGATTAACATGATAAAGTTTAACTGCACCAAAGCAGCCATTAAAGTCTGGAAGGTTAATAATTCATGAAATATATGACACTATGCAATAAACCACAATGGCTAGCTGTGGAGTTTACAAATCTGGTTTTGTTGTTTTGTTTTAAAGTGGTGTTCTTATTTTCAGAAGGCAGGGTCCCAAAACATAGTCCAACACCAGAATCTTGTACACAAAGAGCTCTCTCTTGAATATTATTGCTAGGAAGCTTTAGTTAAACATGGAATTCACACAATCCGAAAAGAGTGAAAACACAAAACCAGAGCTTTCTGTTCCAAAGCCCATTAGAGTCAATGGAGGGACTCCCGCTGACTTCTGAGGGCTCTGGATCAGACCCCTGTTGTGAGTGTCTATTCTCTGAGGCCCCAATACAGGAAAGCAACCCTACTCAGGAAAAGTACTTGAGCAGGTGCTTAACTTTAAAACATGCATAAATCCCCCTGAAGCTGAGCACATGTGACATCAGCACATGCTAAAATAAATCGGTGTACATGTGGCATCTTAAAGACTAACAAATTTATTTGAGCATAAGCTTTCATGAGCTACAGCCCACTTCATCGGATCCATAGACTGGAACATACAGCAAGAAGATATTTATACATACAGAGAACATGAAAAGGTGGAAGTAGCCATACCAACTGTAAGAGGCCAATCAACTGAGATGAGCAGGAGGAAAAAAAAACGCTTGAAGTGATAATCGAGATGACCCATAGAAGGTTTGAGGATACTTAACACGAGGAAACAGATTCAATTAGTGTAATGACCCAACCATTCCCAGTCTCTGTTCAAACCTAAGTCAATTGCATCTAATTTGCATATTAATTCAAGTTCAGCAGTCTCTCTTTGGAGTCTGTTTTTGAAGTTTTTTGTTGTAAAATTGCCACCTTCAAAACTGTCACTGAGTGGTTAGAGAAGTTGAAGTGTTCTCCCACTGGTTTTTGAATGTTATGATTTCTGATGTCAGATTTGTGTCCATTTATTCTTTTGCATAGAGACTGTCTGGTTTGGCCAATGTACAGGGCAGAGGGGCATTGCTGGCACATGATGGCATGTATCACGTTGGTAGATGTGCAAGTGAATGAGCCCCTGATGGTGTGGCTGATGTGATTAGGTCCTACCATGGTGTCACTTGAATAGCTATGTGGACAGAGTTGGCATTAGGCTTTGTTGCAAGGAAAGGTTCCTGGGTTAGTGTTTATGTTGCATGGTGTGCGCAGGGCTGGCACTTCCATTTAGGTGACCTAGGCAATCGCCTAGGGCGCCAGGATTATTGGGGGGCAGCATTTTGCCGGAGGGGTGGCAGGCAGCTCTGGTTGACCTGCTGCAGGCATGCCTGCGGAGGGTCCGCTGGTCCTGCGGCTCTGGTTGACCTCCCACAGGCACGCCTGCAGCAGCTCCACCGGAGCCATGGGACCAGTGGACTCTCCGCAGACACGGCTGCGGCAGGTCCAGCGGAGCCACGGGAGCAACGCGCGGGGCGGCGAAATGACCGTGCGCCTAGGGCGCCAAAAACACTGGCACCGGTCCTGGGTGTGCGGTTGCTGGTGAATATTTGCTTCAGGTTGGGGGGCTGCCTGTAAGCGAGGACTGGTCTGTCTCCCAAGATCAGTGAGCGCAAGGGATTATCTTTCAGGATAGGTTGTAGATCTTTGATGATGTGCTGGAGAGGTTTTATTTGGAGGCTGAAGGTGATGGCTAGTGGTGTTCTGTTATTTTCTTTGTTGGGCCTGTCCTGTAGTAAGTGACTTCCGGGTACTCTTCTGGCTCTGTCAATCTGGTTTTTTCACTTCAGCAGGTGGGTATTGTACTTTTAAGAATGCTTGATAGGGATCTTGCACGCTAAAATGTTTTCCTGAATCAAAGCCAGAGGTTCCTAATTCAGCTGCTAACTTCGCTATTTCCATTTTTCCTTGATCACCTTACAGTTGTTTGAATAGACTACTCTGCTGGCAGCCATTAGCTCCCTATTATCTCCTCAGTCAGGAAATCTGGCTTCATTACCTCCCATTCCTTTCCACCGGTTTGGACATGGTGCAGCAAAAGACTTTAGCATGGAGTTAAATTCTGTTTCATGGTACAAAAATAGATCCTCTCTACCCTGCTACAAGGTATGTACTCATTAGAACTTTAGAACTACTATGATACAGTAAACCACATGTAGATGAGATTCATGTAGCACCTCTTCTACTCAAAGTACAGAGCGTCCCAGTAAAAACTCAGTATTTGCCAGACTTAAGTGCTTTCAGTCATACAGAACCTTTCATTTTGCCTATAGGAAAGGATCTGGGATACTTAAGTACCTGAAGCACTTTGAAAATCCAATGAACTAAGTGACTGTTGAAAAAACAGACTGGTTTTTCTGTGCTTAGTAATACTTCCTGCCCTTTAGACATCAGTCCTTCCTTCTCCCTCCACTCTCAACCCCAATACTAAA
Source organism: Chelonoidis abingdonii (assembly GCF_003597395.2). Classification (NCBI taxonomy): domain Eukaryota; kingdom Metazoa; phylum Chordata; order Testudines; family Testudinidae; genus Chelonoidis; species Chelonoidis abingdonii. Next base: position 3,457,859 of record NC_133783.1, on the reverse strand, counting down.
TTTTAGCCCAGACACTTGTATTCTGGAAAAAGCACCATGAGAGTATATACTTTATAGCACTATGTACTGAGTAGTACTTACTGTCAAGAATAAGAGTCCCAGTGAAATTGGTGGGAAGACTGCAGTGAGACTACTTGCATAAATACAACTCAATGTATTTAAGGCCTGCACAGACTTATCAGTCACAGGAGACTGGCAGAAGAGTTGAAATCTTCTCCAAACAAAAGGCATTTAACATTGCCACACCCTTCCTTAATGCAGTGTTAACACTGAGCTGAAGGTGGCCCCAAGTTAAAATCTTGAACTGGAATCGGAGACCTTAAGACAAAAGCACTACTAATCTGAACTGTACTGGCATCTTCAGCATGCATATTAAAAAGTTTTATATAGGTAAACCATTATTTAATTTAGTTTTAACCTGCAATTATAGAAATTCCTTCTTTGGACCAATGATGAACTATCACAGAGCTGTACATTTAGTGATAGATACAAGAATACAATCATCTGAATGCATTAATTCATTAAACAATCTTGACATACAGTGGTAGAAACTGCTTTGATTTATTAAAGTACCTCATCCATGAAATCCATAGAAGGGGAAAAATAATACAAATATTTTAAAAATAATACACTCCACATTGATTCTACCATGATAGGAGAAAAAAAGAACACCTAGAATAATTCATAAATACTTATGTCATATGGAAAAACACCCAAGTTAAAATTATACACCTTCAGTCTGTGATTAGAGGGTTTCCCTTTGGTTCTCAATTGTTTTCCAGTTACAAAACCCACACATTAAAAGGGCTTTTATTTGTAAGTACCATGCTGTAATGAAATATAATTACGTATAGTCAAGTGATTGTGTGACAGTGTATCCTGAGCATCATTACACTGATCCATCATGGATTGTGTTGCTTTGGTTGCACTAATGCACAAATGACTATCCCTGCTCACGCCCCATGGTTTAAAGGCTATTCGGTGACATCCAACTCACAGGTGCTTTACCTTTTAAAAAAATAAAACACCTTTCGCAACTGCAACATAGGAAAAGTTTTTTTGTTTAACTATATTGAACAAGAGGCACTTTGATAAGCAGAGGGCCATTCTAATTGCAGATATGTAAACATATTAGTATAAAATGAGAGCTTGTCCAAAAATAAAACCAAAACTGAACCATTTCTGAGTTAAACACAATTCAATTAATTATTAAAAACAGAAGTTACAAACTTCTGAATTCCCTGGCTTTCAGCCATGGCCAGAAGCAGAAATATTAAGACACTAACTGATTTCCAGACCAATCTTGACCTCAAAGAAGCCCAGAAAATCTTGCCAAAAATGAAATCCAAGACAGAACCTTATCTACAGGTTTATTCAGGCATAAGTGTCAAATAGAATCACCACATATATATGTTGAAAAGCAACATTTTTCCCTGACAAGCTGGTTGAAATGATAGGTAGACTTATAAATTCTTCCCAACCTTAAGACCACAGGAAAACATTATAATAATAATCTTCAACGATCTTCAGGCCTTTACTATGTACTAACAGGTTTCAGAGTAGTAGTCGTGTTAGTCTGTATCCGCAAAAAGAATAGGAGTGCTTGTGGCACCTTAGAGACTAACAAATTCATTGTAGCATAAGTTTTTGTGGGCTACAGCTATGCATCCGATGAAGTGAGCTGTAGCCCACGAAAGCTTATGGGACAATAAATTTGTTAGTTTCTAAGGTGCCACATTCCTATTCTTTTTATGTAACAACAGTGACCCTCACAACCCAAACAGGGATTGGCCTGATCAGTAGTTTGATCGGAGATGGTGCTGGAGAATCAGTATGTAGCACTCTTCCCCCTGCAACAGTACTGAGCAAATGTTCCAGCACATGGGTGCTGGCAGTATAGTTATTCAAATGAGTTGTAACACCAAAGTGACCATTAAAGATAACCCGGCATTTTTCACCATAGTAGAGGTATTAAATGATTCATCTTAGCCCATCATGGGAGGGATCAAAGGTCAAGCTCCTGTAACCAAACCCTGCATTCTCAAACTATGAAAGCATTGCATTATCTTCTTGGGAACCTCGGAAGGGGAATAACAGTTGCAGCTGGGTGGGCAAGATGTTGAACAAAATTGGCCCCAGGACCGACCCCTGGGGCACTCCGCTTGATACTGGCTGCCAACTAGAAATTGAGCCGTTGATCACTACCCATTGAGTCCGACAATCTAGCCAGCTTTCTATCCACCTTATAGTCTATTCATCCAATCCATGAATTGAGGGCTGGGTTCTAAGGGCACTTCATTTGTTCAGGTTTATTTTTTATGGGCTTGGGGCAAGCAGGGTTATGAGAATAGAGTAAGAAGAAAAAAGGTAAAAATAATCCCACAGGGTGAGAGAAAAGGTTGCTTGGCACAAGGAAGGATGTAAAAAGCCCCCAAAAGAAGTTAAATTTGGATTTCCATGGGTTTTGGAGATTAGGAGCGCAGGAGACCTAGTAACCACCAATAAACACTGCCAGCTGAACTAAGCTTCTCAGGAAGAGTTAGAGGCTCCTAAAAGGGCTGGTCTTGGTTCATAGCCTGCAGAATTAGAGAAAAACCCACTGTTCAGAACCATGAGACTGGAAGTGAAGAAAACCACAGATGTCTAAGTATCCCTGCTGATTTACAGAACATATAGAAAAGCAGTCCAGGAGCGCACTATGCTTTAGTGAACAACGTTATCAGTAACAGTCTGTAAATCAAATGTATAAGATCTGCATGTGTAATACTATATTTTACACACACAAAGTCAGTAACAAGCTGATGTATACCAATAGTTGTCCAACATACAGTAGTAGTTCCTTATGTTGTACATAAAAAGCAATGGTAGAATCTCAAATACCTATGTGGTAATTGATGATACACAGTGATGGATACACTTGGGGGCAGGGGGGGAAGAAGGGGCTTGAGAGAGAGAGAGAGTGTGGATTGTCATGGGCTACCTGCATCTCTGATCCTTTCCTTGGTCTCTCTGTGTGCATCCCCTTCATGGGTTAGGCTTCTTGCTTCACCTCTCCTGGGGTGGAAACCTATGAGTCTCTCACTTTTGGACCGAGTCCCTAAGCTACAGCCTCCTATATACCAGCTGTGATTACTCAGCAGGCCTGAATGTGTTCAGCCCTGCAATTCTTCCCTTTGGAAGCTTGTGAATAGTGATAAATATAGTGTCCAGCCAGTTCTCTTAAAACCAAGTATTGTCTAATCTTAACAATGGGAATGCAGAAAAGAATAAGAGATACAGGATTTTAAAACAATAAAACAGGCTCTATCTACCTACCTACCTACCTAGGCTCACCATCCTGTAGATGCTCAAGAACATCCAACAACTTCTCAACTCTTCTGAAGGGCATGTGTCTGTCAGCTTGCTCCTCATAAAGAGCCGGAAACAATTGCTCCACCCTCTGTGTCTAGGAAGTCATTTTTAACCGTTTCATGTCCTTTTGATCTGTCCATCCCAGCCTTGGCAAAACAGCTGTGTGACTTTGAGCTGGAGCCAAGTACGAAGCATCTTCACAACTTACTAGCTCAGTATTCTTTTAATGGTCCTCGCTGTGTTTACTATGACCTCATTATCTAGACACGTATTTCCGTCTGGCAAGCTCCCTAGCAGCCCTGCTGTTTAACTAAATTAATATATGCATACAGTAAATATCCCAAACAAACATAACTGTACAGTAACTATCTCCATAAATAGGCTACACAGTATTCATGCATTATGAAGAAGAATGATTAGATTTATGGAGAAACTTTCATGTGATGAAAGACTGAAAATCTGTAACTGCTTAGAGAGGAGACAAAGAGGGTATATTAAGAGGTACAGAACTTAGGGAATAGTCTAGAGAGGGTGCATTGAGTACATCTAGTATACTACTTTTGTAATACAACAACAATGCAACGTTTAATTAAACTAAAAGATAGGACATTTGAAACTGTTCAACAAAAATGCACAATTGACTTGTGGAACTAATTGCTACAAGAGTGCTGAGGAGAATTGATTAGTCTTTTTTTTTTTTTAAATAGGACATTAAAGATAAAGAAACATGCAGAGTTAAGTAAATAAGGATAAAGAAAACCCGAAGTTTGGAAGGGATATACATCCTCATGCTTTAGGACACTAAACAACCTCCAAATGTCATGGGTAGGATGAAAGTTTGCATAACACAAGTTAGTTCCATAATTTCCTGATTCAGTGTTCCATGCACCGTCCTCAGAAGCATATGATAATGGCTAATGCCAGAGACAGGATGCTGGGACTAGATGTACCACTAATCTGATCCAATCTGGTAATTTCTATGTTCCTGTTATTTATATGAATTTTATTACTGAGTGACTTCCTTTTGGAGATGAAAATTATTAATGGAGGCATAGGACTAGAATGGCCAAGTATTACGCCCATTGGAGAATTTACCTAATGGCTATGCTTAAGGACTTAAATGGGATCGATGGGATTTAAGTACCCTTCTTGAATAGGGGCCACACGTGCCTGGAGTTAACACTTATTTCAGCTAACATCTTTAAAGCTTTAACTATGTATTTTTCCATATCTGATTACTTTTACCAACTCCCTGAATAAACAAAACAAATAAAGTAAAAAAACAAAACAAAACAAAAACAAACTTCACAGAGTTTTGATTCCAAAAAGAGAGAAGTGCCAGAGACTCTGTTAGGGCCAAGAGGGACATTGCTATTGCTATTGATTTTCCAAGAAGGCACTGAAATGCTGTGGTGACAAGCAGCAGTATGAAACCAGAAGACAGACAGACATTAGTAGAATTTTAGACTTCCCTTGAGTTACTGGTTGGTTTTTGAACTAGTGGTTTTTAAACTTCCATGGATACACAACTATTAGTTTTTTGGTTTGTTTGTTTAAATCATTACTTTAAACAGCTAGTGAATAAACTTTTTTTTTCCTAATTAGGTATATAATTATATTCCTCTATTTGGGATAGAGTCTGAAAGTCAAGTACAGTAGATCTAGTCACTGTTTCAACAGAGTGTGGATATTTTCATTAGATGCCATCTTAGAAAAATAGTCATATAGCACGTTACACATATAATCTCCTTACTTTTAAGGATGGAGAGAATCAATGGGACTACTAAATCTATGCATCTACAATAAATACTGTAATCATTTATGCAATGAAAATATACTGCATACTGTATGAATGTAAACTCTAATGTTTATATATTGAATCTTTCATTTTAGATTCATCGAATTTTATTGTAGGATAAACAGATATTATGGGTTTCAAAAGAAATCACATACTTTTGGTGCATGAACTTTTGAAACTGTAGCAGTATATTGTCAAGTTATTGAACAGTCGATGTCTAGAGTTATGCACTGTTATTAGGAGGGAGCAACATCACCATATGGCCAACAGTGTCTTTATTCTAGGAACCTCTAAACTACAGCAAGTATAGTTCTCCAAACAGTCACATCTGTATAGCAAACAAGAATTCTATAGCACCCCTAGTTAGCTCCCACATTAACTCATGTTATCTTGCCTCTCCCTGCTATTGCCTGAAAGTTGTCAAGATTATGGTATAAACTGCATGGATACAGGGGCTGAAACAGCACAGACCAAAAATGTGGCACTCTAACCGTGGACTGAGTCCTATAAAATGCAAGAAGTATCAGCATAGGATTTAAGAGAACACCCACTAAGCAGATAAAACAATATATCGCCATTACTAAACAGAATCTCAAACGTGAGAGAAACGTCTATGGAACCAAATAGAAGCAGTCTTATCCTAGATTCACTGAACTCAGTGGTGACCCTCCCAGTGGGTTCATGCTTAAGCCCTAAACCCTCCTCCACCAAGAAATCACACTGACTACAGATTTGAACTAAAACAAAAAGCAAATATTTACTGAGAACTGATTCTGAGTGTATCTCACAGAAATGCCATAGCCTACTCCTATCAGTTCCTTGGGTCCTAGAGCCAGAAAGAGAACCAAAACCAGAGTGACTGGCAAATGCATTTCAGTGCATCAACTGTACTCACTCTGAAGGCCCAGTCTGGCAACTCTCTTAACACATCTACCATTTGAGTAACTGTAACTGTAACTTACACCTCAGGGCACAGATCACAAGGTTTCCTTAGCAAAACACTAATTGACATCACATGAGTATGATTAAGTATCTTTTTATCCAAATGCTGGATGTAAAACAAATTCTAAGTGGCATTTTCATGCAGTGTTAGACTGACAGTGAGATTAAAGCAAATTTCTCATCCCAGTATTTTAATGACACCTTTGAGGAAGTAGTATTTTATTCTAAAAGAAATGGGTCATATAAATCTACAAAGCATGTATTCAAACAGCTGCTTGGTTCACAGAATAACTTTCCTTTAATTTACTGTGTTTGCTGTTTAGGTACTGTGTTGTCTTGTTTTTCCATTTTCAAGAACTAAATACCTCGATGAATCCGTCAATATTATGCTGGTTGCTCTTGCATCCAAGCTTCTGCTGCTTTATAACAGTGCTTTGGTATTATTTCAAGAAAAGAATGACAAACTTACAGATTCAAATTGAGAATTTATGAGATGCCTTGTGGCAGGACTAGCAGGCAACAGGATTGAGGTAATGGGCAAGCAGAAGTGAAGAGAGCCCTAAGACAGATAGTCAATTGCTAATTTCAGACGCACAATACTCATCAATCGCTCAAAAATGTGACATCTTTGGGCATTTATAAAAGACACAAGACTTCTGTACAGTTTGTAAGATGACCCGGTCATTAAAATGGTGTCACTCCCACCATTGCTACCAGTGGGAAATTCTAGTGCAGTCACAGCCATAGTCATGTGTACCAGGCATTTGCAAATGAATGCGCCAGATTTGAAAGTAGATCACAGATTAGTTTAAAGGGAAGATTGGGAATGATTAATATTATATATCTAATATTTTAGATTGCTGATCAATGAGTTCTGTTATACTGCTGCCTCCCAACAGGAATATAAGATTTTCACAATACAAAATACTGGCAAGTTCTATCTATTAGTAAAAGTAAGAATGTAGAAAATGCATCTAATTTGTTCATATCAGATTAATGTTCAATTTAGGAAAAAAACGTTTAACAGCAACCCTTACCTTAGAACTACTGTGAAGGTCTGTTTCTCTCATATATTTAAATGCTGAACACTTATTTTGTTACCAACCACCCTATACAGACTAACACAGCTCCATAGGATACAAAATTTATAAGGAATATGAACCTTTCTGTTTCGAGGAACCAGTCACAAACTAATGGATGAGGTTAAGAAGAAACTACTCACTGGCTGGAGATACCATAATTGTCCTTTATGGAATTTCACTCAACATCCAAGCATTCAGGATTGGCCACTGCCAGGGACACAATGCTGCAAATGGACTATACAATGTAAAACACTTCTCCACTCTTTCTTAGTTTGTACACAAATCTGCAAACTGTCCATACACTAATGATGTGAAAAGGTATTTAAATAAGCAAATTCTTAAAGAATATACTGGTTATATCGGAATTTACACGGATGACTCAGAACTCTAAATAACATACAGATGTCTGAAATCTAGTCAATTTAAAACAGGGATGAAAAACATACTGTAACAGCAAATAAGGCCAAATTGCAGACCTCTCCCCCTCAACATTCGTGAAAATTTATGTATTTGAAAAATGAAGTTATTCTTCCTATGTTTTGAGCTATTTTAAATATTTTCTATTATTTTCAATTTATATTAAAAAAAACAGCAAATACATTGTTCATATATGCAGGATTTCAAGAAACACAGTCTTATCTACAGCTAAATATTTATGTAATGTAGCCCCTAACACTGCCCATGAACATTTTACAAAGCTTTTTATAAGACATATATAGCAACAATAAATGTTAAGGAATAAGCCACAGTTTAAAATTAAATTAAAAAAAATTGATTTGCTTTTAAATTGAAGTTCCAGTACTAGAAGTCACAAAATAGGACATTTAGACAGGATTTTGGTAATTCATGATTCAAAATATGCAGTGCTTTTAAATTAACAGAAAAACCCACAACAGGTTGTTCTGTGCAAATTATAGACCAGTTTCAATTTAGCCCTAATACACTTTGGATCCGATTACCTTTCTCTATTTGATTGTAATTCCTTTAACGATCTAGTCTGTAAATTTCATTTACAGAAACTAATTTGGTTGGTCTTTTGACTTATTTGGAACTTATTGTAACTACCACACCTTTTTAAAAAATATTGAAAAATGCTCAAGACACAATAGTAGATTTGTTTAATAAAGATTTATTTTTCAACAGTGTCATACTTGATAAACCTTTTTCTCTCTCATCTTTCTTTTTTTAAAAAAAAGATTAAAAATAAACATTAACAACAATACAGAAGGGGGGGCATAGCCAGAGTTTACATTGTAATTCAAGATAAAAAATAGTGTGCTAATTTACAAAATTGATATAAAAGCCTTTATTACATTTTAGCAGTACAGTTATCTCTATGGGCCTGATCCAAAAACAATGAAGTCAACTGGAGGCTTCTCATTGGATCAGACCCCATGATGACCCTTAGCGTGCCACTTAAACACTGCTATTTCATGATCAAAAAGATGTAATCTTGACAAATTGAATCAATGATAGAAAGTGCAAAAGTATTTTAAACAACAGAGCAGTCTCTATGTCCTTACTGAAATGGAGAAGTTGGGGGTGGGGGGAGTGATAGCACTCCTCACAATGGAAATATTCTGGGGAGTCCACATAAATTTGTGCACATCAGGGGCTGGAAGGAGCAGAGGCAAGAGCAAGACTTGGAGGGGATGCAGCAGCCACTGAACCACCAGGGATCAGGCTTAGTAGCTGGATTCGGAGGGACTGGTAGGAACCAGGGACCCTCCATCCCAGCTTGGATCCAGCTGGCCCTCACAACGTTCCAGCATCTCCTTTATTCCCCTCCTATCCTTGAGGCCACCCATTCACCACTTTCCCGAATTACTGGATTGATCCCTTGCACCTTCTGCTAGAATCAAAATGAAAGAAAAGTTCAGTCTACTCTAAGCATGAGTATGAGAAAGATATTGATTATGTTCAGTGAACCCTTGCCCACATGAACATGGAAACTCTCCAGGGGAAGCAGTGTCACATTCTAATTATAAAAATAATAATAATAAAAAAATTCAGACTTGCACAAGAAAACACTTTACTCCCTTAAAACTTTTATTTTTCCAGATGCAAAACTGCTTTATCAAAAGAGATAACATGGATGTGATCATTTGCCATCTTGGTAGTGCCGGGGCAGTATTACATATGGGATGATTACACTCTTCACACTGCTTCCTTTCAAAGATTTGTAACTAAAATGGCTATAAGCTTCTCAGGACCTCCTACCTTATGCTATTAGTCAAAAGAGAACATTCAGTAATAGTGGAATAGGTTGCATCTGATGAACTCAGTGACTCACTAACAATTTAATCTTTCTAGTAGCATACACAGCACATTACTAGATTTTAGCTGGTTTAGCTGTTACTGCATACTACAACAATTGGACAGGTCTGGAGCTTCCTAAAGTTCCTAAGGGCTAATCCCCCAACCCAGAATTACATGAGTAGCTCTTACTCATCAACTCAGTCCTGTTGTAGTGAATAGGACTACTTGTGTGAAAAAGGACTATTCATAAAGGGAAGGCTTGCAGGATCTGATCCTAACACGTTTTATACGTCCTTTCCTCCAAAACTGATCACTAGTAGGAAACAATTGTATTTACTTGGGCTGGAATTTCCAGAAAGGTCTGCAGGAGTTAAGTAAACAACTTCTATCTCCTTTCAAATCTCAGCCTTGGACTTGCACAAAAACTAAAACTGGTTTCTATCTCTGAAGAATTACGAGAACAATTAACAACAAGTTCCCCCACCCTTCTCTCCAAACACAGAGACAGCAGAGCACAACGCAAACCTTTCCCACCATGCAGATCTATCCTCCATCCAATACCATCCCCTGTAGCAGACCACACAAATATATGCACCTTGTAATATGCCGCAGAGTCTCAACTGACGAGGGCTATACTGGACCAATGAGGAGGGGGACTTGTTCCAAAGCTAATGTCCCATCACTAAGAACACTCTAGTGTCAGCCCCCTCTCTTTTAAATCAAAGCAGATCCCATAAAAATTGTCCATGCAAGGCTTCTTCTCAGCCCCATGTCTGATTTCCAGATTAAGTCAGTTGTCAGCCCTGTGCTTTTTCTCTGCACTTTCTTGACTTAATCCACAATTTTAATTGAGATCAAACTCTAAATGAGAACAAAAGGATTATTTTTTCCTAAGAGAAATGGCGTTCAGTAGAATATATCAAAGAATACATTTGACTCCTACATTAAGAGAAGGCTGAATTGTATCTCTTGCTTCAAAGCTCCAGGTCCGCAAAGAAAATATACTCTTTGACTGTGCAAGGAAATATGTAAGGACACATAACACCATACAGGATATATGTACTCTGCCTGATTTATTTAAACTGAAAAAGACATAAGTGCATTTATAAGAATTGCTTTAACTTCTGTATTTATCAGTGTCCTCAATCTTACCTCCATTACAGCCCTGACAGAATAATTAATTTCAGTCAATCAATCATTTAACAAAAACTCTCAGGTGACCTCAAAACAACACATAATCCACAGAGAACCAGTCACAACAATGATCTTCAAATTCCCCTGGAAAGGAAAATTAAGCCAGCTATGTGTGGCTCGGGGCAACCTAAGCTGTAAATCTCTCTTTTCTGATCTCTTCATCTAGATGAAAGAGTAATGCCGCTCTGGATTACATAGAACAATTATGAATTCTAAAAACTTTGGGAATCAGCTTTGAGACAGCCCTAATCATTACCAATTAACCATATCTTCTGACATCCTGGAATAGCTACCATAATGTTTGTGAACGCTCTAGCCTCCTTTTAGGCAGCCAATACCTTACATTAGAGCTCATGATTTTTAAAAAGTTGGTTAATATTAGTTGACAAATCCAAAGAGCAATCACTTGTTATGGTACATAACACTCACTTTCCCCATCTCTGGATGGCCAAAAGGAAGATGGAGCTATTTCCAACAATTCAGAGTATTTCGACATCACTGCCAATATTTGAATTTTTAGGAAGAAACACTAGCCTTGGATTTTTTAGCAGTACTCTGCCACTCATACCCAGAGATCTCCAACCAATACAATCAGGCTTTAAACATTTCTCTCTTTCTAAGCATGAACTTGTTAGAATGTTATTAGTTATGCCACCTTCAGTGTTAGGCACCTTTATATTTAGTTATATTAAATATATTCTGATTGTTCACTGAAAATTGAACTCAGCCTTTCCTAGTGACAAATCCAGACCACATCACATGATCCACTATCTACAGCCAAGCTCTAAGATACAACCACATTTGCTCCAATCCCTCAGATAGAAACAAACACCTAAAGAATCTCTATCAATCGTTCTTAAAACTGCAATACCCACCTGGTGAAGTGAAGAAACAGACTGACAGAGCCAGAAGGGTACCAAGAAGTCACCTATTACAAGACAGGCCCAACAAAGAAAGTAACAGGATGCCACTAGCCGTCACCTACAACCCCCAACTAAAACCTCTCCAGCGCATCATCAACTTATCCTGAGGGACAATCCCTCACTCTCACAGACCTTGGGAGACAGGCCAGTCCTCGCTTACAGACAGCCCCCTAACCTGAAGCAAATACTCACCAGCAACTACACACCACACAACAAAAACACCAACCCAGGAACCAAACCCTGCCACAAACCCCGGTGCCAACTCTGTCCACGTATCTATTCAAAGGACACCATCATTGGACCTAACCACATCAGCCACGTCATCAGGGGCTCGTTCACCAGCACATCTACGAATGTGATATATGCCATCATATGCCAGCACTGGCCCTCTGCCATGTACATTGTCTGGTTTGGCCAATCTCTATGCAAAAGAATAAATGGACACAAATCTGACATCAGGAATCATAACATTCAAAAACAAGTGGAGAACAATTCAATCTCTCTGGTCAATCAATAACAGCTTCACGTTGGAGTCTGTTTCTGAAGTGTTTTTGTTGAAGCATTCAAAGTAGCAATGCTTCAACAAAAACACTTCAGAAACAGACTCCAACGTGAAGCTGCAGAACTGAATTAATTTGCAAACTAGATACCATCAGATTAGGCCTGAATAAAGACTGGGAGTGGTTGAGTCATTACAAAACCTAATTTCCCCAATACACCTCTACCCCAATATAACGCTGTCTTTGGGAGTCAAAAAAATCTTACCATGTTATAGGTGAAACCACATTATATTGAATTTGCTTTGATCCGTGGGAGCGCGCAGCCCTGTTCCCTCAGAGCGCTGCTTTAACGCGTTATATCTGAATTTGTGTTATATCGGGTCGCGTTATATCGGGGTAGAGGTGTATTAATTTCTACCTACTGTTACTCACACCTTCTTGTCAACTGTCTGTAATGGACCACTCTCTTACCACTTCAAAAGTTATTTTTCCTCCCTTGGTATCCTGCTGTTAATTGATTTATTTCATTAGAGTGACCTAACACTTGGTAAAGCACCCCATCCTTTCACGTATTTATTCCTTCTCCTGTTTTTTTTACTTCATACATCTGATGAAGTGGGTTTTAGCCCATGAAAGCTTATGCCCAAATAAATTTGTCAGTCTCTAAGGTGACACAAGGACTCCTCTTTTTTTTTTTTTTTTTTTTGGTTTGCTGATACAGACTAACATGGCTACCACTGAAACCAATTCCCTTAAAGTTTCCTGCCAGTGCACTCCCCCAAGTAGGATCAACAGTGGGAATGCTAACATAGACAAGATATTGTCAGCCACCAGCATCTTATCACTATGTACTTGCTCTGGGCAAGGTCAGATGACAGTGATAAACAATGCTAATGTCTTTTCTACATTCGAGTCCCAATTGTTGCTACCAACAATGGAGCTGCACCTGGAAGAAGTTTTATGAAAAAACTCAGAATAGACAAAATATATAGTGAGTTGTAACAGTTCAGCAAACATGAACCTCCTGAAACATAAAAGGCTTGATGGTATAAATCCAGGACGACAAAGTGGTCATAGTTTGTAATTGTCAGCGAGCAGCAAAGGTTTAGTAAAATTTACTTTAATTTTTAAATACGTAAACAGAGCACCTTGTACTTAAAGGCATCAACATATGATTTAGGAACTTGGAACTCTCACCCTTATATACCCTCAGAGGAAAAATCTCCAGAACTCAGAAAAGTTAGACAGAAGAAAACTAATTTGAAATACAACGGGAAGATAAAATCAAGTCAAGCTAAACAAAATGTTGATCTAGAGTCTAAAGATGCACTATTATTGCAGGTGACACTGCTGGGAAATTTGCACTGGTAGTGGTGATCTCTAAACTTTCTTCATTGCTCACACTGGATGTTTTTCACTCATGGTCAGAACAAGTTAGAGAAGACAGAACACATCTATTCTCTCAATTAGGGGTGCATTGACTTTGGTTGGAGCAGTGTGTACTTTGATGAGGCAGTAGGGCTTTCAGGATTCACGTTTGTGCTGTCAGTGATGTCAAGTCATAAAATAAATACCACTGCTTTGATTATGAAGCACCTTTCCCAACAAGAATTTCAAAGTTGTGTTGTGTCTTTGCATGTGTGTATGTTTGTTTTGTTATATATTTTTCAATTTCTTATTAATTATTATACACAAAAATTACTCTCCGATGACATTGTAGGGCAGGGACTGTGTCCTGCTAAAGCTCTCTGGAGAATGTGCCTCAAATCAACCCTCCAACCCACCTCCAGCACTGGCCTGCAGAGCCAGCTGGCTGCTCCAGGGAATATTAGTTGCTTCCCTTGAAGGCGTCTTACCTCAGGCATATTACCCCAGTACTGCTGGAAGCTCAAGGATGCATGTCTTGCAGAACTTACATAAAGCAATGCAGCTCTGCTCAACCCCTTGTGCAGGGTTGTGGCTAAAAATCACAATAAAGCCCTGAATGTACAAGTCAACTTTATAGCAAATATGAGAAAATAATAAAAATTATTATCTCCCTTTTACATATGGGGGAATTGAAGTTCAGAGAGGATAAGGGTGACCAAGGTTGCCCAGAAAGCCAGTAGCAAAACTTTGAGTTCTCGCTGTCTCCTACTTTAGACTCCACTGTATTAATCCATCCACTGGGTATTAATGATCATTATCATGCTGTATGAGGTCTACAGCTTCTAGTAGATTACAGTTAGCATAAATTTCTCCTGTTGAGCTTCACAACACTACTACGACAAAGATACACATTGCTAGCCTGCTTTTCAAGTATAATACAATAAATATAGAAACAAAACAAAAGTGTTATCACAACTCAAGCTAGGAAAGGATGCCATCATATTTCAGGGAACAATCAGAAATAAATTTGAGAAAAAATACGTCACCCTATACAGTAACTAAATACTTTTTCCTGCTGACCACAAGATTTCATTCCAGGGTGGGAATAAAACCAACACAGATGGTTTCAATGTACTTCACAAAACCAGGTAGCTCTGTTTACACCTAGACAGATTGCAATAAAACATTTGAGTTACGCATTACTTCCTGCATACCTCTACATTACAACAACAAAATGATGGTACCTTGATAGTCATTAACCACTTCTAATGTCTCAATGAATCAGCCATGCTGCTGACAAAAAGTGAAAACTACCACTTTGTTTCCCTGTAAATGTAGATTGCAGTACCCAAGACAGAAATAAACTAAATAGCGCTGCTAGGCTGCACTTCTAAAAATTTAAGTACTTCACAAATGACTGAAAATTCCCATCACAAGTATTTTCATGTGACCATTGTATTTCTTTTACTTCTTCACAAAGCAGTGTGATTTGTTATTGATTGGTTTTGAGATTTATCGGGGGACGGAGGGGGTTCCCAAGATGGATTTGTTGGGCAAAATTCTCTGCTGATATAATTCCAATGGGGTTAGGCCAGCAGAGAATTTTGCCCATGATATTTTGGTGTGATGGTTAAACCATGTAGTATATGACAGAGCATAAAGCAGAGCAGCACTTTGTAAAATTCAATTGACTATCAGCACAATAGGCATTGTTACACCCTTTTCACCAGTCTCAGCATCAAGGCCAGAAGCTGAAAGGGCATGAAAGGTGAATCTTACCCCTCAAAGTAGTGCCCCACCCTCTTCACCCCTTGCAGGTCTGGACATTACTGGGGGGCAAAGAATCTTATAATGTCAATGCCAGTATTGTGCCTTCTCTGTGATTAGAGGACATAAGTTTCCAGGAGCGCAAATCTGGCACCATCTTCAGCCACTCTGTTCATAATAAAACAGCCCTAGAGTACTACATGATTGATATTCCACCCCTCAGGCTAAACATTACTTTTGTTTTATAAGAATATTCCTTGAAATGTGCAAATGAAACAATACTTGCATCTTATAGTAATATTCAAGAGATCTGTTTAATAAATGTTGCATTATCTGTAGTTATATTTAACAAATGTACATTGTGTTAATAAAAACAATACAGAGTATAAGATTAAACAATGTGTTTTGCTAAGGTTGGCAATAAAGCCAATTTTAATAATAAGTCATATTTTACAGGAGCCCTTGGCATTATTGGATTGTACATATATTCATATTCCCAGCAGCCAAACAGTAGTAAACCTTACTTTATTGTAGAATCCTAAAAAATATATTTTCAGTGTATTATGTGCTTAAAACATTAATTAGAAACCCAACTGACTTACTAGAATTTTATAAATCATCTTTGGGATCCATACATGCATGAATCAGAATAGAGATTACTCTCTCTATATATATACATACACACACACACACAGACTGATGGTGTGAGTATAAAAATATCCCAATATTCCACATATTGGGCGGAGGGAGGAGAGAAAGAAGGAAACTTGCAGTTATATTTAAATACATTACGCACACATACATATATGTACACACATTTCTACATTAGTGTACATTTAGGTGCATTATTTTAAAAATATGAAAATTAAGGATCTCATACCTTGCCTACATTGTACATTTAGGAGCTAATTTTACCTTAAGCTACTATAGTCCAGTTCTCAGTGAACAAAATTAGAGTTTTAATATTTTCTCTTCATACTTTTTTCTTTAAGAAACCATGAAGTTTTCTATATATAGATTACACAGTATATGATTTTGGACAGTACTGAATAGTGAAGTTCTACGGTATGTTCTAACAGAACCAGACAGCTGGCTTAAGCATGTTTTGGTTAGTTCCACAAAACCAGATTTAGCCTCCTCCCAACAAGTGTTAACAGGCTCCTATTAGTTATGATCACGCTATTAGGCATGGGGCTGACTAGAAGATTTTGGAGAGGGTTACAAAATTAATCTTTGTGCTGCATCCACACAAATTAATTTTCTATAAAAAGCATGTGTTCATGAATGGGGATATCTTCCAGTGCCTCACCTCCAGTATTTCCTGGTAGAGAAGTGGAGGTCAGGAGCTTAGCATATAGTTGTCAAGTTATGAGAGATAATTGTCCAAATACAGTGGGTGCCCAGCCATTAAAGACTATAAGTGCATTCTGGTGAATTTTAGCACTTCGAACAGCACTTTACAAACATTAACACTTGCAACAGTCCTGTGAAATAAACATTTTGGAAAAATAAGCCACTGGAGAGAAGGCCAATGTTTTCATGTGCTCACTAATTTTTAGTGCCTCAGTTCTTGGGATCCAACTTGAGATATCTCTGGGCTTGGTTGTCAGAGATACTGAATACCCACAACTCCTTGAAATTAACAGAAGCAGCAGATGCTGAGCAACTTGGAAAAAAATCAGCTCTTATGTATCAAACAGCAACCAAAATGAGTGGGCATTTTAAAATTTGGACTTCAGTGACTTGAATAAATTACAATGGGAGCTGGTATCCAAGCCAGGATTAGACCAGCCGAATTCCCCTGATCTCAGAACATAGACGAGGCTGTCCTTTGCACTAGTGCTCTGTCCCAGCAGTTCACTGGTTGTTCAGCAGAGGAGCTAGCTCATCTACAAGCATCTCTCTGGCAAGGAGCTTTTGGCAAACCAAGAACCATCAGCAGCAGTCTGGGTGGTGCTTCCCCCAAGAGTAGTATACTGATCTGAAGGTCCTCTGACAAGTCAAGAATCCTATGGTCATAGTCTTCACAGGCTCTCAAGGCCCATGTTTCTCTTGTTATTTTATATAGGTTGAACACACCAACAGTACTAGAACTGATGGCGTACGCTTACATATCAAAAATGTACATAACTATGGAACTACAGAAGGCAACAGCAAAATAATGCAGAGTTAACATCAATATTGTGTATTTGTGTATATGAACAGTTAGTTCAGTAGCAGCTTAGAGTTAAGCTTAGTGGAAATTTTATGCTGTGCCTGTGCAAATATCATTTCTCCTTTGGTTATAATGCTTTAAAAAACAGCATAGGCAGTAGTCGTCTTGAGGACAGCTACCTGGAACGTTTCAGCTTATGAAGTTCATTGATTTTTGTGCTACCCATACAGAGGGGAAAAACCCTGATAATCTTTCAGCAGAGGATACATACATATTTTACCCTGGTATAACTAAAAACTGGATAAAAGGATTTCCTTAGACATTTTTAGCTAAATAAGTTATATTTTAAGAAAGTTACGAATGTGAGATCAGGAGACTATAATGGAACCCCAAGGATAGCGCTACATGGAGTGTTTGCCAAAAAGTGAACAGAAGTCATCAGAGGATGATGCCTGTGTTGGGGCCTCTTTGTACTACTCTGCCATTGTGACACAGCTCTAAAGCTAGTGTCACTCACCACAGGAGGCTAACCCAGAGCAGGGGAATATTCTGGTAGTACAGTATAGTAGTATAGTACAGTATAGTTGCTCCTACATTTTCCGCACTCCCAGTAGGATGTGACTGTGGAAGAGGGTATGTGGCCAGGGCTTCCCTGTGCCCCTGTTTTCAGACTGGCATATGACCCCTCAGGATCACTGAGAGCAAGTGTAATTTAAAGCATATTTTAGCTGCTCTAAATTATGCAGGTGAATCACCCCAGGGCACAACTGGCCCAAGATTAGGGGAGCAAAAAAGTTTCTCACCAAGAGCTATACTATGCTCTCCTCTGCCACAGCTAGGGATGCAGCCCACCATTTCTAAACTGTCACATTACTGTCTGATTGCTTGATTATTCTGAATATTTATAAATGAGATATACAGTAAATAAAATTCATCTAATTAAATCACATTATGATCACATTTTACTTGACATATAAAGGTGAGATGTGTTTGACAACTGAACGCAACTGAAGAATCTCTTAGATTTTAAAATATTCCCTACCTTTGAAAAGCTTGGTTCAGAGTATGAAATTTATACAGAGATTTCCATGAAAAGTTACTAGTTTTCATGCTACCATTAAATACTAGGGCTATTCAGAAGGGGCCAATCATTTTAACTTCTCTCATTTGGACAAACAGTCCAACCAATGAATCAATGTTTTTATTTTGGTCATTAGACGAATATTCAGTTTTTAACCCAAACGCTTATTGTCAAACTGCCTGCAGTGACTCAAGAACATGAGTCCCAACAACAGGACAGACTGAAGAAGCAGGACACACACCCCAAACTGGCTGTGAGTTCCATACTTAGAGTTCACCAACCAATAACCAAGTATAAACTCCTCAGGCACTATAACAACCTAAACATGGAGTCACAGACAGTCCCCTTGGGTACTCCACTATATCTTGCCACGCAAGTGAGCTTACCTTTGCGACTGATGGTCCCTTACACCAAGAATCCCAGCAATATTCAGGTTGCTTCCAGTCACTTATCCCAAGTCATTTGCACTCTGTATCTCAGACCAAATAAACTATAATAAACTATACAGATGTACTGAATAGAAAAAGTAAACAAGGTTAAAGCAGGCAAATATATAAACACACAAATGGTTTCAGATCTAACAATATTTGACTTAATGTCAGGAACATATAACTTTATCCAGTTTTAAATGGAAAAACATAGAACACAGCACACAGCACACACACACACACACACACACACACACAAGTCTACTTTTGTATCCATATTTTACAATGTTTGTTTACTTCATACAATCTCTGCTGTAAATCTGGACAAATTTATTCCAGCTTGAAATGGGTCCCATCTGCATTTGGCAGATTCAGGTTATATGAATAAAGACAGTGTCATTCAGATGCAAATAATAATGCCTTTTGTCTTTGAAATTTAGAGGGTCTTTTCTCCCAGAAGCTTAGGTCAGAGTGCAGTTAGTTAATATTTACAGGGTCAACTTGTTGAAATCTGTATCCAGCTCCATTTTCTGACAATCTGCATCAAAAATTTCTCATTAACTGAGTTATGTTCCATTTGAAATATTAACACTACTTTTGGGAAAGGGCAGAAAAAATTAAGATAATGCTAGTTGCTGTACCCTTTTCTCAGCAAGCACAAATTATTGTTACAATGCCAGTTATTTTACATAACTATCTTTTTAAAGGAGGGGTCATTGGATCTAATGCTGTGTGTTAAAAGTGTTATGTATTAAAAGCCAGCCCAGCCCATTATCCAGTCGTGTATACTTTCTGTATCTAAATTTGAGAAAGTGTGCCTAAATAGTATTGCAAGCTCAGCCAAACATACATAAGCATAAAGTCTTAAATGTCCTAATCCAATAGTTAGGCAGCCTCCATGACTGAGGGTACACAGATTCCTGGCTCTCCAGCTATGATGGCTGCTCCTGATTCTGAAGTGTTCAGCTTAATCTTTGATTGCAACTATGTAGTGCCAGCTATAGTGACATAAAGATGTTAATGCTTAACCCCTTCAAAATGAAGCATATGGCAAGGAGGGTATAGGCAAATGAATACACATATTATATGGTGGGCAAGATATTTATTTTATCTCCTTTCATCCACTCATTCTCTCAAACCCTCAGATCAGCTGGTCTTGGAGAATGAGCTGGGAAAGAAGGTAAACTAGTCCCTTCCCCTAGACAGCAGTACTCAGTGCCCATGCAAGGGAGAGAAGACAGGCTGCAAATTAATCCAGGTATGGTACCTAGTCTTCCCCAGCAAATGGCGCTTTGTGCAAAGCACAGACTCTCCTCCTCCTAAAGAGGTCTATTAATTCAGCCAGAGAGGAATAGTGAGTTACTGGCAAGCTAAAGATGACCCTCAACAGCCAAAACTACCTGAACACCCCTTTCCCACAACCAGATTATTTAAATATATGTCCTACAAGCTGCATGGGAATTGTTCTCTCTACCTCGCACTGAGGATTCCAAGGGAAGCTGCTGCAACCCTGGCTGTTTAGCCCAAACTGGGTTTTCTGGGAGAAAGCTCCATGACAGAACATTGTTGAATGGGAGAGGTGGGTAGTGAACACATTTTTCCATGCTTAGCTTCCTGTGTAATGGCATGACTTACCAACATGCAGCTTTTTCTGCCTATCCCAGCAGACAGATCTCTTGCATATTGCTTGGCTTTAGCTTCCCATGGTCTCAATATCAAAAGATATCAATATCAATAGCAAGTGCTCTTTAGTGTTTATTTTGTGTGACTGGTCACTTAAGTCACATGGCCCATTCCTTGACTAGATGACCTAACTTTGATCAAAACCATTAAATTGGGGGGTGGGGGGGTGGTAAACGTCTGTCCCAAATCTGGACTTTAGCGTACAAAATCTGGGTGCTTACTGTGAACCTCCCCAAGCTTATACCCAGCTTGGATCTTATTTCGCTGCCACCAGATAGTATTGAGGCTACTATCAGCCTGGGTTCCCCCAAATTCCTTGGGGGGGGACCCCCCTCTCTGGCCTCCCCAACTTTCCCTGGGAGGACCCCCAAGACTCAGAAGTATGAGTCTACCGGCAAAGGAATGATCTCCCCTCCCTCCTCCCTCTCTCTCCGTTGTTCCGCTCTGAGGGGATTGATGCAATCTCTTTACATGACAATACCAAGAAACTGGTCTCCGTCTCTCCAAAGAGACAAGCCTTAAGCACCAGGGAACAGAGCTGATTCTCTCTCTTTCTTTCCCCGTAACTTTTTCCCGCCCTCCCTAGCCTGTCACAGATGTAACAGGACTCCGGGCACAGAAATTCCTCTCCCCTTTGCCTCACTAGGAAAAGAAACTTCCACAAGTTTTAAAAAGAAAACTTTATATAAAAAGAAAGAAAATACAGAACAATAATACTGCATTAAGAGATCAATACAGGCTCTTGCTTATAAGAAAATATGAATAACCAGTCTGATTTAAAAAATAGCCAATTCAAATCAGTCCAGCAAAATCAACACACATGTAAATACAACACAAAGCAAATAACAGCCTATTACTTTGTTTCCTTTTGTACTCACAGATGTTTAGTAGAATATTTGAAAGAAGATGGAGTTAGAAGAAAAGCTTGTTTACTCACAGCCGAGGAAAACAAAAAGACCCCGAGTTTCCAGTTCCCTCCCAGACTTTAAAAAAAATCCAGGTCTCTGATTGGTCCTCTGGTCAGGTGTTTGGTTCCCCCTTTTTTCACCCTTTACAGGTAAAAGAAAATTAACCCTTACCTATCTACTTATGACAGGGGGGGGATTACAAAATGTTTAAACAATGTTCCTTAAAAACGAGGAACAAAAATATCATCTGAACAACAGGAATGAAGAGAAATAGCTTTAATTTACATACAGTATTTCTATTAGAAGAGAGCATCTAGGGACTTAAGTTTTCTCTGGCAGAGGTTCCCTCTACAGAGGGCTGCCTAGGCTTGTGATATAGAGAAGTTTTGCTTATTCTAAGCCAAGCAAAAACTTCAAACAGTATGCACTGAAACAAACAGATGTCTCAGTCTTGCATGGAAGAATTACTCCAATTCTAGATTCTCTCTCTTTTTTAATAAAAAGAATGCACTCTTACTGTTAGAGATCATCTATCTGTAAATTGATTGCCTTTGAAAGAGGCACCCCTCTTCCCTGACTGTGTTAACGTTAAGAAAAAGACACTGACATATGGAGAAACAAAAAAAAAATATAACTGAAAGGGTGTGACATGTCTAGAAAGGGTTAAACATCCTGCAAAATAAATAACCCTCAAAAGACATGTGGAGTGATAATGTTTGTGTTTTTGTGCATTTACATATGTATGAGTAGGGTCCAAGGATGTAATCAAGAGTCCCTGTCTATGCTGTATTCTAGTAGTTCAGAGATCAAAAGAACATCCCAGCATTTAAATGAATTGTAAAACACGGGATATTTTGGTATTCATTTCTCTTTGAAATGCACTGTGAATGGTGGAAGAACAAGCAAATAGCCTTATGTTAATTTGTATAATTAAGTACCAGTGATGGACTTCCTTCAAAGTCATGCTAATTACCTTTTGAACTCCCAACTTGTCAAAATACATGAAATTGTATAAAAGATACTTAGGTCCTGATTCTGTCATCTCAGATCTGCTTAGGCTTCATCAGGGGAAGTTTGAGTCGCAAGACTGAGGTCTCAGTTATGCTGGTATGCCTGAATATGAGATTTGGGCATCGGACTATAACCTAGGAACTATTTCTGAAAGAACTCTTTGCAACTACAAAGCTCACCATCTCTGCTATGAATCTGAACCTCAATGAATTGAACTCTATGTCTGTATGTATATCGATCTTTTAACCATACTCTCTCTCGTTTTTTAGTCGATTTTAGTTTAGTTAATAAGAACTGTTTATAGCATATATTTGGGTAAGATCTGAAACATTCATTAACCAGGGATGTAAGGTGTACAATCCCTTGGAATTGGTAGAATCTTCTCTTTTATATGATGAAGTAAGATTTACCGAAATTTTCATCTTATTTGACGTGGGTACCTGGATGGAGACCTGAGGTTGGATCACTTTAAGGGAATTGTGTTGTTTGGACTTCTGAGTAACCAGTAAGAAGTTGTTTTATGCTGGCTTGGTAAATCCAAGTATTGGAATATCCACACACTTCTGAAACCCCAAAGCATATTCAGGTTTTGGCAGACTAATTTCAGCTTTTCAATTAAAAAAAAAAACCAACAAATTTTGAAGAAAAGAAGACATTGTCCGTGATTTTTTTCTGCTTTTTAAAAACCCATAGTTTTCGATCCAGAAAAAGTTTTGACAGAAAATATTTGTCCAACCCTTTTAATGAGTTTTAGTGCCTTTTAGCACTAGCTAATGCTGAGAACCAGTGATACCTTGTAAAGAAGTTCTCTCAAAACTGGGTTTGTGCTGAGATGCAGAAGATTTATTTTTCCCAGGGCTGCCTGTGGGGGGAGAGCAAGTGAGGCAATTTGCGCTGGGCCCCACACAGGGGCCCCCACGAGAATATAGTATTGCAATTTTTTTTATGGAAGGGGCCCCTGAAATTGCTTTGCCCCAGGCCCCCTGAATTCTCTGGGCAGCCTGCTGTAACATGGGTGTAATATTTCAAGGCCTCATGCAGAAAGCACTGAAATCAATGGAAGGACTCCAATTGACTTCTGTAAGCTTTCGATCGGGCCCATATTCAAAAGGATAGATGGCCAAACTTGATTAATTGTATCAAAGAGGTAGCCGTATTAGTCTGGATCTGTAAAAGCAGCAAAGAGTCTTGTGGCATCTTATAGACTAACAGACGTATTGGAGCATGAGATTTCGTGGGTGAATACCCACTTTGTCAGATGCATGTCATTTTTTTGATTAACTGTATTCACTTCTACGGAAACTAAGTACTCAGTAACTACTACCCTGCTAATATTTAAACTTGAATGATCTGCACAATTGTCGCATGATTCCTTGGATATTACCAAAAAAAACAGGAGGATTCAAACACTCATCCTATCATATAAATGTATATAACCAATGGCTTCATGCTATAGATGAAATGTTGCAACTATGTTGATGGAGGCCTTACAAAAGAATCAGATCAGTTTGTCCCATTTTAGGGCATTGTTTCTAGTGTTACTTTATTGTCTTAATACTAGTCCATACTATATATGAAATCCAGCTGAATGGCTACATCCAGTATTCCCAGTTTATTACTCTATTTGAGGTCATGTCTGCGATTTTATCTGCAACCTTTTCTGAGAGAGAGAGAGAGAGAGAGAGAGAGTGTTGTCATGCTCCAAGCAGTCTTGTACAATTCTCAGGGTTGAAATAGCTTTTATTGTAATCAGTTTTCATTAGAGCCTTTGATCTCTTTCCATTCTTCGTACACAACACTTCACCACCTTTCTTTTCTGTCATAATTGCATGTGAAAGATTTCTCCTTTGATAGACCCTGAATGCCAAATCAGTATCGAAAAGAGTGTTGAAAAGTGTCATGTGCTCTGTCTGCTTTAGAAGGAAACCCATACACCTGTGGAAGACAAACAATTTTTAAGAGATATGACATATCTATCATCCGTCCACAGGATATGAGCTGATCTGCCTGCTTAATAGCAAGGGGCTATGCATAGCAAAATAGTAACTGCTGAAAGAAATTTGTAGCACATTGCAAACTGTCTGGCAGCTCTCCCTAAGCCTCATCTCATCCTGGTCTGCTGATAATTCGCAGACTGTGTTCCAGTGTGCTCATCACTCTGGCAGTAAGAGTGGCTAGATGGGGCCCCCTGTCTCTGCTCCCTGTCACACTGTCATTCAGGTGTGTCTGTCTGCCATCACCTGCTGACAGCGCCACATGCGTCTCAATTACAGCCTAGTCCTCCATTCACACTGCTGATGAAGATGTTCAGTCTGTACTAGCTAATAGCGTTCTCTCTTAAAGATGTGTCCTTTGGGGTTTTATGAAGACAGACACCAGGCGAAGCCTGTTGGCTGCTACAGAATAATATTTCTCATAATAATTTTGGCACTGAATAATCAAGGGTCATTCCTTGACTCCAAGATTTCTGATCTTTGTCAGCTCTTGCAATTGCTATAATATAGTGAAGGTTTTTCTCCTTCTCTACTTAAGTGTGAAGACAAGTGATTAGGCATAACGCTGGAAAAGCTGATACTTATAACGCCAGAGTAATGTATTCCCCTTTGTAGTACAACCTCCATGCAGTTTTACAAGTAAGCATGTTTTTAACACTGTTGTCTTGCTGGTGATGGAGACATTCAACTCGTTGGGAAAAAAAGTTTTACACAAAAAGAGTACATTTTCAAATGGGGACTATCCTGGATACTTTATGTTCAGCACTTCCTTTTTTTAACCACAGAGATGACTTTCAGTGAAGGCTGACTGACAACAATATATGACTACATCCATATGTGATTTTTATGAAAATGCTTTAGATTCCTACAGATTCAAAGTTAGTATCTATACACACATAAGGCCCACATTTATACATGTGAGTAGGCTCACCTACTTTAATGGGACTAACCATCCAAAAAGTTAAAGATGAACATAAGTATTTGCAGGATCAGGGTCTAAATGTGCTATTATTAATGACAGCTACGCAACACTTCAGAAATTTTACAGTTTTTCTCATCCATTTGGGACAAAACAAGAGATCTCATTCATGTGCAAGATAAAAACTGTCATAGATCTATGGAATGTCTTGTAAAATCTAAACAAATTATCATCAGTTCTTGGCAAAGCCTTTAGAAAACAGAAGTCAGTACTGCAAAAATATAGGTACTCACAAGTAGACATTTCTGTAGTCAAGAAAGGAAGGCTAGATCTTTAAAAAAAAGAAATTTAATGTAATTCAAGCTGCATATATTGAATTTATAATTCTAGGTCAGAATTTAATGTGTTAAATATGTATCATATATGGCTTAAGGGAGTAGTTATACCCTCATATAGTGCAAGAGAATAGATATCAGGACAGGACACCTGTATCCTACCAGGGGAACCAGTGGAGGGGCTAGTGCTCCAGTCCAAAGCATGAAGAGACTCTCAGAAGGTAGACCAGAAAGGAGTTGGGAATAGGGCTCAGGGGGTGGGCTGAAAAGAAGCCCCAAAGGGCAAGAGAGCCTTTGTTGTTAGGGACTTTTTAATTTGGCTGTTGGTGGCTATGTTTGTTGTGACTTGGCCAGAGGGTAAACAACATATCGAGCACAGTCTAGTGTTTGGAAAGCTGAAGAGATCAACCTCAGGGAGGAAAACTGAGGCAGGGAATGTGAGACATGCCACACTCGATCAGCCTGGGACACTACAGGGTGGCCATGCCTGCCTATGCTATCCCTGTAAAGCATGTGGAGAGATTCTGATGTAAAGTGCTATGTCAGTTCAAAATATTACTATTAAGTTTTGATAAAATGATTACAATTTTGGATGAAATGATTATTCACATGGATATGCAATATTGCAAACTTTAGAGCAAAGCATTTCTCCAAAATAAATAGAAGTGCAGGCACCTGCTAAGTGAGCTCTGAATTCAGCTAAAATCTCTCTCCAAGATGAACATTTTTTTTATTTTATTTATTTTAATCAAACTCTAAACCTGTAGATCCATAATCATAAGCTGAATGTATCGGTAGATTTAAAAGTTACTAATAAGAACTCATGATGTCATCCACTATTGTGGAAGAAACACAAACAGTTGGACACTTGATCTCAAGGTCCATGCCATTCAAAATGCTTTTTTACTTTAATTTAAAATTTTGTAAAGTTATTCAATTCCCATGAGTTCTGTTGTTGACATTAGTAAAACCAAACCATTTTTAATTTTTATATTATTTTTCACTTTTTCAAACATGTTACAATTCAGGGCAACTGCACCTGTTCAATAAGGTTTGTTCCGGCTATTGCAGGAAATTGCCTTATCTTTTACTACCTCAGTTTAAGGAGCCCAACTGTAACTGGGTTCAAAAAAGAACTAGGTAAGTTCATGGAGGATAGGTCCATCAATGGCTTTTACCCAAGATGGTCAGGCAGGGATGCAATCCCATGCTCCAGGTGTCCCTAAATCACCAACTGTCAAAAGCTGAACAGTTGCAGATGGATCACTCAAAATTGTCCTGTTTTATTCATTCCCTCTGACGCATCTGGCACTGGGCACTGTCAGAGACAGGACACTGGCCTAGATGGACTATTGGTCTGATTCACTATGGCTGTTATGACATGTATTCACATCTTAAGAAAGAAACAGGAGTGAAAGATGTAGCTCATGACAACAGGAGAGATAAGTTACTTTATTCAACTCTTTTTTAAACTTTACATCCATATATGCTGTTAAACTATTTGGGATCTTTCTGGACCAAGGGTATTATTTAGAACTAAGATGGTTTCATCTTGTGATTTCTTTTCTTGTTTTTTGGCTGTACTAGATTCAATTAATTAATACATACTCCTCATGCATATCCATATAAGAGGATTCTTCCCCAGCCACCCAAGAAGAATGATGGTCTTGTAGTTAAGGCATTTGCCTGGGATTCAGGACATCTGGGTTCTACTTCTAGTTCTACCTTTGTGCCCTCAAACAGCTCACTTAGGGTATGTCTACACTGCAACTAAACCCCTGTGGCTGGCCCATGTAGGCTGACTTGGGTTTGTGGGGGTTGGGCTGAGGAGCTGTAAAACCGAGGTGCAGATGTTTGGGCATCAGCTTCATGACGGGGAGGGTCTGAGACCTCAGGCCCAAATGCCTACACTGCAATTTTACAGCCTGAGTCAACTGACACAGGCCCTCTGTGGCTGTTGAATTACAGTCTAGACCAGAGGTGGACAAACTACGGCCTGTGGGCCACATGGGCCCATGGGACCATCCTGGCCGGCCCTGGAGCTCCCAGCCAGGAAGGCTAGCCCCAGGCCCCTCCCCTGCTGTCCCCGCTCCCCTGCAGCCTCAGCTCACCATGCTGCCACAGATCTGGCCCGCCGCTCCTGCCAGGCAGCATGGTGGCATGGCTGGCTCCAGGTGGGTGGCACAGTCACCAGACATACTGCTCTGAGTAGCACAGTAAGGGGGCAGGGAGCAGGGTTTGGTAAGGGGCAGAAAGTCCTGGGGGGGGGGACAGTCAGGGGACAGGGACCAGGGGGTGGTTGGAAGGGGCAGGCAATCAGGGGATGGGGAACAGGGGGCGTTGGATAGGTGTGGGAGTCCCGGGGAGCCTGTCAGGGGGTAGGAGAGCAGATAGGGGTTGGGGCAGTCAGGGGACGGGGGGTTGGATAGGGGGAGGGATCCTGGAGGGGCAGTTGGGGCAGAGAGTCCCGGGAGAGGGCAGTCAGGAGACAAGGAGCAGAGTGGGGCTTGGATGGATTGGAGGTTTGAGGGGGGCAGTCAGGGGTCGAGAAGTGGGAGGGAGAGGATAGGGGGCAGGGGGCAGGCTGTTTGGGGAGGCACAGCCTTTCCTACCCGGCCCTCCATATTGTTTCACAACCCCAATGTGGCCCTCATGCCAAAAAGTTTGCCCATCCCTGGTCTAGACATATCCTTAGAGCCTGATTTTCATAAGTGCTGAGCAATCATTGACTGCTAATGAAATTTTAGCTGCTCTGTCAGATTATGAATCTATGTGCCTCAGTTCCCCATCTGTAAAATGAAGATAATACTTGTAATGATAAATCTATTATCCTGTTTGTGAGGAGCCTGGACATTACAGTGATGAATGACAAATGCTTGCATTGCAAGTCATTGCAAATTAAAAAAAATAAATCAGCAAGTACTATACTAAAATATTTCATATTTAGAAACAGGATATAAAAATCCTGCAGAAATTAGCTGTGTATTTAACAGCATATAATACTTATGTATAAAACCCAGATCTGTACATTTAGTCTTTTTTACATGGTTCTCTTCCTCTATATTTATACATGCATGAATTAAACTTCGTATGGAAAACAGAAATTTTAGACCACAATCACTTAGGTAGAATAAAGGTTAGTCTGTCGTTCTAACATCTGATTCTGCAACATATGCAAGAATGCAAAATCACTCTTATAGGATTGCTTGTTATAAAGTTAACATATTGTTATCAGAAAAGCACACAACCACCAATATTACTCTAGAAAGTAAGTAAAGTAACTGCTGTTCACTCTCTGTCAACTTCAAGTATGCAAGTCCTAGTAACAGAGTACGTACTTGGTACGATATTTCAAATTGCCCCTATAAATGTTGTGTTGAGCCTCA
The DNA here is from genome assembly GCF_003597395.2 of Chelonoidis abingdonii. Lineage (NCBI taxonomy): Eukaryota > Metazoa > Chordata > Testudines > Testudinidae > Chelonoidis > Chelonoidis abingdonii. The sequence continues at coordinate 3,428,775 of NC_133783.1, read as the reverse complement.
AAACAGTGCCAATCTTCCTCATGAATTCATCACAAATTATATGTAGGGAACAACATACAGTTCAACAAATCTAGATCTAACGTTTCAACACTTTCAAAAAGAATTTACTCTGAGTGGAATAATCAGATCAGATTTAATAAAACTATAGGACAGCGATTAATCATGGTATTTCATTGAAATCTCAGTTTACTTTAACCTTAAAATGTATATTTGAGGGTAAGCTTTCAAACTCTTTCCCTTGATCTTGTGTTATCTAAGGCCCCAACAAAGCACTTAAGCATGTAAGCAGCTTCACTAAAATCAATTGTGCAGATTTTTCTTGTAATAACAGTATATTACTTTTTTTCTAGTTTCTGACTGCACCTTACTGACCATTCAAATATGCAGAAATAAATACATTATGGAATTACACAACTGTAATTGCATTAATAACACCATATTCTTAGAAGTAACCAAGAGTAACATACCTGCTTAATTTGGCTGACAGACTAATTATAGCAGTTTCCCCACCCCATTTACAACAGGGATTGTCTTCAACTTTAAAAATAGACACATCCTTCCTTCCTCCTCCCCAAAATGTCTATAAACTCAGTAATCCTTTGGTTTAAATGCAGATCCACTGATATAGTAGAATTTTATAGTAAAATTAAATCAACCTGGCTGGTACTAATGTTAAATAGGATTAATACAATATTTTCAGTCTTGCACAGTTGGAAACCCTTGTTCCTGCTCAGATTTCTCAATTTACGAGTGCTCCTAAACGATAAATGAGCTTTACACCACTGAAAGGAAACAGATCGCTTATCTGACATCACATTATTTACTGACATTAAAAATGATAATATCCATCAACAAGCAGCCAACCCCCAAGAGGGCTAGACTGAGAACAAAGCCACAACTGTCTCTCTCTGATACTGTTACAAGGAGACATTGATGTACCTGCCATTTAGGTGCAAATAACAGCATCATTGTTGCTTACATTGAGGCTTTTAACCACTTAATACAGCTCTCCAATGCTTACCTCCCCCCCACCAACTACTCCCATCTTACTCATGAATTTTTGCTAACCATTGACTGCAAACTGAGTTAAAGAAGGAACAATAAGCAACAAACTAAAGAACAACACGGAACAAAGGTGCCTAGTTTATTCCAGCTTGCATATAGGTAAGTTATTTCCATAAATTCTTTTTCGATTACACTTCTTTGAGCCTTGGAAAGAAAGATTATTATTCAACAACACAGAACATTTGCAAGATTGAATACAGACAATGAAGTTCAAGGATACTCATGCAATACTGGCTGGATTTAATCTTTCCAACATTTAAGACTTTAAATTAAGCTCAAGAACATCCATATACAACTGGCAGGAATGAATCATTGTTCTCTAGAGGTAACCACAGGTAACAAATGAAGAAAGAAGTAAAGAAGGAATGTAAACGTAGTTACTTCCCTTTTATTGTTTTTAAAGAGGGCAGTAATTTTACTCTGAGCAGAATTATTTTTAGTGTGGCCCTTGATGATTTCCCATTTCTTTGATTTTTTTTTTTTCATATGGGGATAAGTCCTATTTCCTTACTCAGTGTTTACCCAGTCTTCCTCCCAGTGACTTCAACAACAGCTGAATTGAGTAAACGCAGAGGGATCCCTTTGTGCCATACAGGCACAAGTCACATAGTAAGGAGCAATGCAGAGCTGCCCCATCCACAAAAGAGCATGGGAGGCATTTTGCCGTGCGGAAGCAGAATATGTCCAGTAGCTCATGCATATGCAGAAATTATATATCCCTGCTATCATGCCCTTGTGGGGGCTGCAAATCCCTCCAGGCAGCTTTCAAGTGCTCTGACTTATGGACCATCTTGTCCTTCCACTCCTAAACGCATAAATAATGATTCTGCCCAGCTCCTCCCTTTCTGTGACATGGAAGCATGGAATGGCTCATGTCTTTCCTACATTGCATACTATGTAGGGCAGGGGCAGGCACTAAAGACATCAGAAATTTCTCCAAAGGACTTCTTTCCAAATTCAGGAACTTGGCCTGCAGCCTGTTATACATAGGCATCAATTCAGAAGCAGGAATTCATTCTTGCATTATTTCCTTTAAAATACATTCAGACATGTTTTGAAAATAGACTCATGAGGGAAAAAACCCAAAAGGAAAGGACACCCCAAAATATAGTCAGTGCTTGGGGCTCTCCCTTCTCATAAAAAACTGGAATCAGTAAGAACCACATGATTCCAGAACAGAAACAGAGGTCAAAAAATGAGCTCTCTTATTTCTGTATATTGTTTGTTTATTTAAAGAGAAATAAATGAGACAGACAAGATCTCTCTTCCCTTTTATGTTTCTCCAATTTATCTCCCAACACAAACTTTACTTCTTTCTGCAGCCAAACATCTGAGAAGTTTCTTGAATCTCTCTTTTCTCCATTATCTCACCTATCTTTCAATTATTTTTTAGTCTTTTCTCTTATCTCAACAATTTTTCAAGACATCATCATAAAAATTGGAATTATTAACCTCGTCTTTCTCAGCAGTTTCTAAAGCTTGTTTTAGGGCACAATGATCTCCAATTGCACATTTTAAAATTCTTAGAACAGACCTCAGGAAAGCAGACTGCTTTCGATATCTCTAAGCTATTATTTATATGAAATACATATTTACTTCAAAAATAACTGTAAGCAATACCTAAAATGGCACCTAACAAACAAGACCTATGCTGTATTGCTTTAAAAAACACAAAACGAAACACAAAGTTTCGGAAAAGTTCAAGGCAACCTCCAGATTGTCAATTATTTAGTTATACAACATTAGTAGCCCATACGAGTTTTTACAAGGGAGAAGTACAAAAAAATAAACAACCATACAAAATACCAAACTAAGAAAAAAATAATTTAACAATCTCAAAAAATGAACATAATCATCCCAACTAACAATGTTGTGTATTCAACTGATCTATTGATCTTGGGGAAATAAGCCATTAAATATCTGTGAATATACCTTAAAAATATGATAAGAAAGGGAATAAAAAAAGCTAATGTAGTTAAACTGTTACAAAATTCAGAGCTTTCATATATGACTGCAGAAAGTTCTTACTGAAATTATCTGTAAGGCCACTAGTCTTGTAAAGACACATTCTATACTAATGTCTTAGAAGAAACCAGCCAATTTATGATGGATAGCTGGTGTGGCATAACGAAATACTTGGCCCATACTCTGGACTAGATTCAGTGCTGAGCCCATCAGAAATATATTCAGATTTATCTGTAGTGAAGCAATTTGTAAAGAAACAAGTGTAACATACTATTTCATAGAGCTAGTAAACTTATTATGTATCTCTGAATGTCCAAGATATTTTATGATGATCAGGATCTATATGCTGCCATGACTGGAAATATAAAAATACCTAAATTAGAGAGGGAAATAGGTATCTACCACAGATAGATAGTTTCTTCCCTCAACCCCACCCAAATTACTATATTTATTTGTGAAACTTAGCTGAGATTTTCAGAGGGAGCACAGCCAACATATAAATAATTAATGGAAAGATATTTTTTCTTTTTCTGCAGTTCTGTTCAGAAATGTAACTATCTACCTAGGTCCAGACAATCTAATCAAATTCAGTGATAATATACAAGAGATCTTAGACTATTTTTATAAATAAGTGGCTCATCTCTCTGCCAATCTGAAAGGGAAAGTGTAAATTGACTGGGAGGAGGGGAACAGGGAGAGTAGTTTCTTGGTATTAGAAATATCTATCATGTGTTAGTTGTTCTTCAATTTGCATGAACCACGATAGGATGGAAAAGAAAGTTTCTGAGGATAAGGAGAACATTATCTTCACAAATGCTCATGTTATACTCTTTCTTAATTATACCCCTTCATTACTTAGATTATGAATGTGCACTGCAAGTGGTTTGAGAAACAGATTATAAAAAGGGAGAGGAACAGTGCTGATACATTTCTTTACCAAACTGAGACCCTGGTGAAAAAATAATTTTTTTAATACTGACATGAAATAGGCCATACAGTATTCACTTGGATTCACTGAAGAAATTTTGGAAGAAACCCATCCAACTCTTTCATATGCTTTATCTGGATCGAACTGAAAGGTAATTCCAGGCGCGTCTAATAAGGGAGACTGGTGAATTGGGTGACTAATATTTCTCGTGTTATCGATAGCCAGTCTGACTTTTATAAAACACCTATATTTTCAATATAACATTTATATACGTTGCTAATATTCTACTTATGATTATATATGTTATATTTAAAAAAGGAGAGGAAGCAAAACTCCCATTTGTCTTTCTGTTTATAAAGAGTATAGTGGTGCTCAGAGCCACTCTCTCATGACGGGACATTCTGAAAAAACATGGAGACAATTTTTGTAACAATAGACGACAATGTAGCATGATACTTCCTAAACGTTTCTAGGTAACTTATCCTTGACTCTTGCCTGTGTTCATATCCTGTGTGGTCAATTTGTTTTTTTGCACAGATTTCAGTTTATCCATGTGCAGTATCAGATCAGGAGAGGCAGATTACTTATGCTGGGTCTCTTCCGTTTTAATTCTTCCAGACAATGGCTTGCTGTGTTTTGTCCCCCTTCTCCTGTACTCATCCCTATATTCATAACAGAACAGATCCTCAGATGGTGAAAATCAGCATAGTTCCACTGCGACTTTTACTAATACCAGCTGAGAATCTGGCCCAAAACATTTTTTCTTCCGCTCTGTTCAGCATGAATTGAATTTGGCTACATGTTTATTTTACCTGTACTGAGGTTGACAAAGTATCATAGAAAAAAAACAGTTATTTGGATATTCTTCATCTGTAGATCATAAGTCATCTACTATAGTTCCTTAGTCCAGTGATAACTATTTCTTTGGTTTAAAAACAGAAAGCAAACAAACTCTTATTCACTGATTATTTGCTCTGGGAAAGACTTCCCAGAATATAGTTGCTGAATCTACATATTGTGATTTTTGCTGTCATTTCTATTGAGAACAAGGCCCCTTTGTGTTAGGTGGTGTACAAATCCCTGCCCTTGAAAACTTACATGCCAAACAGATAAAAACAAAGGATAGGGTGGAAAACAGAGACTAGAACTATGTGACTAGAACTATAGCTCTCCTAACTCTCAGTACAGTTCCTAGCCACTAGACCACATTGCCTTAAGTCTGGTAAGAAAAGAAATTTTAGGGGAAAACAAAAGTCAACCTCACTGCCTGTAGCTCTACTCCCAGTGTGTTTATATAGAAATAGAAGTTGCAATCTGGTTCTTCTTTGGCTAATCAAAAGCATTGCCTCACACTTTTTTAGGGTGGGAGAACTGCAACACAAAGTTGATCACATTTGTCATCTTTAGATCACAAGAGCTGACTCTGTGGATTAAGCCAGAAGATGTCAAAGTGCATCCACTGACATCCTGTAAATCATTTAATTGTTTCTTGTTTAAAAACCCTTCATAAACAATCTAACCATTAGAAGAAGTTTGTGTGAGGTGACTTTTGTGCACATTAGAATGACTGCAATATTTTAAAATTTATTTAACACATCATAGAGTACACAATGTGATATAACCAATTTCTGGTAGCTACTCAATTTACAGAAATGCCAATAGTGCATGGTGATGCTGATGAGATAGTCACTACTGACAAAATAAGGGTGCTGTAAGAAATCAAAGGATCAGTGGCTGTTTAGTACACTGAAATAACAGATGTTAATAACGGATATATTTCTGGGTACTCATTTTTTCCTTCTACCTAAAAGCCAAGCAGAGATGTCAGTAGCACAGGACAACATGCAAACATAGTTTCACATCATTTCCCCACAATAATGGTCTATATGGTCACTTTTATCTATTAGATCATTGCAGCTTATCCACCTAACTACATCACCTCTGTGTTTGACTCCCCCCACACTCCTTACATGTCTCAGCATCATTCTGGTGACCAAAATCTCTGTAGCATTTCACAAGACCCCCCTAGCTGTTAGCAAACTGTACACTCCCATTAAGGAAAGATTGTTTACAAATGAACACCTGTCTTGTCCTATTTCTAGTGACCCATGCGAGGGTGAATTTTGTTGTAGCTTTATTTCAAAAGGCTTTTTGTTCAAGCTAACAACTCTTGCAGGAGACTAAAGTAATCATGAAGTTTATATGATCTTACAATATGTTGCCTGGGCACAGTGTATTCTAACATAGTGTATTTTTATATTATTCTTAGGCTAGATGAATTAATGGTACACCTCTGGCCTGATATAACACGGTCCTTGGGAGCCAAAAAATCTCACCGCCTCTGGCCCTTTAAATCACCACCCAAGCCTGGCTGCCAGAGCCCCGGTGGGGATTTAAAGGGCCCGGTGCTCCAGCTGCTGTAGGGAGCCCCAAGCCCTTTAAATCACCGCCAGAGCTTTAGCAGCAGGGCTTGGGCGGTGATTTAAAGGGCCCAGGGCTCCACACGAATTTGGATATAACGCGGTAAAGCAGCGGGGCTCGGGAGGCACTTTAAAGGGCCCGGGACTCCCTGCTGCTTTATCGTGTTATGTCCGAATTTGTGTTATATCAGATCACATTATACGAGGGTAGAGGTGTAGTTACCTCCCATTCTCAGAGAGGTAACTTTATTTTTATATTAAAGCATCAAAGACTAAGAATTTTAAAAATATATATGTTTATTGGACTGCCAGATTTATACTCAATATTGCAGTCCCCAGTGCTGTACTTAGCAGAGAGATTGAGCCTGGAGCATTGGGCCTGGGGTAAGATCTGAGGCCTGAACCAATGGCTGTGAACCAAAATTAGGCTATGTATTAAAACTGATGTTTACATGAACTTGGCAGAGATGTTACTAGTGTACTAGGCACTAGATATTTACAGAAATATTCCAACTAGCACAGATACATCCCAATCTAGTTCAAGATATGATGGTTTGACAAAATAATGAACAGGGATGTTTTGCCCAAGATATTAGGAACAAGGAGAGGTAACAAACAGATGTCATTGAACACGTAAGGTGCTACGTAGATTGTTTAACTCACTTGTTTGTCTCAGTCTATAAATGTTGGTGTACTTCACCTTTCTGCAGCTTGGGGGCAGGGACGGCTCCAGGTACCAGCGTAGCAAGCAGGTGATTGGGGTGGCCAATGGAAAGTGGCGCCACATCCAGCTCTTCGGCGGCAGGTCCCTCAGTCTGTCTCAGAAGGAAGGACCTGCTGCCGAACTGCTGCTGAAGAAACAATGAAGCGGTGGCGGCAGCAGCAAAAACACTGGAGCCAGACCTACTTGGGGGACAGAGGAAAGTCTCCCCACTGACTGAGCTGAGTTCATTGTAATGAGTATACACGTGTTAGTGTAACTGCAGACTTGGATCCAAGGAGCTAGTACCATGCTTCGTTGACAATAAACACGGCCAAGCGCTTTTGTCACCACATCAAGACTGTGGTCTTTCTTTACGAGTAACATCGAGGTCTGCTGAACGAGCACGCTGTCTTATCTGCTGTTAGTAGTACTAACATTTGGGGCTTCAAGGACAGAAGCATTGGGCAGCCTGAATAGTTTTGGCAACAACATTCCAGCCATCTGCACTTAATACTGGGTAGTACTACTGAGGTCTTCTGAATCAGCCATCCCTTCCTGGAACTTGTCTACACAGGGAAGTTAGTGTGCTGAAAGCTATGGTGTGAATTTACAGTGTGCTAGCAACTCTGCGCTAACTCTCTAGATGACACTGTTCCGGCACACTAAATGTACCCTTGGGTGCTCTAGGCTGAAGCACACAAAAGCACTTTTAGTGTGCAATAAATCCACAAGGAGAGCTAGTGTGGCGCAGGCAGCATGCTGTAAATTCACACTCTAGCTTGCTGCGCACTAATTTCCCACTCAGACGAGCCCTTGAAGAAGGAGATTTTCCTACTTGAAGTCTGCAAGATTAATTGCATAGGAAAGTCTGCAGGATTCATTGCACAGGAAAGCTTTTCTTGAACAATAACTCTGATCTTCATGCACCTGATATTAAAAGTGGGTACTCAGTATCCCAGTGCTCTAAGATTGCAAAATATTAAGACTTAATTATTGGAAATTTACTCTGGAAAAATTAAAACTGTAGTGAGTTTAGTTTTGTGGCTTACACTACAGAGGAATGAAGCAGTACCCAATGAATGTCCTGATGGGAGTGGTGATATCATGAGGTGCAGAATTAATCACTTCAGCAGAAATAAAAAGGTCACATTATACAGGTTTATTTCTGAAGAGAAAACTATGCAGATGTAACAAGCACAAAAGGAATTAAAAGGAGCATATAGAGCAACTTCTAATACAATGCCTAAATTATATAACAAACTCTTATATTTCCCCCCATCAGAATTTCACTAAGGTATGTGTACAGCTTCATTCAGTGGCATATAGAGAACAGGTACTGCAAACCCAGCTAGCAAGGATATAAATATCAGCATAGATGGTGAGCTGCCAGAGCCTCTCTCCAGGTATTACTATACTGCAATTAGACACCTATGGCTAGCCTGTACCAGCTGATTCGGGATTCCAGGGCTAAGGGCTGATAGTTAATTGCGGTGTAGGCATTCAGGTGCAGGCTGGAGTCTAGGCTCTAGGACCCTACAATGTCCATACAATAATTAAACAGTGTCTTAGCCTGAGCCTGTGAACCGAAGTCAGCTGGCACAGGCTGGCAGGTGTCTAATTATGGTGTAGACCTACTCTCCATTGCTTCTCCCCTGCCAGTGCCTTTTGCTGCAGCGTGTAACTACATGTACCCCACAAGCTGGAGTTTCTGTATAATCTGAACTATACCTTGCTAACAGCACAGTGCAGAAAGAAGTCAGGACTATCAACCTACTTTGATGTCAATGGGGTGGCACTTTACCCAACTTAACCATAGGCAAGTTGCACTGTAGATATATTTAACTGGCAATGCTACTGCAGTTTCATCTACAACTTCAGTGTTGTCGAGCTGGTAGTTTTCATAGACACTAACTTCCTGCATTTATCTATAGGAAGGGGAAACTTTGGGGTGGGAGAGTGCTACAGTGAACTCATAACTACATAGACCATCAGAAATTCATTGGGCCCCAAGCACTTGAAAGTTTTGAGTTTTTTTTAAGGCATTTCACTGGATGCAGCATTTGTATGCTTATCTAAGACTTTTTAATGTCACTTTACAGTTAATAATTAGCCTTCCTCTGGTCCCCACAAAGGGTGCCACCTAGACAAAAGAAAACGTTAAGTGTGTTAGCTATACTTGCCACTGGTATAAATAGTCAAAGGGATGATTAATGAATGAGGGGGAGAATTAAACAGAGCAGTGAACAAAGACAAAGCCCGTTTGCTTGGCTGCCCACAAACTAAGACAAGCTGCATCCATAAAGCAACTACAGAAAGTGACAAACAAAAAATCAGCTTAATAGACAGCTCATGAAGACTTTATTTAACCCCACATTATGACAGCCTCAATGCTTTATTAACACTCTGACATGTTAAGATGCCAGGGTCATTTGAGGCTAAAACACACATTTGTTGAGGATGAAAAAAATGCACATTTTTGTGTGACAGAAAGAAAAACAGAGAAGCCCCAAATAACTTAAACAACACCCTTCAGTTCTCCTTTGTGGAGCATGCCAAAATCGACATTTTTTAAGAGTTGTTTAGAGATGTCAAACAAAGCAGATGAGGCACTAACACAAATGGCTCAGCAGAACTAGCTTGACAGGCCTTGTCCTTGATTTAAAATGGCTACATTATAGACAGACCCTTTTCAGAATTAAAAAAAAGGAAAGAAAATAATTTGTGATAGGTTCTAAATTTAAAGTAGGTTACATTGTAAGCTATCCTTCCCACCAAAAAACCCCCCTAGCTACTGAATACCCCCTCCCCTCGCCACACACACTATCATCGTTTACCCAGTGAGAAACTTTGTAATAAAGATGACAAAAACAATTCTCTTCAGTTTTCTCAACTAGGACATTATAAAACTGTGACCTAATGAAGACAAAATAATTACTTGCTTGTGCAGGAGTTTCTTTCGCTTTTCTCTTTGTAAGAAGTGAGGGAAATCTCTTGCTTTTACCAAAGAAAGTAGCTTTTACCAAACTGTCTGACCTGCTTTCTCTTAGTACAAATCTGCTGCCTGAAGGAGCAGGGAAGTACAACAACAGGATATGGTGTGCTACCACACACTGAATATATAAGAACATAAGAACTGCCATGCTGATAGAGAACAAAAGTCCATCTATTCCATTGTCTAGTCTCCAATAGGGGCCAATGCCATACTTAACTAATTTACCAGATAGGAAGATGGTGTAAATACAATATTTTATTATTAATAAAAGCACTTAAAAATAGAATGTTGGTCCACAATTTTCAGACTCCATGTTACGCACTCTTATAACGTCATAATGGAACTTTCTCCACTCTTTCCCCTATTTGTATGTGTGTGGCAAATATAATAAATTTCTTTCATAAAGTGATTGTTACCATCTGTTACAATGGAGCCCCAACACCATCACATTTGACAATCTTCAATCCACTAATCTTCCCTTATGTTCATACTTCTTGCAACATATTAAACAATCCATCCTCCTTAATTATATTTCCTCTTGGTCTGCCTTTCAGCTTCTGTCTCTGTATCACAGCAATAGTCCAACACGCTTGTTTCACTGGTGTGTTCTCTGATGCCCTAAAGACTATGGAAAAAAACCCATCATTCTACACACTTCTTTCCCCCCTCATATCTCCATTGATGTTTTGCTCAATCAATCACTTATAATGTGGCTTCTTCCCCTTTCCCATGGGTGAGAATGCCCTTCAATTCCTGGGGCCACATCTCCTCTCTATTTTGTTTTTTAAACCTTGGTGGCTCCTTTGATACTATCACCCACCCTGAAATTCTTTTGATCATATGGAACAATTCATAGTTCCTCACTCATCTTCTGCTCCCAGTTTCATTCCTGTCTATTCAACTGTGCCACTTCTGTTGCAACATGTTCCTCCACTCAAACATTTACTCTGTGGTCTCCTCTCAGTTCTTATCTATCTCAGCATTCCATGGCCACCATGCCTGAATTCAATCTTAGGCTAACCAAAATTTGAAGGGGTAGGCAGAAAGTAAAAAAAGGGCTAAGCCAATAAAAGGCGAAGATGTAAATTTGGGTATCTCATACCTTTCTTCAATTCACTATACTCAAAATTGATATCTTCATAATTGGCAAAGAAAAACCCTTATTATTCATCACCTTAAGGCTTGATTACCTTAAAAATTATCTTCAGTATAGATTTTGTCATGAGGAGTATCCCATATAAGGTGCTCTGTATCTGTTTTTCATTTGATTTCATTCTGTTGTCAAATAAAATAATGAAATCAAAAGAAAAAAAAAAAGACTCATTGAGAGATGTGCCCAAACCAAAGTTCAAAATCCAGATCCATATTGTAAGCTGCAGATACACCCCCATTCTCATTCAAACTCACCTGCCTGTCCAAAAACAATCTCACTTTTGACTCCTGCTCTCAGATACCTAGATACTTCACTTGACTTCAAAATCATCCCTCCTCCCCAGCCTTTAGGTTTGTAATTCTATCATACCGATAACATGACCCACATTTTGCCTCCCTTCAGTTTTTGTTTATCAATAAAATGCTTCTCCCACCATACCAATCAAAGTTGTGAACTTTTGAACATACATACCAGAGCTTTAGAGGAAGATATTTAATCTAAGTGAAGTTAGCAAAATCAATCTTATAGTGCTCTTTTTAGACTCTGCAAAACCCCTTAGGCGATCAAAATGCATTGAGAGTTTAGTCTAATTCCAAAGTTACTACTGTTTGGTATAGTGTTAGTAAGGAGCCTCAGACTAATTGTAACAGTTTCAATTAGTGATTGATTGTATGACTCCAGATCCTCTGCTAGTGATTTAAACTGGTAAATAAGGGGGCGGGGGGGGGCACATTATATATAGTAAAGCCTTCTAAAAGTTGGCTGAGACTTTCAAAGGAGCTAAAGAAATTAGGTGCCCAACAATCACTGAACTTCCACCCTGGTATCATGATATAATTTCAACAAAAGTTAAAATAAATATTTAGTTAGTTTGTACTCCTCCTCTCCCCCTTTAAATCTTTTAACACAGGAAGAAAATATGAGTCCCTGGACACATGGAGAATAAAAAAGCTGGGATTCTAAAATGTTGTTTCTAGTTTGGGAATGCAGTGAAAAATGATGGTTTGGGTACCTGTGACCTATTAACCCCTCAGTGACAACTGGCAAGGTTACAAGAATATCCTGATTCTGGTATACACAATCTGGTTCACCAAAGAAGGTCTTAAGTGAGGTCTTAAGTGAAAGCCAGGGTCACACTGGTGTGAAATGTATGTACAGATACTATGTAAGGAATTATGTCTGTATACTGGAAATATATTCTAAAATCTGTATCAGTGCAGAATTGATACACAGGTTTTCTGTCAGACAAAATATGTTTATTCACCTGTCTGTCAACATGTAACATAAGCATTGCAAACCAACACCACAGGAACCCTATTTACATCCAAAATCAATGGCAGGAGTGGTGGGGAAGGTGAAATTAATAGGGAGGCAATGACATCAGGAAATAAACCACTAGGGGTTATCCTAACTCAGTATAGACCGTGAACTTTGAGGGATATAGATAGAAGGCAAGAAAGATACCCCTTAGGTGTCTAATAAGTAACTGGGCAGTGTGATCACATTCACAAAAACAGGATCACAACTGGCTTTGGTTGAAACACTGCAAATGTCGTTTGCGGTCAGATAAACATCTTTAGACAGGAGGTTAGCCTGTTAAATTTAGTGTCTACAAACAGTGATATGATTTTTTATACATAATCTTTTGCTTCCATTATCCTTACTCACTATTTCTTGAATATTTGATGATAAACTTCTTGTTGGTTTTACTATAAATATACCTCAGCATTGTAGTATTATACAGGGAGTGGATCCTAAGATAAATCATACAGACTGGTGTGTAACTGTTCCCTTAGGGACAGCAGACTGGTATTACTGAGAGTGTTCAGTGGATATGAATCTGGATGCTACAGGGGAATGCTTCAAAGGGGCTCAGGGACTGTGGTTAACCCACACAGCGAAGTAAGGGCTGGCATAGCACAAAAGTGATTCACAGGCTGGAGGTGTTGTAGAGCTGACACCCACTTAATCACAAGCAGGTCTTGCTTTCACTGAATGCAGGGAGTAACAAAGTGAGAGACAGTCCTCTGTACCCTGAGAGCAATCACAAATAACCAAAAGAGATCTTAACTCCAGTGGTGAAGACAGTATTTTCCTGAGGGGAATAAGTGATTTCCTGGTGTTCATGTGCAATCTCCAAAGTTAACTGCCACATGCAATCATGTATCTACAACCAAGATGCACAGATCTGAGCAGTCTTTGAGCAACTATTGATCTTCTGCACTGCGATATCACTCACAGACGTTGGAGACAGAGGAGACATACTAGGTCACCTAGTCCATCTCCTTGCCATTGGGTGAGATGTGGTACATAGTGAGCTTCAATAAATTTCTCACACCATGACATCAATCTCACTGGTCTCATCTCCTAAGGAAGGAAATCTTAAAAATGATAGGAAGAACTGTGGCACCAGATTCTACCAAATGCCATCTTTGGAAGCAAAATACTCATTCTACTCCCTGGTTGTCAGCTATCCATATTTCCAGAGCAACCTATGCCATCTCTAATCCATATACTGTCAATCTGCCATTGTTAAATCAGGCATGCATCTCTCACAAACAGAGAGATGAGAGTGTAAAAAACCCGGTGAGAAAAGTCACATTGTGCCCATTTAAGGTGTTTAAAAAAAAAAAAAAAAGTCCCATAGTTGTCGCTTCTGATCTACTCTGTCACAGTAACATTAAAAAAGAATCATATTGTCCCACTTGTATGCATCAAAACAACACCAATATCAATGAATGAAAAGGCGCAATCAACATAAACAACTCAGTGCTGAAAAAAATACATTTCTATTACATCAGAGAGGAGTTGAAAGGAGCACTCAGAAAAAAGGGAACAGAAATTCCTTCATTTAGTGATCCATTAAAATTCTCAGTTGATCCATTATCTCCATTTTGAATTTGCTAAATGCTCTGATTTTGCAAATCTCAGAATGAATAAGCAATTTCTATGTGCTTGATTCATTCAGAGGAAGAAACAGAAAGGAGGAAAGCAAGAAAGTGGAATCATTTGATAAGACTGCAAAAAAACAAAACAAAAAAATGTGGGTAGTAACTAACATTTAGACGCTTTCCTTCTTCCTACTGGGCTATAAGACAAGTAAACATTTCCACAGAAAAGCTTTCAGTTGAACTTATGTTGGATGCTTAAGAAAGTTGCACATATGAAGTCAGTTCAGAATTTATAGCCTTAGCATGGTATTTATAATAATTCATTTGATGTTCACATGGTAATGATTTCACTAATGCATCATTTTCTTAGAATATCCATAACAAGTTATAGTTTTCAAATGTAACTAATTAGAATAAATTTTCATTATAAAAAGTTTGACTAATTTATTCAAGTATCCAATTAGTTCATGTGATGTACTTGACTCTTTTTAAGAAGCTATGGTAAACCGCTGGAATGAATCTATGATGTGAAACTCAGACAAACTGTGACTGGATAGACTTTTATAGCGCCCAGATTAAAATTTAATCTGTCCAGATAAAATTTATGATCTAAATAAGAAGTTGTAATCATAGCAGTTTATTTATTAGACATTAAGACTAAAGCCCATCTCTAAGAGCTTCAGCAAGGCTTAACACACTCATTTTGGAATTTATTTTAAATCTAGTTATGTACACTCCACAATTTATATATGCAAAAGGCTATATTTTACCTTATTTATCATTCTGTAAAATAGAACAGTAGCCTATAAAATGATCCGCTTCCTTATGGATCATCTTCATTCCACTTAGAATGTGCAATCTGAGCTTTTTATCCTGTAGGTTGGAAGGTTAAACCTGATCTCCATGCACAGAACATAATAAAGAGACAATGGACTCAGGAAGCTGGGATCTGCAACTCTTATTCTAAAGTACACACCAGCAAGAGTAAAAATGAAATTTGTACAAAAAGAACTACCATACAAATGGAAACAGTATCAAAGAGTATTAAACAAAGTGACAGTGAGGCTTGCACTGTCTTGAAGAACATAGGATATGTGGTGTTTTTCCAAATTGACATACAAAATTTACTTGTTCACGCTACCATTTTTCTCATGCATCCATCACTCAGTTTTTCTCTTTCTTTGCACATTATTGACATACACACAAAAAGGAAAAGGACACTTTATAAAACCATCAGAGTAAATTTTTGCTATAGGTAATTTCCTTACACATTGCCTCATTTGCATTAGAAGTTACAATTTTGGAGGACTCTTTTCTTGACCACTGGGCACTAATAAATGGAATTCTTAGCTAGATGTCTGAAGATACTCTTCCAAATCAATTATGCAGAAGGAGGAAGAGAATAAATAAGATCAGGTTGTGAGTTGCTGCAGGGCCGGATTTAGGAGCAGATGACACAGGCGACCGACTGGGGTGCCGGGCATGGGGGGTGCCGGGCTCAGGGTGCTGTTTTTGTTGTTAACGACAAAAGGGAAAATAGAATCTTTGAAGTAAAATGTTTCAGGTACTCTATGTGTGGATTCATTTTTCCCTAACTTCCTAGAATTTTTTGAATCTTTGTAGTATCTTGTGAAACCTTCCAGACTTTCTGAGAACTACATGTTCCACTAACCTCCTAGAATGTTGTCAGCCACACCCTTGCAGGAATATAAGGGGTGGGGCATCACAAGTCAGTCAGTGAGCTATAAGAACAAAGTGAAGTGAAATGACAGTCCAGCTGTGATATTGTGAACCTTGTTTTATTGTGTAATTGTGAAAGTATTTGTGTTTTAAGACTTGAAGAGTATAAGCAGCAATTAATAAAGAACATATTTAATGAGACACGAGAGATACCTATTGAACCCCTATCTATGCAACAATATAAAATAAATATTATTACTGCTTTTGCCATGCTTAACACACGTTTGATGACTTTCTAAGACTGAGGAACATAGACTTTTGCTCTCTCTAATGCTGTCTGTTTTCCCCCATAGAAAATAAAATGACTCCAAAGAAGCCTTCAGGAGCTCAGTATAGGAAGGCTCAATTGCAATCTAGTTTGCAGCAAGGGACGCATCTGAAGGGAAAATATCTGAAACACAACAACATAGACCAGGCTTTAGGCAGTAGCACTCATCCCAGTACAGAAGAAATCAAGAAGCAAAAGTTAAATGAAAGGAATTAGCAGATTTGCCTGAAGATAATCAATGGAAATGTGAGGACAATGATGGAAAATTGTCCAGTTTTCCTGGCTGTGTAAAGGAGAGTGATGATGAAGAATGTGGTGCACATAAAAAGGAGAGTAATAACAAAGAAAAATCTGGTTTACACGAAAAGGAGAGAAACAATGAAGAAGAATCAGCCTCACATGATGACAGAAACAGCAGTCAGAAAAATTGCACACCACAAATCGATACATCACATTCTGCTTTATGGCCAGTGATCTTAAACTCTGCCAATATTGATCGTACAATTTTCAATGGGCTGGGCAAAATCAAGAATATGATGTTTCCAGTAAATGAGCAGAAGCGACACTTCTTAAAGTCACACTGTGAAACAGTGCTCAAGAATGGTGAGAAACTGAATTGGCATTGGCTAGTTTACTTGAAATCAACTGACAAAGTGTTCTGGTTTTGTTGCAAAATATTTGACAGGAATGCCAAAAAGATGCTTGCATTTTCCGGGTACAATTACTGGCATAACTTAGCTGATGCTCTGAAGCAACATGAAAAGTCACCCAGTCATTTTAGGGCCTACTCCAAATGAATGGAGGTCAAGTCCAGCTGAATAAATACACAGAGGCAGAAAACCAGTGCATTAGTAAACAGAAACACAGCACTGGAGGAACATGCTTGAGCATTTGATCTCAATTAGCCTCTTCCTTGAAAAGAATAATTTGGCTTTCCAGGGCTCATCGGATAAGTTGCTCATTGAATATAACATTAATTTCCTTGGTTTGGTAGAGCTCCATGGGAAACACCATGATGTCATCTGCGAGCACCTACATCGAGTGGTTCATAAAGAAGTTATGGACCATTACCTCAGCAAAACAATTCAAAATGAACTGACTGACCTTATGGCAAGGAATGTGCTTGACAACATATTGATGCAGCTTGGCAATGCAATGTACTATATTGTAAAAACGGATTGCCCTCCTGATAGTCACAGTGAAAAGGTGTCATTTACAGTAAGATTTGTTGACGATGAGGATGGCTGTATCCAAGTAAAGAAACACTTTATCTGTTTCCAGCCTCTGGATGACTACTGTAAAAGGCCAAACAGAACTGTTTATGAATGTTTTGAATAAGAATAAAATAAAGCTTCAGAATTGTCGCGGTCAAGACTACAATAACCGCACAAACACGAAGGGACGAAACAGTGGTGTCCAGGCAAGGATCCTAGCACTGAAACCAAGAACTTTCTTTATGCCTTGTGGCTGCCATTCCCTCAATCTGATTGTGTTGGATGCAATGCCATCTTCTTTAGATTCAGTATCTGTCTTCGGAGTAGTGCAAAGGATATACATCTAGTTTTCAGCATCAACAATCAGCCTCACAGACTATGTTACAAAGCTGCTAAGTGATACTTGCTGGGAGAGCTGCATTGACATTGTAAGGCCAGTGAGATACCAAGAGACTGAGGTGTGCGATACTCTGATGGAACTGGCGCAGTGAACTAAAGCTGAGGCTTGAATCCAAACACGAGGCGCAAAGCCTGGAAAACCAGATCATTGACTTTAAATTTCTGGTCTCAATTATGGGTTTGGTACGATATCCTGTAACACCGTAAGCCAGGCATTACAAACTCAGTCAATGGACATTGTGACTGCTCTGATGAGAAGCTGCCTTGATTTCGTTGCAACCTACAGAGACAACGGATTTGAAGATGCCATCACTGCTGCCAAATAAATTGCAGAAAACTTAGGAGTTGAGTCTGTCTTCAAGGAAATTCATATTCATCAGAAGAAGAGACAGTTTGGTTATGACGGCAGAGATCAGATGATGGGAAACTTGGAATAAAAATTCAAGGAGTTTTTTTGCCCGCTCACTGAAGCTGCTCGAGTTTCCATTGAAGAAAAAGACCACAAAAAGCACCACAAAAAGCCATGGGGGGTTTTCTATGACCTTAGTAAGCTGCCAGTGGACAGGAAAAAATTCTTGAACAACTGTTCAGACCTTCACCAGATGCTGACACATGGGGAATGTACGGACATCAATGGTAAAGATCTCTATGTCAAATTGGACAACAGCTGTCACATTTTGGAACACAGGAAGCATTCTCCACTCCAAATTCTCCAATTCATTCATGATGCAGAGTTGAACACTTTTCCTAACATATAGATAGCTTTGAGGATTCTGCTCATGCTGCTGGTCATAGTTGCAAGTGGTAAGCACAGCTTTTTGAAGCTCAGGCCCATCAAAACATATCTTTTTTGATGATGGCCGACCACAGACTGACACTGCTTGCTATTTTATTACTTGAAAATGTCAGTGGCCAGTCTTTGGATCTCTGTAACGCTGTCCTTCAGTTCACGAGGGCAAAGGTGAGAAAAGCAACCTTTTGAACTAAAGGACTAGGATTAACATTATAAGGCTATCACCAATGGCAAAACTATTTAATACTGGTCCACTCGATGATGTGCCTTTCAGTTTCTCGTTGTTAGTACATTTCAGTTATCTTAAAAAGTTTCTATAAACTTAGAGGAAACATTTTTATTTGCTTAAATATGGCATGAATAAATACACATTTATAGATCCTAGCGTGCAAATGTATCATCCTATATGACAGGGATAAATCATGCATGCAAATTTTGCATCAAAGTCTTGAAATGGGCTACACATGCAATAAAAATATGGTATTAAAAATTTTAACAAATGGAGGGGGAGGCGAAGACATTCCTCATCTGGGGTGGCATTTAGGCTAGGGCTGGCTATGAGTTGGTTGTACATCAAACCCGGATTCAAAGGTAGAGGGAAGGAGTGTCTATTTGTCTATGGTCCATCCCAGATCAATTACTGCTCTCATAGCCCCTGGATAGCCACAGTTTTTATAGGTACAGAGTCAAAATCTATCAATGAAACTTTATGAGGGATAAATGCTCAGCAACCATGGAATCCCAAAGACACTGTGGACACAAGAACTTCAGTTTAATAGTCTGAATGCTTAAGGATCTAAATCAGGGACAAATTACTCAGGGATCTATTGACTCATACTGTGAAGGGGCCTGAAAGAATAATCCTTGTACTAGACCACAGGTTCTGTTAAGATTCATGTGTCAGCATTCCACTCTGGGCCTTAAAGACAGTACTCTCCATAAGGCCAGTAGAAGAGAGATAGGTTAATTATTGTGCTCTTTCCTCATCCAAGCTCTGCATGGTCAAGTAAAGTCACAGGCCCAAAGAAAAAACACCTTCACCTCTCTGATTAGAGAGACAAGAAGTGAATAAATGTCTTCACCTTAGGGGCTTCCTCTCTTTCTACAAGGTGTGAGGAGAGGAAGATAGGACCCCAATAGGCTTTCACATTAAGGGGCATCTAGGGTTGCTTTCAACTTTTGGTGCCCCCTTGTAGAGAGACAGGGTAGTGACACATCTGCCTCAGTTTCCCTCCTTTATTGGTTGGCCGATCACTGATTAACTCAGTTGTTACATCTTCAGCCCTGTGGTTGGGTTCTTGGTAGTCTTTTCTTCTCTTGGAGTGGTATGGGGTCCCATACATCGGGAAGCCAAGCACTATATGAAAGACATACAGTCCCTGGCCTCTGAGTAGGACTGGCTTGCTCAGACCTTAATAAACTCCCCTTTCCTGAATTTTGGTAGGGCAACCCAGGCTCACCCTGTATGAAATGGTTCCAGGACAGACCTGTATGAAATGGTTTGCACCAATCTTTTCTAACCCTTTACATTTCTCCAGGCCGCCTTCCTACCCACCCTTCTACCGTGATGGCAAGATGTTCCTCAGATTCAGACCTGATGGTCCCCTCTACAAGAAGTTCTGTTTTTTGGGTGACTTCTCACCAGTCTGCTACTAAGGGGTCCTGATTTCAGTGGCTCCTCACCCTTTCTTGCAGTCACCCCACTCTGTAGCCCTTTAAATTCCACAGCTGTTCTGAGCCCACCAATCAGCTGAGCAGGCAGTCTGTTACTCTATTAACCATTTAGTGGCTGAGAGAACATGTGGTCTGTACATATCATAAGAGGAGCAAAAAAGCCCTTACTGCTACTCTCAATTCTCTCTCCCCTCACTCCCACCACTCCTGTCATAAGGTATAATTCCCAAATCTGAACCTTAGCATCCAAAATCTGGGTACCTGCATGAATTCCTCTAAGCTTAATTACCAGCTTAGATCTGATATGCTGCCACCAATCAAAACTCTGAGTGTTTGATAAACTCTGGTCTCCCCAAAACCTTCCCTGGGGACCCCAAGAACCCAGACCCCTTGGGTCCTTAAAACAAGGAGAATCAACCTTCCCCCTTCTTTCTCCCCCAGACTTTCCTCCGGCTATCCTGAGAGACTCTGATCCAAGCTCTTTAAATACAATACAGAGAAGCATGTGCCCTCCCTTCACAAAGGAGACAAACAGATCAAAGGAAAACAGAGAGAGATCGACCTTCCCCCCTCCCGTCTCCCCCCACGCATCTGGTGAGTTATCCATCACCCTGGTAACAAGGGAAACAAGAAAAAAACATCCAATCACAGTTCTCTAAAAAGAAATCTTTAATAAACGAAAGGCAAAAGTAAAGAATTACTCGTAACTTCAAGATGTAATATACAGGGTCCTATTAAGTCTAAGACACAGAAAGAAAACCTTTCTCCAGTACCAATAAAATCAAAGATTATTCCAGCACTACACATAAAAGTTAACAGCCAGATCCACACTTGCAAATAGAGTAAAACAATTAAAAATACTAAAATCGCCTGTTCCTACTTACTATTTGAACAGAAACTTAGAGATCCTGTAGTAATGTCTGGTCTCTCTCAGACCCCCCGAGAGAAGAAGACACCGACAGAACAAAGGACCCACACCCAAACTTCCCTCCACCCAGGGTTGAAAGTATCTTGTCTCCTGATTGGTCCTCTGGTCAGGTGTCCCAGGTCCCTGTTTTGTTAACCCTTAGCTATCTGTTTATGACAACTCCCTAAAGTGAAAGAATAAATTAGCCACTGTCAGCTTCTCCACTGGAGATAGATGGACAGAGTTAAGGACAGAAAGGAGGGATTTAAAGATATAGGTAAAGGAAAGACTGGGGGATGGAGGAGTGAGAACATGGTGGAAGGAGATAATGGACAGACCTGGGGAAAGAAAGAGTGAATAAAGGAAATTGTCCTGATTTGGGGAACTCCAAAGCTGCCACTGGGACTCTCCTTCTAGTCTGGCTTATAAACTGACATTGAGAGAGCTCAGCCTTTGATTTGCTGAGTCTGCCAACAGGATCCCTGAAAGTCATTTACCTCTAAGATAAGATAAAATACATTTTAAGTGAAAAGAAAAAAAGCCCTTCATAAAACAATTTCAAGTAGCATTGCACCAAGTTCTTTATGAAGAAGCTAAAAAGTAGCATCAGCAGCACACAGATGCTGAGGGATCATTAATATAACCCTATAAGTACAGGAGGGTGTCCAGTTTGGTGCATCTATGAGATGCAAGAAATTCAAGAGAGTTTTCAGCAAACCTATATTTAACCAGAAAGGTCCCTCTTTTGGGCATCATGTATTATTTAGTGTTAACCTGGAGATGCTTGCAATTGGCTAAGAATTAGTGTGGGGTGGCATGAAGCCAGGAAAATATTTCACTGGTTACAAGGTAGGGATGGATTAACCAAATATTCACCATTAGATGTGTACTTTACTTTCACCCAGGTTGTACTGGTAGGTGCACCATAGATTTTAAAGTGTAAGCCTGCTTAGGACAAATCAGAGAGATGTTGCTGACATCACTTCAGTTAACTTAAATGGTGCTGCATGACAGCAATGCCCATAAAGTGGAATTGCCTTTTTCCCCACTTTTCTCCAAGAAATGCAACTCTGAAATACAACAATTAATTCTGCACCACTGTCATACGGAAGGCAAGGACTGCCCTAGACAGCAGAAAATTGCTCACTGTTCAATCACAACATTTTGATTACAAGTCTAGCGCAATACAGTTACAATTCCAGTTATTTTAGCCTCCCTAATTTGTTTTTATGGTTTTTGTCTTGATCATTACTGTTATTTTTTCACCTAGGTATTTACTTGTCTAATTTCTTCATGTCAGTCTCAAGAAGGCTATTGCATCTGAAAGAATGTGACCGCCATCATCGGTGGCAACTCAGCTGAATTTAATCATCTTGTATCTCTTCAGGATGACATGAGCATGACTTCAGAACCTACCATTTACCTTAGCTCGAGTATATGGGATGGCAGATAAACTCATCAAAAATGCTGATTTTACATCATACTATCAGCTTGATCAGTATTAAATATCATCTAATTTATGTACTACAGAAAGTATAGGTTAACATCTAGTACCTATTTAAAAGCAACAACAATTCAATCAACAAAGTTTAATATTGATAGCTATTAGAGCTGCAAATATATGAGATGTGTTAGGTTGGAGGGAACCTAAAAGAGCTGATTAACCTACAGTCTTCCATCCATCAATGTAATTAATTTTGTACGTTTTTTCCCCCAGAACAAGATACTCAGAACATGACTGGAAGTCTTCTATGTTCAAAAATTTGGGGAAAATACTAGGAACACCAGTTCATTCAGGATGATGATTATAATTTTAACAACATTGCTGTAAATGAAATATGTTATTCCATTTAGATGCTTATTGAATGTGTTAAGTTCTGGGTGAACAATATGTAAATAACTTTTCCCCCTTTGAGATCTTATTTAGTTGCAATAATAAAATGTCACAAAATAAAGATATATTCTCTTAAATCATCTGATATAGTTTGTGAGAATTATACTTTGGGAATTATTTTCATTTCAAAACTGCTTTGTGCTTGTTGGGGAGGGGAGTTTAAAAGCATTTTATAGTCTTTTACAAATGCACTGATAGAATGACTTTAATTGCTCATATTTCTAACATACCCTTTCTTAGAAATGTTTAAAGTTTGAAGACATTTAAATTTTCCATAATTTTGTGACAAAGGAATATTATATCTCTCTCCCTTCTTGATGTTTGTAGGTTGAGATGAACATACCAAGCTAAAGGGCATTGTGAAGATAAGTTTCCATGACATTTGCCATAACTCTTTTATATTACCATCTGGCTATTTTATATGTAGCATTCAGAAGCGAATATAAAAAAAATGATGTAAAGCTGAAATTATTTCCTTGATAACACTTGTTTTAAACACCGTGCCACTAAATAGCTAAAAAGTCTCAAAAGTGAATGCATAAAGCATATAAAAGCTACAAGCCTACTTACATAAATTCTTAAGATTAAAGTAATAACTTCTAGAAAAAGGTGGGAGAAAACATACTGCAATAAATCTATTTGTAATGGTATTTGGGTTCCAGCAACTGCTTTCATTGTTCTCAAGTGGCTTACATATAAAACAATACATTTGATGTATGATTTCAATTCCTTATGGAAAACTGTTCTATCTACAAGTAGCCTGTCAAACAAAACAACAACAACAAAAAGCAGTTCAGCACTATGAAGGAAAGCAGCACTTTAAAATATAAAGTAAACAGGATTTATTTTTAAAGTCAGTTTCCAGCCTGTGTAATCAAGGATTGGCTGACATCAGTGGATGGGACAGGCGTGAGAGAGGAAGATCATGATTTCTGCTACACAGATTTCTAAAATGCCAATCACAGGACCATATGAGCACATATAGATCACAACATATACCTGAATTAAGAACATAAGAACAGACATAGTGGGTTAGACCAAAGGTTCATCTAGCCCAGTATCCTGTCTACCAACAGTGGCCAGTGCCAGGTGCCCCAGAGGGAATGAACAGAACAGGTAATCATCAAGTGACACCATTCCTGCCCATCCTGGCTAATAGCCATTGATGGACCTATCCTCCATGAATTTATCTCGTTCTTTTTTTAATTAAAATGCATGTTATATGTAGTATCTGATTGTACCACCTTTACTCAATGGTCCCTAATTTTGTGAGTAATTCTAATGAAGTTAAGACTACTTTCAGAGCAAGGTATCACCGCACACGAGTAAGGGTGGACAAATATGGCCCTAACTTAGACGTTAAATAGAACTGCTGCTTTGGTCCTTTAGCAGCAATAGCCAACATGATCAGAGGAAACGTTCACAAAGCTTTAGGTTCTCTCCTTTGTATGATTAGGCACCCCTGATTTTGCCATGCTTAACAGCAGCAGTGCACTTTTCTGGTGCCCTAAAGCATTATTGTTATTACTACTTAAATTGTATACAATATCACATCAAGAGACCTCAACCAAGACCGGGGAACCACTGTCCCAGGCACTTCATAAACCTGTAGTGGTGGCCAGTCCCTGACTTGAACAGCATGCAATCTAAATAGGTAAGACAGAAATAGTGGGAAGTGGCCCAGGGAAGTGAAATGACCTGACCAAGGTCACACAGCAGATAAATGGTAGAAGCAGGAATAAAACCCTGTCTCACAGTGGCAGTTGTAGTTGCTACGAAACCTTCTAGTCAAACACACTGTGGGGTGGTGTGCTAGGCCTTCAGAAGAGGAAACCATTTGCCTTAGGGACTTGATCATGATAATTGAAATATTGTCCTACTGTTGCAGGGCCTAAATTTTCAAACGTGACTAGTGATTTTTGTGTGACCAATTTGAGACACCTTAAAAAGGCAGATTTTTCAGAGGAGGCAGGCTGGCTTTTGGAAATCAGCCCCATTAAGCTGCCCAAGGACCCCAAAATAAAATTCCAGTTACTTTTGGAAAATGTTGCCCAGAATATACTATCACGGTGAGATATTTAACATAAAATACATTTTTTGTGAGTTCTTGCTGAGTGCGTGCTGTGGCTCAAAGAGACTCAGAAGCACAGAGGAAATAAAACAACCATTTTTTCCCCAAATGTCTAAAACATTACTATGGGTTTGTTTCTAGTTTGAGGTGAAGGTTCAAGTTTGGTTCCTCTATTATGGAACAGGCTCACCTGTCCCAAGTATTTATATATTTCAAAATGATGGGTAGATGCTAAAGCAAAAGTATCTGATTTCAGTAATAGCTCCTAATGAAAGCTTTTAAAGGAGGACCCACTGTATAAATTATCAATCTCTGTCAGTGGCAGTTAACAGCATGCCTTGAGAGTGCTGATTAAAACAAAAGGTCAGAGCAAACAACAGTGCTCTAGAGACTCTTGTAGATAGTAGTGTAATTAAAATGTAACTCTAGACTGCTCCATGTTTTCTGTGTCAGCATCTTTCCAGCAGGGAATGGTCAAATAGCTTGGTGAACCCAAGCAGCCACAGCAGAAACAGACAGGAGATGCCTGATGAGGGCCCTAATAGATAGTTATCAACATTATCACCTCACACTATATGCTGGAACCCAAACAGCCTCCCTTTTGGAGAGGGTTTTTTTTTCCTTTTCTTTTTTCCCTTCAATATGCATCTGTCCTGTCTTTTGTTCTGGCAGAGATAAGATGTATAAATCATGAGTGGTTGACAAAGTATACTCCAGTGCCTGAGGCGACTCATCAATCATTTTCCACATGTTGACAGGTAATTGATGCGAACCCTGAAGCCGCATCTCCATCAGGTAAAGGGAGGAAGGAATTAAATCTGCTGTCATGGTTTGAGCAGCTGATCTGTATTTAACATTCTTTTTAATTTAGAAGTTGTTTGTTTTAAACTGTACTTGTCTTCTCCAGCTGCCTTCCTGCTTCCTTCCCTCCTTCCCTCAGCCCCCATGCACACACTTGTGTGGAGCAAGGTTTGCATTGCTGAAATGAAGCTTAAAAAATAAAAGCTCTGTAAGAATTCCAGAGGTGCTCCAGCACAGGGCAACAGTAGACCACCCAATGACTGCTGGGGAGGTGCTGAGGAACTTGCTTTCTGCTTTACTGAAACTTAACATCAAAGGCATTGGTTGTCAGGCAATTATCTGTCAAGTGAATCAAGTCCCAACCAATCTACATGGGGGATGAGGATAATAAATAGAGATTTTTTCCTTTGGATACTATCTTCTCTGACTTCATTTAAACAAATCCGTTCATTGTTTTAAGCTTTGAAGAGAACATTTTAACATTCAGAACTAAAAATAAAAGATGAGTGAAATGGAAGAACTTATGAGTGAAAAATTTATATAGAGACTTACAACCACAGAGAATAAGTCTTGTGAAGTTTTCTTTCACATGCAGACTTTACATGGTGACTTTCATGTTGCTATCTCCTCCAGTCTCGATGACTTCAGTAGACTCTGCACAGTGCTACATCTAAAACCATTTGGAAATTTAGGCATGTGCTAAAGGGCCCTCTTCCTTTTAAGAAAATTACATCCATGCTTTGTGATCTGCACTGGCTACTAATAGATTTCCATGTGACCTACTAGCCCTGAATGGTTTGCTATCTGGCAACCTCAGACAGGCCACATGACACCTTAGCATTTAAAAACAGCTGAGACTCTGTAGCGAATTGCACCTCATCATGCAAACAGAGGAGGAAATGGGGAAAGAGTGTTCTACGTGAGGGGTTCAAGACTGCACAGACACTTCTTGACTCAGAGCCCAAATGTGTTGACTTTCAAGTCACATTGCAAGAATGATCTGCCCTCCTAAGGCATTGTTACGGGAGGGAGGTAGAATGTTAATAAAGTTAAGTGGAAGGGAAGTTCTACATTTACAGAGAAGCTTAAAGAGTTTTTAGGCTGGAAAGTTGGTCCTGTACTTGCACGCACAGCTTTGAATGGGGCATTTAATACAAGTCTAAGTAAACTAACTGCAAATCAGGAAGCAATAGTGCACACCACCCCAATACTGTGCTGACAAGGTTAATTGACACTGACCTAGAGGGATCACTCTGGGCATCACATGGTATTTCCATCTCAATAGTCCTTTAAGTCAATAGCTAACTTGCAAAAAGACCCCCAAAGTAGCAGGGATGGAGATTGTGAACACAAGGACAAGGAAGGTGGATATGAGGAGGACAGCTGCCTACTAAGAACCAAACTAAGGTCCTAATCCAAAGTCCAATGAAGTCAATGACTCCCACTGATCTGAAAGGGATCTAGATTAGGTCCATAGTCCACCCAATGATTTCCCATAAGCCATCAAGCAACTGCCGTATAGCGGTGACTTTCAGAATTAGCCAAGTTTGGGCGCAGCTTGAAAGCACATGGCAGAGCTTAAATCCACTCTGAGCTGCAGGAGAAGAGAAGGGAAGGGAGTGGAACACAGCAACTGAGCTGTCCAGTGGCAGCAAGTCACAGAGATGTTTGCGCATTAACGGCACCTCCCATTTTGATTGCATGGTTAAAGGGAAACACGGGACCTAGGAAAGAGAAAAGCAGGAGAGACACAAGAAAATAAAACCATGGGAACTAAGATGTAAATGTGGGGAAGTGGGACTGCACAAGAGGCAGACAAAAGCTGGGAAACACTAAACCGGTATAGGGAGTGGCAGCAAAGGAAAGTCATTGGGGAAAGAGAAATCACCTTGTCTCTGGCTCTGCAAATACTAGCTGTGGCGCTGATGAATAATAGAAGGTAAATACATTTGGCAAGAAACAATTCAGGTACAAGTTTTAAAGGGGTTATTTTAAATAAAAACAATATTAAAAAGCATTTTAAAAGTAAGGAGGAGAGGTGCTGGGAAAATGGGAATGCACAAGGGTCATTTAGTATCTTAAAAGAGGAAACTATAAAGGTTTAAAATAACCTTACCATGAACTGGAGACCTCCTGATATCTTTGCCTAAGTCACATCACAAATACTATAAATAAAATGTGAAAGACACATACTAATAACTATACTCAGCACTTATATAGTGATTTTCACATCCAAAGTGCCTTAAATATATTAAACTAATACACCAGCTAAAGCAAAATGTCCGTTCATTTTGTTTGCTTCTTGTGCTACTGATTGGGGCACATGAAAAAGTTGGCAGCTGAGATATGTATGATCTCAGGGAGGTAATGGTATTAAAATAATGCCATATACAATTTTAAACATTCAGACATTTCTCCTCATTTCAAGTACTTACAAACCTTGCATATGAGAACTAAGATGGTAGAGTTCACTTAACCGCCAGTGAACTGACTAATTATGCTTCAGTCATAAGGAAAAATAAATGTGGTGGCCTGATCTTCACTCCTTCAAAAACTACCTTCAAAAGAAAACACAGGATTGGAAAACAAGGGTGTTTGCATGATGTAATCATTTGGAGAAGCGCGTGCACAGTGTCTCATCACACTATGACTTGACTAACTATAGGAACACAGGTGTCAAGTATCAGAGGGGTAGCTGTGTTAGTCTGGATCTGTAAAAAGTGACAGAGTCCTATGGCACCTTACAGACTAACAGACGTAATAGAGCATAAGCTTTCGTGGGTGAATACCATGCATCTGACGAAGTGGGTATTCACCCAAGAAAGCTTATGCTCCGATACATCTGTTAATCTATAAGGTGCCACAGGACTCTGTCACTTTTTTATAGGAACATAGGATTTGCCATGAAGAATTAAATCATTGGTCAATCAACTATGGTTCATCTTGCCTCTGGTTGTGGTAGTATGTTACACACTGATACATGGTACTTCTGAAGAAGCCATCTTTATCATCTGATGCAGATGGTAAAGATAGGAAATAATCCCTATAATTTTATGTGCCCCTTACTTTAGTAAGCATGAACTGATATGGTGAATTATAGAGAAAGAGGAAATAAATTATTATTCAATTTTAGATTTAGTAGCTGATATGTATGAAACACTATGAGAAAAAAAACTGGGAGGGAAATGAGAAAATAAATCCAAGTTGTTACTAGAAAATCATGACTCTTGGAATAAAATTTACCAGATAATTTCGTTCAAGATCAAATTCATCATACTGTTAGAAGAATAAAACATATTGTTTGTAAAACATACATTTGATAGAATCCTAATGCAATTTACAAATAATATATCATTTCACAGTATATCGTTGGTTCATGTCTCTAATTTTACAAGACAGAAGAACTGTTTCTGAACTGAGTTATCTTTTTATAAAACTCTTTGGACATGAAACTAAGAAGTAAAAACAGTTCAGATCTACCTCCAAATCTTGCCAAGTCCAGTTCACTTCATAAGTCGTCATATTCTTACCTAATAATTAGATGCACTGCTTTCCTTGTAAAGGAAAGAGAAAAGATAAAGGAATTTTTTTACTTAAAGACTTTTTTGTAATAGAATATAGTAAAAAAAAAAAACCACAAAACCCCACAATTCTGAGCATTGCTACAATGAACGTGTCACTCACTTTTCCTATGGCACACTATAAGACTGAAATCTTTGTCTGATAATAATTTAGCATTTGATTGTGCAGCATGCACACACACCAAGTCCTGTCCAAGTTAATATCAGTATTTGTTGGTACAACGGAAGTCAGTCAGTGCGTTGTTATCATAACTGTAGTCTATGAGAGAACTTGTATTTAGCCTAAAAAGAGCTCTAATTAAAGTTCTCTATCCCTAAGTGCATTGTGTTGTTTGCCAGACTCAGGCTGGCAGCTGACAACTTGAATCTCCTCTTCAGCCATGAAAAGAGCTTCTTCTGTATTCATTTTGATGTGCAGGCTTTAATCCAGCTGCCACTTCCAACACATTTTATCAGCCTTGAGAAAGGCTTTTTGTTTATTCCAACTGGCAACCCTTTTCTCTGACGACAAGGCTTCAAGTTGGGCTAATATCGAAGATCCCAGATTCAACTCTACTCTTCCTCATCTCTAACTTCACGGATATGTGCGTGATAACCAAGCTCAGCCCAGAGATAATGAACTTTTGCTGTTAACCTAAGTTTGTCGTTAGTCAATGTTTTTCAAGATTAGCTGGCCATCCCATATTTATTCTGAAGGTACTCTTGGCCTCTAGAGTTTCATGTTGCAGCCTATTGTAAACATATACAGTTCAGAAACAAAAAATGAAGTTTTAGAATGATCCATAATGAAACCAATAAGGAAGTACATTGAAGTCTGACATACTCTCATTGTAGCCACTCAAATATAGTCAGATCCTCAGCTGGTATAAATTGGTGTAGCTCTGCTCCCTTCAGTGGAGACAAGGTGATCAGTGGAGGATCTGACCAATAACATATAATCCATCACTCCAACCCTCCTTTTGCATTGTATTCACCAGTTCAAATGCAAGTGGTCTGTGGAGTAAAGACTCCCAATTTACTGGGTTTTTTACTACTCACAGCACTTTCTAGAGAGTGATAAATTTACCTATCAACAACATATTTCATACTAAATACACAAAGTGTTTTAAAAGCACTAATTATAATAAGCTTCACAACCCTATAAGTTGCATAAATATTATCCCCATTTTACAGTGGTGAAACAAAGAGGTTCAGTGATGCGTTCAAGATTACAAAACAAGTTGGTATCACTGCATTAACTCCTGATTTGAAATTCTGTGTGCTAATCACTAGCATTACCTGCCTATTATAATACAAAATATCATCACTGTATCATCCTATAACTTAATTGAGCCACTAGTGATGCTCTGGAAATCTTGTCTGCAGTCCATGCAATATTTTAAGTCCAACTTGCATATTATCATCAGTGAGAAATAATTATTGGCTAAGTTACATAAACGTTTTTAAGTGAATTCAGTATTAGGGAATGGGTCTAAACTGATGGCGATGGAAAGTAAGATTTGTCCTCTATTTGCCAACAAGTGCGATACAGTTTATGGATAGCAGCAGTACAAACTGCCTTCCACTACTCCACCAATTAGCCCCAATTCTAATCAGAAAAATAGATGTACAGGTAAGAGGGCATTCAGATTCTATGACCATTCAGGCTTTAGCTGTAACTAAACAACAGTGCAGTTTGCAGCATTTATAGCAGTCCACTAGGAACTGCACTCAGATCACTAATTCTTATAAACAATCGGATCCAAAGCATCGGAGTTAGCCAAAAGAAAAGCATAGCTGTATAATTTGTACATTTGGTGGGAGGAAGAAAAAGGGTGTGTTTAGATTTGTGGGAAGCACCACCAAAGCAGGGTCATATGGTGAGGTGCCTCATTATCAGTTCCATACTTAAAGATTCACTTCTGTTCTTGCTGTTGGCTTGTAACATAATGACTGAAAATAATAAGATATTAAATGTTATCTCAAAGAATAAAAATGAAACACTAATCCGAGGGGAAATATTGATTTTTCCTCATGCAATCATAATAAATTACCATGAAGTTTTTTGCTTTTGCTGTAAACTTGCCTAAACCCTAGCAAACAGCAGAAAGAAAGACAGTTTATTGACGAGAGAGAGCCCATTTTCAAACCAGTGCTCTCCGTTGCACATCCTGACTTTCAGACTCGGTATGCATCCTGTTTTTACAAATGACGTCCAAAATGTTTACCACCATTGTCTAGCACTGTAGAATATTAAATAGTCTATTCTACTCACAGTATATAAACCTATAACACTTCCATGAAGATATTTTGTCCAGAGCACATGTATTGCTATTGCTTCAACAAACTTCTAAAGGGCACGTTGAATGTAAATGTTCATATATATATATATATATAACCATCTCAAAGGAAAAAAACAGTGTGACTCTGCTTTTTTATTCACCCACGAAAGCTCATGCTCCAAAAGTCTGTTAGTCTATAAGGTGCCACAGGATTCTTTGCTGCTTAAACAAAATATTGTTATACATGTTTGCATCTACTTCTTTTGTTGCCCTTTTGGGCCTGCTGAAGTTTAAATTTACAAGGAAATGTTTCTAACATCAGTAAATGTTCTTCTAAAATATGATAAAAATGCTGCTTTAAATTATTTTGCGGATATTTAGTGACTGAAGAATATATCCATCTGCTAAATGGTTATTTGTCTGTGCCTCAGAATGTGGACTACTTTGACAAGTTGTCCCATCTGGACACTCTTATCCTCCTGTAGTTGGAGAAGATTATGTTTTTCTCAATACCTGTATATTGAAAAGTCCCCATTATAAGGAGTTAAATGCATACACAGAGTAGAATGGACACCTAAAACGTGTTTTTTTTTTAAAGAACAGATTCTTGCAAAACACTATTGTTAAATTAATCAAAATACCTGATGCATGACTTACAAAGTGGCTCAACCTAAGCAAACGAGCATACCTGCACTATCTCAGATCTCTATGCACCTGCTCTTATTTGATTAGTGAATCTCAATGAAAGACTCATGGTGTGGGTTTTTTTGCTCAGTTTAACTATTTACAAGATTTAGCTGATAAAACAGCCCATGCTTTAATGAGTCTCAAAGTTTAATGATGGGCAAACCTCAAAGAGCTGGAGGAGTGCACAATTTGGATAAATAGAAAAATGTTCATATGCTCATTTAAAAATCTTTATTCTGATCAGCCACTCGTCAGATCAGCCCCTCTGTAAGAGAACTCTAGGATTTCCTGGTTTTTGGTCAGAAAGGAAATGCCAAACAAACTTCCTCTTCTACCATTTTTTTTGGATAGTAATTTTCTGTTGTCATAAGTGTTCCCTCATGGTACTTGGGGATAAAATTCTCTCCCCACACATACACACCCCTTTTTTTGGTGTGTGTGTGTGGGGGGGTGATTTTGTTTTACAACAAAAGGAAACATTTCACCAAATTTTCCCAAGCTTCTAAAAATGTTTGAGTTTAGGATTGAAGTTCAGGGTGATTTTTAATTTTATTCAAACCATTTCTTCCATCATAAAGAACAACCTTCCTGACAAAAACGCACAAGATAGATACAACACGGGAGCTGAATGCCTTCATCTTGTCCTTTCAAAAGAATTTATGTGTACACAGAAACAGCTTAGCAAAGTGAATATCATATTTAAACATATCTGCTAATTTCCACACGCTTAAATCAGAAAAGCTGCTCATATGTTCCTGACAGACGAGTTGCTGCATAGAAAATTGCTAGGAGCATGTAACATGCTGCTGTGGATACCCCAGTTCTGCGAGCCACTGTGTTACCTTTCTGACTTAGCAAGTTTGTGTTTTCTTGGCAATTAGACTGTGTGTCAGCTCTCTGCCACACTAGTCTGTCTTCCTCCCCTGCAAACTCCTCAAGGCTTTCTCAGCCCAAAGCTCACCTAGAAGGTAAAAATCAGTGAACTCCAGCCTCTGAGCTCCTCAGAGATGTTTCTCTGCAATGCCAGCACCTTCCATTGTGCATTCACAAAAGATATTAAGTTTGCTCTGTTAAGGGGTCAGTACATTACAGCTTATTAATTTAACTGGGGACAATACACCCTTCCCTTCAAACACAGCACTGAGTTGGTAAAAGTTAAACAAGTTTAACAACAAAAGAGCATGGATTAAATAATATCAAGTAGCAGACATAAAGGTGGCTACAAGCAAATAAAATTGAAAATATTTGAAGTCTAAAAACACAATCTAGCATGATATAGTCTTTGTTTAAGATGGTTTCTTTTACCCTCATTCTCCTTTCCCTGGCCAGGATCCATCACAGAGATTAAATAGATTGGTTTCTTCATCTCCTCAAGGTGAAGGATAAAGATGGAGTCTCAGACTGTTCCTTATATTGCCAAAGGAATTTCTTAAGGGTCAGATTTACACCTTGCGCACCCCGAGACACAGTATTTTCAGCATCCTCCTGCCTACAGCTGACCTTCTGCAGCAACCCTTGGCCCACAGACCACCCGCCCCTCACTACCCAGCACCCCCAACACAGCCCCACCATAACTTCCCAGCACCCGCCACAAATCCCCTGGGAGGGGAGACTGTCTGCTGGGCTGAGCAAAGAGCACTCCAGAAGGCATCATGGGGCCATCTTCCCCTCAGCCAGCCCCACCTCCTGCTGGGACCCATGAGTTGCAAATTTTGATTTTAAGGTGCCCCTGGAATGCCAGCAGCCCAAGGCATGTGCCTAATGGGTAATCCGGCCCTGAATGTCTCTCAAAGCAGGAAGCCTCCTGAGGAGTCAGTCTCCTGTGTCTCTCTTGAGTACAGTAGCCACATTAATTCTTTATTTCTTGAGTTCAGGATAGGAATACCCCCCCCCACACCCCACTGGCTCAGCTTGATAGTTTTGTTTACTACTTCAGGTAAACCCACATTCCTTTGTCTAAGATAGACCTGTTTATCACCTTTACCTAGCCTAGGCTGTCTGGTTTTAAACATGCTCTAGTATCATCACACAGAGAGATGTTACCTGTGAACATGTGATTTACAATTATATTAATTAATCAGTGTGTTATCAGCTGTCGTATGATACCTCACAAAGCATATTCTGTATGAATTTTACTGCAGTAGTGTGTAGGGTGTGAATAGAGGGGTGCCTAGAATCAAAGAGCAAGGAGAAGTCTGATTTTCTCTCTCATATAAAAAGCAATGAATGCCTACAGTATGTTTAAATAATATTATAGTTGTAACATAAACCAATAAAAAGCCAGGAAATTTGAAACTAAGGCTGACAAGCAGTTCCTGCTTTATGTCATACAGGACATCATAGGATGGGGGGAGGTGGGCATATAGAGGACTTGACAATGGAAAAAATTAAACTTTATTATAATTAAAATTTAACTTTGAAAGAAAAACACATAATATGTTACTGAATGTATGTATTACCTACCTAAGAGATAGGGCCTTGGATAATTTTGCACTTTGACTTATGTGTATTCCAGCTTCTTTATTCCAAACTCACACTATAAACAAGATGGGTATATCTGGACACATGGGAGAATGAAACAGACACAGGAATAGATTTTAAAGTAGTAAGCTATAACTTTATTAACTTTAATGGAGTGCACCAATCCCCCCTTCTAAATAAAAATAAAAATGAGGCATTTACTTGGGTCCAGTGTGATTTTAAATGACAAAGAAAGAAAATTAAAATTAAAATATCAGCTATGGCTCTTTCAGGCTAACCTCTGGGATTCAGCCCACATCTCAATTCTCTTGTCCTCCCTCCATGAGGCTCCCTCTATGCAAAGACTTAAGGTCTCCCCTTCTCCCTCCAGACTAATAGGGTCCACCAATTATCTCCTCAGTTGACCTCTTAGTCATGTTACTCCTGGGAGCTAATCTCTTTCAACCTCACTTGCCACAGACAGAATTATGAATTCCACTTCTAAACATAAAGCTTTAAAAATCTTGTCCTTACTTCCTATTAACTGATAACCAGGCCTACAGAATGCTTGCTATGAGGAAGGCCAAATAACCCACTGGACACCTTGCCAACCTTGTCATGAAGAAGAGAATTTCTTCTGACTCTTCAACCTGCTCAGTCCTACACACTCTTGGAAACACAGTTCAAATCATACCTCCATTAGAGTGCAGACCAGCCACACAGCAGAATGGCCACTGAACACCTTTAGGTTTTCACAGACAGCTGGGGGAGAGAGGGAGGTACTGAAAACATAGTTATTGTTCCCTCACTTTCATATGTAGACATTCAATTAATTTTTTAAAAGACAAAAATAGGTACTTTGACCATTACTACTGTATGCATGGGGGTATTTATAAAGATAGCGGATCAAATGCAGCAGTACTAACTCAGATGAAAATCCTGTTGAAATTTTAAGGATTGCTGAATACAGCCCATATTATTTACTCTATTAAAATCATACCGTAGGCATGGCTATAATGTCCTATTTATGGTTCTTAGGGTGGTAGTTTATTGAAATGCTTTTCACTCTGGCTTACAATCTGTTTAGTTTCTGGCTGATGTCTTTTTGTAGTTATATTTTTCTTAAGATTTAGTCTAGGAGAGCACTGCATGCATAAAAATATTATTTATTATGAAAAAGTAAATGCTAATGAGTTCTTTAAGCTAATATGGTCTAGGGTGAATGTGTATTTTGGTTTGTACACTACACTTGAAAATAGTTATTTATTAACCACTGAGGCCAGAACACTTTCAAGGCCGCTATCTCTCTCTTATCTGTCCATACTTATCACCACAGGAGGTCGAATACTGTAGATGGATTCTAAAAAGGTCTGGATAATTTTATGACCAATAACACCATTTGCAGTTATGCATGCTAAGATAAGTGTAACCAAATCTCATGCTTCAGGGCTTAAGAAAGAGGTTTACCTCATACACAGCTTTGAACACTAGCCCGACCGCACTATTAGGATTTACTTATTTATTGCCTTTCTTTCAAGATTCATATATTGGACAATGCTAGAGGCAAGAAATTTGAACTGAACAAACAATTACCTGATTTGGTAGTGGAAATTTTAAGTTCCAAAACTCATTTACTAGTGAATCGTGTGCTGACAGAACACTAGTGGCTTGTTTGGGTGCAAGATAGATCTATTATAGTATCAGTCCAGTGGCCACAGACAACTATAAAATGTGAAACTCCTTCGAGACTATCAAATTTTTGTGTGCAATAGCTAAATTTACAAAACTTCTGCTGTTGCCTGATTTAGAAAATATTTTAAAATATTTACTTTATTTACTTGTCCACTTCGTTTTCCTATTTTTTTTTTTTTGAGTTCTATTGTATTCTATATTCTTTTGCTGCATTTTTCACCCTAGTATCTGGGGACTTAAGGAGCACATTTTTCTACAAGCATAAAAAAGTATGAAGATAGCTAATTTCAATTTTCCTTATGCTCATACATGACCAAAAATCCAAAACTCCTCCCCTTTTGTCTTTAGGAATTTAATTTTAATATTCTTATTAAAATATCAAAAAACACAGCTGCTTCTAAGCTATTAAGTCCTTATATGGGAAGTTTTGGCCCTGAAAGAACTTTTACAGATGAGTTCTGAAGCTGGAAAGGCTGCCGCAGACCTTCTGGGCGCCAATGGTGCCACTATAGCATCAGAAATGTTTAGAATGGAACTTAAAATGTTTAAATGACCAACATGTTTTTTCACCTCTCACATCAATAAAGGAGATTAATCTGAGTTTACATGATTTATCCCACTGTGAAACTGGCAGTTGGACAACAGTCTTATTCAGCCATGTTTAGTTCTGCGAGTCAGTGAGGCCTAAAAGGAGGCACTGGGCAACTCAGAGCCTTCATTCACATGGTTGTTTAAAAAACAAAATGAGGTTTATGGCATTTAAGGTTTAAAAAAAAGTGACTAGTAGGAGAGATACAGGTTAAGGACTGCGGTGCCCTGACATAACTGTCCGTGGGGGGTGGACAGTGGAGAAGGATGCACACTGACTGCTCGTCTCTATCCAGTGCTTTCAGTTCTTCACTTTTATAAGCACCCACAATTTAATTTTTTTCCCCTTGTTAATGTTAGGGTTGTGATCCTGGCTCTCAGAGCATACTGCCTCTGCATTATTGTATATTGAACTTCCTAATGTCCAGCCTATTTATGCAGCGGTCCAAAGCTTTCTATTTCACCTTCACAACAAGAATGAAGATACTGTAGAATGAGTGAAAACAAGTTGCAGAGAAACTAGATGCAGTGACCTTTTGAGGCTGTATATAATCAAATAAATCTCACAGAAACCTTTGATGATTTTGAGCAAAAGCCTAACAGCCTTATAGCTGATTCTGGATTCCAATGATGGTGAATGATAAGAAAGAAGAAGTTACTTATGTAAAATAGATGCTAATATCAATAAAAAGGTGTTTTCAGCATAACAGTAATATGAACAAAGTGCATCAACTGAAAAGACTGATGGCTCACTTCTGTCTGCTATCATTTCCTAATGCTATCAAGGAAACACATGAAAATAATTCAGGCCTTTCCTGAGACTTGAAAATTAGAAATATAAAAATACTTCACACTTACAAAATTAAAAAAAAATCTGGGTTTTTTATTTGTATATCAGTGTAACTTGTATATCAGATTTAAGTATGATCACCCCAATGTTACACATGAGGCAGGAGAGCATCATGGCCCAGACTGTTAAAGGTATTTGGACACTTAAGTTCTACTGAAATTAGTGTTTTCAATCAATTAAACCACAGTTGTACCACTAATAGTTTCTGCTATAAAAACCTATCTTTTTTGTTCTAATATTTTTGTTGACGTGGTATCTTCTGGTTTCAGTTCAGTTTGGTGTACACACACACACACACTTTTCACTTTAAGTTTCAGGTTCAAAAAAATGCACAAATCTCAAAGCTAAACCTACTCAAAACTACAAAACTTGTTTCCCAAGGCTTAAGGTGAAGTCCCATTTCAAATTACCATTTGGCAACTTGCCATCTCAGTTATTCACAGGTTGATAAATGTTTTGCCTGAAAGAGTAGGACCCTTAGAAAGATCTTGTTTTGAACACTTTTTAAAGAAATCTATGACATTTTATTTATTTTGTGTAGGGTAACTCAGGTTCCTATGAAAAACACCACCTCAGTCTCAAATATGCTGCATTCATTATTCATCTACAAAAATGTACTATTTCATTTAGGTTTCACAACATCAGATGTGTATGCCAGGTGACTAGCTTGATTCAAGTCTGAATGAACTCATATTATATCAAGCAATTATTCAAATGTGGCCCACCCAGGACACTTGCAAAGCTTATCACTTACCTCATAGGCGGCCAAGACAATATTCTCCTTCACACTAAACAATAGTTCTGCACATTTTATGTTTCCATTAATGATTGTTACAAACATGGAAGTATTCCAATCCTACTGAAAATAATCACTGACAAGTCAGAACGTTTAATGCGAGAGGTCCGTAACTGGCGCTATTATTCAGTTCTAACATCAAACGTTCCTCCATGACACCCAGATAAGTAAATTGTTTAAGCATTACATTGTTAATTTTCATTTTTAGTTAAACAGGCAGTGTTTATAGAAGGAAAGATTTCACCACCACCTGACAAACTAGTGCAGTGCATTCCATATTGTTAAAAGTATCTGAAAATATGTCATACCTCCATCAATATTTATCTCTCAGGTCAATGAAATCTTGACACTGAGCTCAAAAAAAATACCTGGACTTTTTAAACTATTATTCTGGTCATTAGTGCAAAATGAATGGACATCTGACCCCAACATCGACCTGCAGTGTCAAAAAATTAACTAATTCCCAAAAGCTAATATGAAAATTTCTGATATACAATAGATAAGTGTTTGGAATTTGCTAAAGCACATGAGATAAATTGGGCAAGTGCAATGAAAAGGGCTTTTACAGTCAATAAAAGGGATATGGTCTTCTGAGATCATCCTTTCCACTTCAGTTTCAAAATTCACATTTAAAAAAAGAAAATAGTATTTAGTATAAGTGGGCAAATTCCTGCAAGTAGCTGGAGTAGCGTAACTTAGGACAACTTACTGCAGTAGTGTAGACAAGGCCGTAGTGTGCTTGAGGCATGTCCACAAGACATAGTACAGATGTGGTAAACATACACTAAGCTAACATACTTGTTTTAGCACGAGAACCAAGCCTTATTCTCATTAAGGACAGGGACTAAGGTTGCTAGATTCTTCCAAGTTCATTTGAAATGGCTTCACTGTCAGAACCTGTTTGCATAGTTCACGGGCCATTAAAAGCTTAACATGGAACTAGCTTGGAATAAAATCATTTTTCCCCAATGGTTGAATTTCTTTGAAGTACTCATAGTCCTTGTTTGTGTTCATATAGTTCCACCGAGTGCACCAGAATGGAAAATAGGACTGAAGTCACAGCTCTGATTTCTTCCAAAGAACTGATGGCAAGGAAACTAGTTTTTCCCTTGAAAACCTGGGATACAATTATTATATTAACCAAAATGGAAAATGAGACAGTTCTTATTAACTAGAGGCACAAATAATCTAGTAAATCACAACCGGCCAGAATCTGAAATACACATGCCTGCAGAAGATTTTAAAATGATCCTCATTTTTTTTTCAGTTGGATTAGGGAGCTCAATTAACTAAAAAACCCTCCCCTAGCACACCAACCAGATGAACCGACCTTCCTGATTATGCAGGGTAGGCTCAGCCAATCATGATCACAGGAGAAAGGCTGTGTAGCTTTCATCATGTGCCACAAACAAACAAACTTCTCTTCAATTCAAAATGCACCCTCAATAAAATTTGTGGATATGCAGATAGATAAAAGCAGTTTGTAGAGGAAAACAAGTTTTTAAAAGACAGTGCTGATTCCCAAATACAGACTGAATTGGATCTCTGAAGAACTGTTGAGGTGTTCTGAAGCTAGAACATTTTCCATAGTTTTTGTGCGAATGCAATGTTGCAGATATTTATACACGTAAAAAAAGTCTCTCACTAGCAAAAACTGAAAGCTAACTAAAATTAATTACATCATCATCATAATAATGGGTACAATAGGTACTGAAGAGCAACAGCAACTAAAATTTAATAGTAATAAACCTGGAATTCAGTCAAGTGCAAATAGCCTGCTAAATACATTTGTTACCAAAATTTGCAAAAAATGTAACACTAGCTACCTTCTGAACACATTATTTCACTGTTTGTTCAATAGTTGTGACATTTAAAAGGCAGGAAGTGTAGCATAGAGAAAATCTGCTTGAGAAAAGGTGTTGGTTTCATGTACACCAGTAGCATCAATTTCAACTATGACATACTTGTACACTGCAGAGTAAACAGCTAGAAAAACATGAAGGCATAAAGTCTTAAAATATGGGTGACACATCATAGTTTTATCCTCATCACATTGCCTCTAGGACACTTGTGGATAAGTGCCAAATCAGAAAGCAAGTAAGGGGAATGTTAGCTCTATCTTCCCACTGCCTGCCCCACACATTGCTATGCTGTTAGGTGATATACAGCCTCTTACTTTAAGGGGTCTTATGAGTGAGTGAAAGAGAGAGCTTTTACTAATGAAGGGATTAGGAGAAAGCAAAATGGGGGGATTAAGTGCAAAAATGCGTAGTTGAAAAGTACTCTCAAAAGCAGCCAAGATGTCTTTCACGGAGGGAATGCATAAATAAGAACCTAGATCCACTGATCTTTTGATATAGAAAATATTCTTAGAAATCTATCTGCTCTGATCAATCACTTTTGCTTCTCACAACAGGAACATTGCTGTTTGGCCTTATTTATATGTTCCCAACATTGGTTTCCAGTCCTAAAAACTGGCATGTGTAATAAGTATTACTCTATCAATTCTGTTCTGCTTGGTTACGATCTGAACATTTGGCTGTTTCAGCTGAGTTTGAATTCTGAGATTTGTTCAAATTCAAAACAATAATGCAAAACTTCGGAGCTGTGAACCTCTATAATCAGAACCCTTCCAAAACAAGGTCAGCCAAGTCTCCACAAAACTCAAACCCACATTTCACAGATCTCCAGTCCCCACTAAATTAGATAAATTAGTTGCTCCATTTACTTATACTGGTGAGACGGAATTCAGTACTGGGCTCTCTGTCCCACAATTGAAAGCATATATTCCAATAAGCATCAGTTTCAGAGGTGGGCTGGGTAACCAATACATCTTACCCACTAGGTCACAGAGAAACTATAAGAACAGGACTCAGTTACTCCCAATCTGTGTTGGAATTGAACAAGTCACCCGGAGATGAAAGGCTCCTTATACCATTATCAACACCCATGCCATCCAGTTTCCTCCTCGGTTATTAAATAGTAATCT
This sequence comes from Chelonoidis abingdonii, assembly GCF_003597395.2. Classification (NCBI taxonomy): domain Eukaryota; kingdom Metazoa; phylum Chordata; order Testudines; family Testudinidae; genus Chelonoidis; species Chelonoidis abingdonii. Next base: position 3,386,993 of record NC_133783.1, on the reverse strand, counting down.
AACACAGTTGTGACTTCATCATCACACTCTAACCAATTAGGTTAACATGCCCCAAGAAATACTTCCATTGGCCAGGGACTACTAGGCCATGCAATTCACAGGTGGCCTTTGACATTATGGATGTGAATTATTCTCCAGTTAAACTTCAGTCTTCTCCTGGGAGTTATTTTCCCTAATCTATGTTTGAGCCTCCATATCATCTCTCCCAACACCACAGTAAGAGCCTTGCTGTAGCATGTATTTAGCTGAGAAGGCTCCGGTGTCTCACTGTTTGACAAGTCAGAGAAGGTACTACCAATAACTTTGATCTGGACTCTATCCCCAGATGTGACCCTGTCTTGTATGTGCTGCTGGATCTGTGCTCAGTCCCTTTAGAAATGGCTGCTGCCATTGACCTTTTGGCCATTTAGCAGGGGAAAGGGAGCAGAGAAGTTCAGGGGAGCATACAAGATGGGAAAAGGTACAAGGAAGGTGACAAGGAGACAAGGGAGTGGGACTACTAAGAAAGCAGTAAGATACTAGAGAGCTTACTGGAGTATTTGAACACCATTGAGTGGGAGGATGGTACAAAGAGCTCATTGAACATGCACAATCTACTAAGAATAGTGTCTCATTCTGAAATCTCAAGTACAGTTGAGCTTATTTTTAGGGGCACAGTTCGAGGGAGAGCCATACCCCCTCTCTCCTCCCAATTTGATCCCTGACAAGTACTTCCAATGGGAAGGTGCCAGCCAGGCTCCTCTCCCATCTCAGTCTGGTGCCACAAGCTCTGCTCTAGAAGAAGTGAGAGCTTGGACCCACCTTCCCATTTAGGAGAAACATCACCACCGTGGTTGGATGAAGAAACATGGAATTAGGCCTGTCTCAGTGCTTTAATGGAGCACTGGCCAACAGCCAAAGGGACTGTTCTGTAACATGCGCTAGCAGAGTAGCAGTCCCCTGTATGCCATACACCACAGTGCAGACTAGCAAGTTTATATTTAACTCATTTTAACACATTTTTATCTTCAAGACGTTTTGAAGCTGTATCTCAGCACACTACCAACACACCAGACCCTAATCATAAATCCAATATAAATTAAAATGTGCTCTCCTAAAGGAAGATCTTTGTGTGGGGAAATGCAAAATTCTGAGAGCATGTGTGGGGTTATTGAGAAGAGGACATATCCAGTCCATAAGGAAAGCTGTTGCTCTTAAACACCAGTAAAGAACAATGTAATTCTTCTTTGTACTACTAAGCTTCTTAAAATGCACTTTTGGCATTCAAACAACATAAAGACCAGAACTATGCAGTTCTTACTTTACATACAGGCTCTCCCACTCACTTACTTCCCCAGTCACAGCCAGTTACACCCAAAGGAAAGCTACGGTGAGTTATGGGAAGACTTCCTTCTGAGTCGGATGACAGTCTTCTGCAAAGAGCCTGTTTTAGGCAGAAATTTACAAGATAGGAAGGAACAACAGTATATACATCAATAGACAAAAAGCTACACTGTAATCAAAGTTACTGGGTTGACTGTATTAGAATGAAAAACTGTACCTACATCTAGTCACTCATTACACCGAGCTTAGCGTTACAGGTAAAACAGTAAATTGCAATCAGTCTTAATCACAGTTATTTTTCATCTAGCTTTCCTCAAATGAAACAAGAGTATAATTATATATATAGTGTACTTATACACATACAACCATGTTATTTTTAAATATGTATGACCATAGACACACTTCAGTACAGATATGTACAATCAAGCACACCTCTATCCCAACAGAATGCGACCCGATATAACACGAATTTGGATATAATGAGGTAAAGCAGCAGAGAGCCCTGGGCCCTTTAAATACCCGCCCAAGCCCTGCTGCCAGAGCTCCAGCAGTGATTTAAGGGGCCGGGGCTCCCCGCAGCAGCTGGAGCTCCGGGCCCTTTAAATCACTGCCAGGGAAGCCAGTCCAGTCCAGCATGGTGTATCGGACCAAACCCAATATAATGCGGTCTCACCCATAAGGCAGTGAGATTTTTTGGCTCCCGAGGACTGCATTATATCGGGTAGAGGTGTACATCTGCGGGGAGACTGGTCTACGGGCCAGAGAAGAGAAATAGCATTCTGAGTTCCAGTGTTCTTTCCCCACATTCCTATTATGTCATTGCATGAACTAGGTCAAATTGTTTAGCTCTATATTTTCAGGGAATCAGGAGCGGTGCACAGTGGTGCTTGTAGCTTTGGCTCTTTTGTCTGCACAAGAAAAGGTCTATTTTGAAAGATTTAGGGGTGCTCATTGGCAGGTTGAAAATCAGGCTAATGCTGTGCACAGCACTGGGTGCCATTCAGTGATACCAAAAAACTTGCAAGAGGGTCTGTGATAAAGCAAATGGCACTTGAAGAATTCCTGAGGACTAGTATTCCCCCAAAGGGTTATATGGTTACTCCACAGTCATGCCCTCATTTGCTTCTAGGCTCCATTTGCCACATGGATGTCAGTGGCTATCCTTGTGCCTGTCGCAGTTTACCTGATCATGGGCTGCTCAAGACCACAGGCTTGCAGCACTGCCACACAATAGACACTATTTTCAAAATCTGGGCACAGTAAAGCCCAGCATCCTAAGGCCATGCCAACATGTCACATTAACCTAAGCTAATGAATCATTAACATATGAAAACAGTCCCACCATATACACACCAACTCACCTATTACTGAGCACAACAGCTGCAGCAGGATGCCTGGTCTAGCCAGACCTCTGCTGCTGCTGTTGGTGGAGGCATGAGTCCAAGTAGAGAAGCCACAGCTTCTCTGACAAGGAAAAAGTAAAGGTTCCAAAGAAGGGCCTCTCCCACGAGATGAATGATGCTCAGAGAGAGCTGTGAGAGGAAACACTTGCCCTGCTCAATGCTATGGATCGCCACAGGAGAACTCTGGAGGAGATCTAAAAGAGGAGGAAGGATCTCAGCATGTGTTCAAAGGGCAAACTGGTTGTAATAAAACAACTAGAGGAAGGCCATTTAGCCAAAGGTAAGGAAGAAGGGTTGATGCAGCAAGATGTCTGACCATCATAGCAGAAACCACCCAATGGGATCAGAGGTTTGGACATCAATGTGTCTTAGCTGCTGCCTCTTTTTAACAGTCGTGGTTAGCCCAACAACCAGTGAAGGTCTGACAGGAGACCATCTTTACCAGCATCTCCTGGCTTGTACCTTCCTGAACCAACTGCAAGTATCCATGTCTGTCTGGGCAACTGAGAGCATCTATCTCTGAGGCCAAAGCCAATATCCAGTCCAGCTGTCTAGACTTTTTCTGCAGCAGGCATGTGCTGTGTGTGTCTTGGTCATCAGCCATCTCCTCTGAACATTTGCCTACTGGAATAAGCACTTCTATGGGTAGCTGCACACCCAAAGCTTTTGAAAATATAACCGCTAACCATTGTCACTTTATCAGTCTTGAAAAATGGGTATATTTAGAAGTGTGCAATATAATGATGATAAACTGAACAAGTGCTTGCAATTCAAAGTTACTGTATTTTTAACTAACTTGAAAATGGGTCTATTTCTCACAGACAAGATGTGTGATTTTTATTTATTTGTGCATAACCAGGCTCACTCTCCTGGCCCTGATTACAATAGATTGAAGCAAGCTAGTAAGAATAAAACAGGACTGTTTCCAGGTGAAAATGGTCCCATTTAATGATAACAAATTTGTGTTGGTAAAGGGGGGTTCTCAATGCAAGCCTCAAAGTTGATGCTCAATCACTAGCTCTCATAGTTGTTGAAATGAAGGGGGAAGTAAAAAAGGAGTACAACACTGACTTCTTTGTCTAATGTCAATACTACATATCATTAAGCACTACAGACATGCATGAACACTTATAGACATAGCATGCATCCATTCTAATGAGAAGACTACTCTACATTCACATTCTTCCACATACAGACTTTTGCTTCAAAACGGTTGAACACACCTAAAAAGGCTCAAGCATGTTATTGTTTTTACTCATCCCTAAATAAAGTAACTGAAAAAAATTATTTTCATCATCTGGGGTTAAGAAACTGTGCTAGGGTTTTGTACAAAACAAATTAGAATGGATGAGGTCTAAACTGTTGAAAAATAAGGCTGAAGATTGGAATGTTTAACTACATATTCTTAACCAGCATATTCTTGGGTCACATTCAACAAACTGTATTACCTTCCCATTTTTTGCTAGACTTGCAAATTTGATTTATTTAGAGTTTGTAGCTTGATGGAGATTTTTTTTCAGGTGGCTGAACACTTGAAAGTCTTAAAGGGACATTGACAAGTTATACTTCACATAAAAAAAAGCAGCAGCAGCCTCTTACCTATGTTACTAGTAGCATCTTAAATTATTGTAACTGAATTTTAAAAATAAAAATGTAGCATTTAATATTTGTGCTGTTTGTTCACTTTTTGCATTTCACTCGAGTGGAAAAATGTTGGTTAGTTGCACTTGTTTATAATTTTTTTTAGATGAAGTTTGATTTGTGTTCCTCATAAATTAGCAAGATACTGCTAGCGTGTGTGGCAGACATTTCAGGGGAAAGTAATTTCTTTACAAGAAAAACTGTTTTGAGGGTCTTTTTTACAGTTTTTATTTTATAGCAATGTCTCTTGAAGTCAGCCTTTGCAAAAACTTGTTTTTACAACATTTATATTTGGAGTCTATACTGGTTTGGCAGAATCCTTTAGATTTTTACTGAATCTCTTAAGCTTCTTATTTTACCCAAAAGAGCTCTACGCCCATATCGACATAGAATTCCTGAGCAACTAACTCTGCCAACTAACTGTCTTGTTAAAACTATAGCATCTTATTAATCTTACCCATTTTGAGCCTAATTATCATTCTCTTTCATGCTTTGTTTGCTAGACTTTGAATTTCTTGCTTTTATATTCTATTCTACCCTGAAAAATTATCAGCTAAATTTGCCTGGAATGCTAAGTCTTTTCTATGTGTTCTCCATAGAGTAACTTAAATCTCGGGAGCCTGGGAGAATACATTTTCCACATTTGGGACGACATGACATCCCTCCACAAACACCCCCCAATAATACTTTAATAATAAAGAAGAAAAGTGCTTACAAATGTCCCTGTATTTGGGAATGACTCTTTATACATACAAATAACCAGTTGCTTTCTTCTAATAATATCACATGGGCAGACTGAATTTCATGTATAAACCATTTTCCAATGCCTTATTTTGAATTATAAAACATACACATATTCTGAATATCTGTAACAAAATGTGTCTCTCTCTTATGTATGTGCGTGCATGTACTTCACTTTATGCTTTGCTACTCTTGGAATGTAATATATTGTCCAAAAGAAGAGAAGCCTTTATAGTCTCTTTTGGGGATTTTCATGGTACTAATTTCCCAAGATCCTTCTGCATTTTTAACTGATTCCATATGCTTTAGTACCAGTAGACCGAGGACCTTCACAGCAAAAGCAATCTATGCTGCCTTGCCTTTTAAGCATGAGGTGCACCAGCACTACTGAAGCTTGTCATCCTGCCTATTAGCTTGATGTCTTTATTCACAGGCCATCTGCACCACTGAGAGATACAGAAGCAGCTAATGTCAATATGACCAAATGCCTCTTCTTTTACAAGAAATGTCAAACATAGGACAGTGTAAGAATGACCCCAGGAATACCAACATATGTTAGCTACAAGGCTTTAAAAATCAATCCTTCCTGCTGGGACTAATTAAGATGAAATAAAGAGCAAAAGAAAGAAAAATTGTGTCATATTATCAGGAACTTCATACATACTTTCTGAGCTCATTATTGGCATACTGCCCTGTGCCCTTTCTAAAAATGCTAAAAAGAGGCATTGGAGCTGGCACATCAGAAAGCATTCCAGGTTTCAATTTCACAATAGATTTTGATGAGCAAAGTTATCATCATAGAACTTTCTCAGTTAGAAATGCAACAAACTCTCTCTCACTTTCTTACATACATGTATGATGTTCAAGAGCACTTAAACTATACACTGGCACAGACACTAATCACATCACCAGTGGAAATCAGCTACCTCTGGAGTAGACGATAACAGTCAGACTGACAACCATCAAAAGAGCATAACCGTTTGGCTAAAGATGCCAAGGGAAAACTCGTTGATTACAAAAAACAAATAAAACACATACCCTGATCTTTACTATCCACGCAGAGCAGACAATCTCCTCAAGTCCTTGAGGGACTCATCCAAATGACCTACAGATTAAACTCCATGGAAACTCAAGTTATCTTTCACAGAAGGGTTTAACAATCCTGTGATTCCATGAAACTAAGTATTTCAAATGTCATGTTTAGAGCACTAGGTTTTCCCCTCCAGCCTTATGAATTAACCTTCATTTCATACTCAACTCATGTCCTGGCACATATATACACCATGGGAGGGATGGGGTTGGTTGGGAAACTTAAGGGCATCCATGAGGGTGCTAACTCATTGGGAAGGTAGGAACGGGGATGGGGAGATAAAGCCAGCTGTATCTCAAGGCTGATGCAGCCTGTACACTATACCTGTTTGATATGGTCTCAAGGGGTATGTGTACAGTAGCGACTGTATCCGCATCCATGCATGTGGTTGTGCCATAACTCCCCCCACACACACTACTGTCTATATCTAAACCCCAGCAACTTGGTCTGAAGTGGAGTAAACTAGTATGCTTGAGGGGTGTGGTTAAGTACATGCCTCAGGCTGGCGCACAGCCCCGTATCCATACCAGAGTGCAGTGTAGATAGGTGTAAGGGGGCGTGTACCAGGTTTCAAGTTTCTATAGTCCTCCAGCCTCAGGCCCACAATGCACTGAATCCTTTCCTTCTTGACCCTTACCTAATCTGTAAAGGTGCCTGTGGCCCTGGTTTTGACTGGTAGTAGCAAATTGTACTGACTACATCAGAACAGTTTTCCACTGCAATCTTTGGCTCAGAACCAGTGAAAATAGATCCTACTCTGATTGATCAGCTCCTAATGAGCCAGGCAGCTGCTGTGTGTGGCTGGAGTACATTGTCCTCTATGACATCTGGTGTGGCAGGAATATACCAGGAAATTTCATGCAGGCTGGAGCAGGCGGGCATTGAGCAATCTTCTGCCCTAGGCTGGGAATACATCAAGCACTTGAGGCTCTTGTACAAGAAAGCAAAAGACTCCAACAGTTGCTTCAGAAGGGCCCTTCCAGGACAACCTAGACTGGGTGCTGTCAAAGGCTCCCAGTGCAGAGCATGACATGACTAACAATCCCCTGTTTGACCCTCATTGGCTTCATTGTCTGATGCTGCTGAGGATTATGGTGAGGAGGCAGCAGAGACCTCCAGAAGACAAGGAAGATGAGGAGCATGTGATTCTGCACATCCATCTGGAGGACCCAGCTGAGGAAGCCCTCCCTGTCAAACCCAAGGAGGATCCCAAGCCATGGCAGGAACCAGAATCCAAGGCTGATAAGTTACAATGGACTCCCACCCTCCACACCAATGCAACTCTGGTGCTACTTTCCTGATTTTAAGCCCAGTCCCCCATTACCTTCAACCCTTAAATAGTCCCTGAGCAAGACATGGCTATCAATCAATCATTTTATTGATTTAAAATGAACCACTATTATGCATTTTGCAGAAGCAACAAAACTGGAGCCACATTGAATGGGTGCGTAGGGTTAGGTCTTGTATGCAGAAGGGAACCCTTTGGTTGTCTGAGGAAAAAGTTAGTCACACTCATCCTTCTATCTTGGAAGATTACAAAACTTTTACAGTCACTGTCTGCTCTCTGCACAAGCAAGGGAACACTGGGTTGGGAGAAAGATCCAGGCTGGCAGTTGGATAAACACAGTCCACTGTCCCTTTGCTGTGGAGAGGCTGATCTCAAACTTTAAGGAACCAAATAAAGTTGTGCTGTGTCTCTTTCTTTCCCTGTTCATTTCACTGTTGTCAGGCACAAGGACAAAAATTTCTGGTGATCCCAAGGTGGATGGTTTTTGTGGTTCACATGTCCTTTTTCACAGAAACTCTGTATGCTACCTGAGAACATATGCGGTGTTGTAGTGTTGACCCGAAGAAAAGCTCGGTTTCTCACCAATGGCTCAGCAGAGAATATAGTCAATTTCCAGTTCAATTGCCTCCTGGTCCTGAAAACATATTTCAGCAAATTTCTGGTTCCGCAGAAACTCCTACTAGATCTTGAGGTTCAATGGCAGTACTATCTGTTTCATCCACGTTCATAGCTGACCCAACCCCTCCATTCAGCAACATCTACAGAGGTAACACACAGACTTAAAGGACAGAAGGGACCATTCATGATTATCTAGTCTGACCTCCTGCACATTGCAGGCCACAGAACCTCACCCACCCACTCCTATAATAGACCCATAACCTTTGGCTGAGTTACTAAAGTCCTCAAATAATGATTTAAAGACTTAAAGTTAAGAAAATCCACCATTTACACCTGCAAGTGACCCAGACCCCATGCTTCAGAAGAAGGTGAAAAAACCCCAGAGTGTCTGCCAATCTGACATAGGAGAAAATTCCTTCCCGACCCCAAATATGGTGATCAGTTAGACCCTGAGCATGTGGGTAAGACCCAGAAGCCAGAAACCTGGGAGAGAATTCTCTGTAGTAACTCAGAGTCCTCCCCATCTCTTGTTCCATGATCTGCTGTCGGAGATATTTGCTGCTAGCAGCCGCAGATCGGTGACATGCCATGTTAGGCAATCTCATACCATCCGCTCCATAAACTTACCAGCTAAGTCTTGAAGCCAGTTTTTTGTTTTTGTTTGTTTGTTCTTGGCCCCACCGCTCTCCTTTGAAGGCTGTTCCAGAACTTCATTCCTCTGATAGTTAGAAACCCTACAGCTAATTTCAAGCCTAAACTTATTGATGACCAGTTTATATCCATGTGTTCTTGTGTCAGCATTCGCACTTACCTTAAATAACTCCTCCTCTTCTCTGGTATTTATCCCTCTGATATATTTATAAAGAGCAATCATATCTCCACTCAACCTTCTTTTGATTAGGCCTAACAAGCCCAGCTCTGAGTCTCCTCTCATAAGGTAGGTTTTCCATTTCTCTGATCATCCTAGTAGCCCTTCTCTGCACCGTTCCAGTTTGACTTAATCTTTCTTAAAAATGGGAGACAACAATTGCACACAGTATTCCAGATGATTATTAGCAGAAACATCTCTCTGGCACATATTGCCAGATCTCCACAGGACTGGAAAGCCACCTCTCTTTTCCATTCTGGGTACCTTGAAAACCGCAATTTTCTCCAAACTTTGGCCAGCCTTTAAGGAAGAAGAGATTGCTAACTGGTAACAGTTGCTGGAAGGAACTACCTCTCCTTCCTCCTTGAGACACTACGGATTTTTTACATTTTTAAAAACAGTAGTACATGAATCTTATCATTAATAGCCTCTACTCCTTCCTCATGGGCTGCAAAAGTTTCTGAGAACCAAGGATAAGCTAACAGTTGTATTTCTGGAATGCTGAAATGTATCAAAATTGTGGCCCTTTACAGCAAACGTGTGTGTGAGAGTGAGAGGGAGAGAGAGATTGATTCTTGGTTCGTTCCAAAGGGGGGGAAAAAAGCTACCTTTGTCTTTGAACTAGCAGGACCTTCAGCTCCAGTGAGGAAGGAAAACCATTCCATCAGAAGGCAGGAGCAGCACCCCAGAAACAGCGTAGACAGACAGACCTTGGAGGAGCCGATCATCAGGATGGACAGGAGAAACCAGGAGCATGGGAGGATTGGGCTTTTAAGCAGAAAGCAATACTGATGAACCAGTTCCTGGAGCAGGAGCATTCCCAAATGAAGGGGTTGATAAAACTGAGGGCTGAATGAGTTCAGGGTCCACTTGTGCTGTTGGCCACTGCTCCTGTTTGTGAACAACCATCCCTCCTCCAGCTGCTGCTCAGCGTGCTACTGAGGCAAAGGATCCAACCTCCAAGTGACCAGAAAGAGCCTGCAGGACTCCTGGGACCACATGATCTACTAGCCCTTGAAAACCCTTGCAGGGAAGGAAACAATGACCCTGAAACCCACCAATTGTCCACATGACAAACTCTGCATAGGGGATGTCTCCATTTGTCTCCAGGAACATTTTCCCCCATCATTCCTCCCTTGTCAGAGGGAGTGCAAGGAGATGGGTATAGAAACATTAACATTTGGCTGTTGTTCACAGATTCAGTCCTGTTATGTTCTGTTGCTTCACATATGTTTTTCATCACACATTTCATAGCGCTTTTAATAAATGTTATATTTCCTTGACGTGTGTATGGTCCCTCCTTCCTAAGTATGATAAACAGAAGATGTTTTTGGTTTTGGGATTGGGCCCATGATTCACAACAAATTAGTTGGAATCGAGTAACTGTATGGTACCATCATACTGCAAAAAAATTTCTTCTTGTCTCATGAGCACACAGGAAAGATGGAGAAAGTGCAGTTTGTGATCTGCGCTTACATAAAGAACTGCTAGTTCTAAACACAGTCAAACTCACAACACAGAAAATGGCTAGATAAATGTCTTTATAGCTTAGTTCACATGCAGAAAAATGAAACCTAATTCAAGTAACAACACAGGCAAAGACAGCATCTACCATTACCCAGTGATTATATGGCCTCTCATCTCCTCTCCCCTCCCACGAACTTAGACCAGTTGCAACTTTAGTAGCAATTAGTGCTCCATAACATCTGCTAAGGGCAGTTAGCACTGCTGACAAGGAATGGTTAAAAATAAATAAAAAGGATGCACACTCCATTCCTCAAAGGAAATGTTGATAAGGAGAGTACCCCTGATAAACAGACACTTGTAAACAAGTGAGAACAGTTAAGACAAAAGCATTGCACAACGACGACATTACAATGCAGCCACCATCCCCTACAGCACAAATCCAGCCCAAAAGTGTTAACCCAGTGGAGGTACCCTGTTATAATTGTCTGTAACATGTAGCAGAAATGAACAGATTATGACCTTCAGCTACAGGGGAACAAAATTTTCACAAAGCTACGAAGACCCACAAGTATGTGCCAATGTTCACTTGTGCTTTTCCAGCAGCTGCACATGGTGGGAAGATGTCCCTCAGCACAGACTGATGTCATCCTCTGCCTCCCTGCTGTTGCAAGATGTGTGCATACATAGTAGTCCTGAATTCCCTTGCTCGGTGGGAACCAGGACCTGTGTGCATAAGGTTGGGAGCTAGCTGCCTGAACATAGTTTGTAAACCAGATTTGTGCTAAGCCCATTCCGGATGGAAACATTCCCCTTAACTCTCCCAAACAATATCCAGTGTGCAGCAGACAACAATTATATAAATCATGTTGGCCACACTGGCATCTAGACAGGTGCATAGGCAGTGCCAGCAAGATTTCAGTCTACCACATGCACACTCCAAAACCATTCTGTAGTTATCGCATTTTCAAATGAATTCCCATTTTTCAGGGTCACCAATGTTGGCACATGGTTTCATTAGCCAAGTCAGGAACAGGTTGTGGGGTCTCCCAATATAAGGAGGTGGCTTAGACCACACCAGGGAGAATCATACTGTTTCTGGGAAATAAAGTCCCTCCTTCCCTCTTCATTTACAATCCCAGTCTCCTCAGCAACCTGGTGTCATGGACTTTTCCAATGTTTCTTATGTGTTTATTCATGAATCTGCCTCAGTGCTCCACTAAGCCGTGCAGAACAAGTGAATAGCAACCTTTCTGGTGGGTAAAGTCTTGCGATATGGGTGCCACAGATTGTCCTGCATAGTTTGCAAACCTCCTCCTCTGAAATCCAGCATTTATTTCTAGAATTCTGCTTATGGCAACCATCTGTGGGTTGGTCATAGTGTTAGTTGTCATACAAGCCTGCACAACCATGACCCCAAAAGTGGACTTTCCAGCCCGAAAGTGGTTTGCAACAGACCAATAGCTCTCTGTTTTTGCCAACTTTCACAGGTCAATAGCCACTTGCTTCTGCACTAGCATAGGTTCCCTGAACCTGGCACTGGAAGTTTGGTTGCAAGCTCCTCACACCGTTCCATGAAGATCTGCCGCCTCATTCAAAAGTTCTGAATCCAATGCTGGTCACTTACACCATGCTGGTTCTCCTGCATCAGAAGAGAGTGTCCACCCACGGACTTACTGTGGCAATACTGTCATTCATCATATCTGTTCCAGGGGAACCAAATGAATTGTCATTCACACTCAAAGTCAGTAGTCTTAGGCATCTCAGAAAGCTCTGCCCTGATTCTATCCACAATTTTGCGAATGACTTACTCCATTGCATAAACATTTGCCCTGCATTAAGGAGCAGGAGAAGAACCATATCATCATCCAATTGCTCCATGTCTTCCATGCATTTTGACAGGAGGGAGACAAGAGCAGGAACTGCCAATGGCAAATGTTTGAAGGCAACAGACTATATCAAGTACAGACAGCAAAGCAGTTCTTAGAGTGTCTCCCTCTGACACAGAATCCTGGGATATCACCCCTGAAATGGTATCAATAATGTTGTTTAACAACAGCACTGCAGACACATGTATACACATGTTCACAGTGTTATACCCATGCCCAACACATGTGGAAACTTGGTGCAGTTAGAGAGAGAATGCATGAGCATGTAAACAGTCAAATAAGCAAGTATGAATGCCAGTACATACAGCCCCTTTTAGACACATCTTGAATGAGGCACCACATCCTCACCAGGCTTATACATAATAGTCAAAACTTGGTCCTAAGCATGCCAAACTCTGATTGTAACGTACTTCACTATCCATCAGAGAGTGAAACATTTGACTATTATCTTCTGCTAAGATAGCGCTAGATCTGTCCCTTAATGCACTTAATCTTTATTCTTCAGTTCTATGCCTCATATTTCCTTTCTATGTTAAAATTAGTAAGAATCTGGGTGCTGGATACCCAGACCTCAGGTTTTTGAGAGCACATCTTCTATTAATAAAAGCACAGCACTTTATTTCAGCTTGGGATTCTAAAAATTAATTAATTATAAACTTGTTACAAGAGGCCTCTTCTTCATAAATATTTGCCCTACAAGTTGAGGAAATATTCAGTGTCAGTTCTTGAATCTCCCTATGGAAACTGGTCTCTAACAAAAACACATCCAGGCAGGAATCAAAAAAGTTTTGATTTATCCTAGTTTATTAAGCAAACAATGCAGTGAACTGTATGAGATAAATGATACACAGGTCACTAAGACTATCACTCTTCAAAAGAAGCAAGACTTTGCAAAGTTCATTGAGTTATCTGGATTGCACTTAGGGACTCCATTGCAATCCTGATCCTGGGTTAGCACTCTCACAATTCACATGCTTATTTTTTTTCCTTTGTTTGGATAGTAAAATGCTTTGGATTTCTGCTGCTGCTGTGTGGTTTTTCCCTGGGGCAACATAGTGGGTTAAGCAGCCAGCCATAGACTTGTCTACACCTGTGTCTGACAAGCAATTCATACACAGGCTCACTTTCTGATTTACTGATCAACCTACAGGAAAGGCTATACAATGACAAGGGTTTGAAAAACTGGAGGTAAAGTTTGAAACAAACAATAGCACGGCAAACTATTTACAAGATAAGTTGTCACAATGTATCAAAGTCCATCATTTTTGTAGGAACACACTAACAGCTAGTCCTTGAAATTGTTTTTAAAACTTTTATGCTACTGGGGATTTGGGTTTTTTGACTGTGTGTTTTTGTTTGTTTTTATAGAGAGAGAGGCATCAGCCAAAAACATCAGATCTGAAATTCAAAAATTGGGGATATTTGGATCTGGAGCTCCAGTTCAGTCTATTTCTTACTGTAAGTGTTCATTCTTATCCATATTTTCTCCACTTGCCGCACTGTGAAGATGCCCAGAGGAAAGCTGTACCATCACCAGTCACTGACCCAATGATGTGTGTCCATTTCCTCTGTTATCAATACCTTGGGAAAACTATTCTGAAGAATGACATTCTGCCTAGCCAACAAAGATTCAAAAAGTATAAACTACAGTATATGGAAGCCTGTTTGCTTTGAGAGAGCAAGGTATCTGTCAAACCAATACGGGGTTGTAAGAATGTAAGAGTTGCAAAGCTGAGATTCTAAGTCTCAGAACCAAAAAGAGAGTGGTTCCCCTTAGAGAAAACAGAGAAAGAGTTACATAAGATGTCAAATTTGAACTTAAAGGCACAAGAAATTGGTGTTGGCTGTGCCATCGACATGCTGTGTGACCTTGGGCCAGTCTCATCACATTTCTTTTTCCCACTTTTTCATCTGTAAAATGGAGATAATACCTATATTCCAATTTTTTGAGATCTGTAGGTAAAAATCATTATATAAGAGCAAAATATGCAAGAGCAACAACTTGAGAGAGTAAGTTTCTCAAAATATATACAAATGGCACCACGGATCAAAGCGTCACATCACAATGAAATTATTTTTATTAGATATCTGAGCAGAGAATAATCTTTATTTGTAATTATGACCACTGATCCCTCTTTTAAAAGTTAGCATTGGGCACAGGAAATTCCATCAGGATGTTAGTGCTAACCCCTTCTTCTGTTTCTAAGGTGCTGCAGAGATCTTTTATACTGTTCCTGTGATAAGATGAGAAAGTCTATTTATCTAAAAGACGACACCTATAGCAATCCAGTTGCTAAAGCTGTGTTTTGTGATATTAAAATGCAAACCTTGTCAGGATACTTTAGCCGGGATTTGAACCTATGACCTAAGAGGTGAAAGTACTCTGGATGAGATAAAATATCTTGCTTGATCATCAACACCTAATAAAAAGGTATGAGGATTATTTTAACTTCCAGCACTGTCTCCCTTTAAACAGAGCAATGTTGATGAGAATATGATAGACTATATATACTAGCAGAGAAACCACTACACTAAAACATCAACTCTATCAGTCTTATCTGTACTGAAGCAAAGATTCTTACCATTCTGCCATAAAACACACTGTGTGGTACTTTATCTAGTCTATACACACAGGCACACACATAAGGTCTACAGTCTCCTGTAGCATACCAGAAAGTGTAAACCATTGGTGATAACATGATGTGTTGTGCATTTTACCAGCCCTACTTGGCAATGCTATAATTCTTCAGTAACTGAAACATCTGCAGTTTTTTGATACTTACTATGTTTCATTCCCATGATGCTCTCTGTATCTGTTCAGAGGACAGAAAGGTCAAGCAACCCATCTGGAATCCTCCCCATTCATCCATTCTCGCACTCTGCCTCTTCCGCAAAAGGACTTTCTGTTGAATTTGTCACTTCCACCTGTTCTGACAGGTCCCCCCTGCCTGACCCGGAGATAGCCCTTGCGGACATTAATCATATAACAGTCTGCGTTGTGAAAGAAACAGAGCTTGGCTGGATACTGTTACAGTCTCTGTCACCTACTAATCATATCCTATGACATAGAGGGGCTTAATCAGATGGTCAGATTTCTCATTAATCATTGTAGCCTTACAATGAAACTCCTCTCAGGGAGATTAAGGTTTAGAAGCCTCTTCTCCCAGTTTCTGTCCAACTGCCTAAGTTTAGTGAACTTCCAAGTGTCATAATTTGAGCTCCAACTCCCATTTCCTCACCAAAAGGCTGATTTAAAGCCTCTTATTTTAACTAAACACATAAAACTTTCCAAATTAAAATAAAGCTATGCATAAGGGCAGATAAATAAATATAAATGTAGGGGTAGAGTATAAACCCTTGCCAGGTAGCAGATACAAATGAAGATTTATATAAAATTTGGGACTCTACAAAAACATTAAAGAGGCAATAAAACAGCATTTATTTGTGCTTAATAAACATCAAATGAAATTAGGAGACAATTGTAAAAAAAAAAAGCCATTATAAGAGACATCTTTTGTCCTCCTATGAAAAAGTTCATATTAAATCTCTCTTTAAAACCTCCTGAAATAGTGTCAGAAGGTAAAGAATAATCAAAGGCCATAATCTAGCGATTCTAGGACAAGAAACACAGCTGTACAGAAAAAAAAACACACAGGACTAATTTGGCTCTCTAGTTCAATCCTGATCTTGTTTCAAATGTTTTGAGCTTCAAAAGGAAGAACAAGCTTCAACACAGTTCCTAGTTAAATTGCCCCTTGCTGGCAAGTTGGCTCTGTACTTCCTCCCTGTATTTACTTGTGCTGCACCATACAATTATAGGAAACAAGTATAATTTTGCCCTGCAAACCATGAAACGCAAATATTTCATCAACATCCACATCATCTTCATCTCTCATCTTGTCAACAGACAAAGGGGGATAGCAAAGGGAAGCTCTAGCTACCAAATGCCTAACCCACTCTCCTACCTGCCTGAACTTGACCTGAGAGCTACTGGGACAAAGTCAGTAAAGCAACACTCAGAGTTACTTAAATGCTTCTGCTTTACCAGGTTACCCAACAATACACCTCATCTGAAAGCTACCACAAAAGACCTACAACACTGTCTGACTTAACTTCACAATGCTGAGCTGAGGCCTGGTTTTTGTTGTGTTTGTTTCTATTCAGTGATCCTCCATTGCTAGCCTAGAAATGACAGTAGGTGGAAATGCTATCTTTCATTACACAAAGTATAAATAGTGTAATCTATCAGCACTGTCAATCAAGATGATTGATTACAGGCTGTCATAGAGAAGAGTGACATATTAGAAAAGTTTTGTTAACAATGCCTATTGCTAGTCAGCCTGCCACAGAAGCTGGTGATTAATGTGTTGTCAGCCTGTAATCCCACACCCCTGGCTAATGAGGCAGGAATTTATCATCTTTACAGAGTGGCAGATGTCAGAAGGAAAGGAATCCAAGTGCTGGAAACAATATACTTTTTCTTACCATGCCTGACAAGTCTGACAGGACTAAAAAACCACAAAGAAGCTTTGTGTAAGCACAAACTTAAAACGAGAAACTTTCATTTGGCATCTTTGCTTTAAATAGTGCTGCAAATCAGCCTCTATCCCTCGAAAAAACCACAATAACAAGCTCTATGAACTTTGAACCCCATCCTTAACAAGTATGAAATCTCAGGAAAGGTTTCCATGGCAGGCACAAACAGGCAGCTTTCTTCAGAAGAGAAGCAGCAAGTAACTTTTAACTTTACCTGTGAACTTGTGAACTCTGAAAGACAAAAATCCTTCTGATTTTAGTGTAGGTACATTCTCCTCCTTGCTATTTACAAAGATTATTAATGTCCCTGGAAACCACTCTCTAGAAAAATCTGCACCTTTCTTTCATTACAGCTTTTTTAGGACGGAAGATACTTGAAGTGTTTGAAAGCCACTCTGGTGACAAAGGCCTGGTCTACACTACGCGTTTAAATTGATTTAAAGAGCGTTAAATCGATTTAACGCTGTACCCGTCCACACTACAACGCTCTTTATATCGATATAAAGGGCTCTTTAAATCGATTTCTGTACTCCACCCCGACGAGAGGAGTAGCGCTAAATTCGATATTACTATATCGGATTCGGTTAGTGTGGCGGAAATCAAGTGTTATTGACCTCCGCTTGTTCCCCCCCAGGAGCGGTTATTCCCACAGTGCACCACTGACTGCTCTGGACAACAATCTGAACTCGGATGCAGCGGGCAGGTTAACAGGAAAGACCCGCGAATGTTTGAATTACATTTCCTGTGTTGCCAGCGTGGAGCTCTGGTCAGCACGGGTGGCGATGCAGTCTCAAATCCAAAAAGAGCCTCCAGCATGGACCATACGGAGATACTCTAGATCTGATTGCTGTATGGGGAGACAAATCTTGTTGTATCAGAGCTCGTTACAGAACACGAAATGCCAAAGCGTTTGAAAAAAATCTCCAGGATACCAGCGCTGCCGTGACAAGCAGTCTCCCCGCCCTCTTGGAAATTCTGGGTTGAATCATATGTCGCGTGGTGTCTGGTAAATTCGTCAGTCATTCCTTCCCTCGGGGAAAAATCACTGCAATCCCTTTCACGCCGTTTTCCCTGATTGCCCTGGCAACGCCAACATGTTACGCATGGGCCCGTTCAGGCGTTTTTCTTTTCCGGGCACGGTATGTTGTACTGAGTGCGCGCGGATGACCGTATCGAACTCCAGCGACTACACAGCAGCATTCACTTGCATTTTTGCCATTTAGATAGCGACGATGGGTACGGCTCGTTCTGTAACCATACTAGGCGCCGGAATATGGCAATTTATATCGCATGGCGGGTATGCTCTCTCCTCCTCTGTACTGCGTCCGCCTGCCTATCATGAGTGCCCCTGGTGCTGAAATCTACCGTTGGACGGAACACAAAAGCAAAATTGGGATAGACTCATTGGGACGAGTCAATCCCTCCCTATGTTTCTTAAAAATAGAGTCCAGTTCCTGCCAGAATAAGGGCAAGTGATATTAGAGGACCAGTGTATCAGCACAGGCTGCTCCGGTCAGTATTCACAGGGTGCCCCTGCCGACACAACCCCACCCATTGCTTCCCTCTCCCCCAACCTCCGGGCTTACACTCTGCAGGTGTCTCTGCCCATTCTGTTCATGAAAATAAAGAATGCAAGGAATAAGAAACACGAGTGTTCTAGTACATAAAATTAGGGGGAGGCAGCCCTCCCGCGCGATGCATTATTCCAGGGTAACATTACAGCAGTGTGAGGGGAGAGGAGCCCAGCACTGCTCGCTAATGACAGGCCAAGCAGTACGAATCTTTTCTTGACCAGGAAAGGAGGGTAAGCCCCAGTTGCTGTGTTGAAGCTCGTGTATTCACTTTCTTGTCCTACTAACTGGGAGTGAACAGAATGTTGCCTCGATTCAACATGTTTAGATATTCCATAGAGGACGGTTACTAGTCCTATGCACCCGATCTACCACTGGGGAGGGGAGAGGAGAGACGATACTACTCTGCCTTCACTGCCTGCGCACTCCGTCTCATCTAGCAGATTCATACACATATCGGTAACGTTGAAGTACGTAGAAGATGATTCTTCCCTTTTCTTTCACGTCATGTAGTGGGGGGAAGCAACTGAGAGCTGTTCCCTGAACCCACGCGCAGACACTCGGTTTAACTACAGAATGGGAGCTCAGCCGAGGAATCAGATACTTTAGAGAGCCTTGGGACTGTGGATAACTGGAGTCCTACAACCCTCCATCCAAGGAGCGGGTCCAGTGAGGGCCGTCTCGCTTCCCATACGCTTTGTCACGCGGGAGGCGTGTGCGTATCTGGATATTTTTTTTCAAACGCGCGGGAACTATGGGATAGCTACGGAAGAGCTACCCACAGTGCAACGCTTCAGAAATTGACGTTAGCCTCGGACCATGGACGCACAACGCCGAATTACTGTGCCTAGTGTGGCCGCATGAAATCGAATTTATATCATCAGTTTTATAAAACCGATTTTAGCGAATTCGATATTATCCCATAGTGTAGACGTGGCCAAAGGGAAAAAAGTGACAACAGCAAGACATCTCTGGCACTGTGGGTTCAAAACTGTTTTACTTCCAACTGAAATATACTCAGATTTGGTTATCATCCCACTTGGAATACTTGAAAATTAAGGCTCTCTTTCACACATTTTAAATCTACCCAGACTATTAGGTCTTTAATATTCCAGTGTTACATAAAAGCTCCAAGAGTATACATTGCTGATCTGCTGAAGTCTGGTCTCCCAAACTACAGGGATGTTTAGAATACAGGATTAAGGCAAAGATTTGCAACACTTTAAAAGAAAGTTCATTTGGCCATTTACCATAGTAAAGGCCAACATCCCTCCGCAATAGGAGTTATTCAGGAGGCCATGTGTGAGTGAAAGACAGGGCAAGATGATTCAGTTCAAAAGTTGGTGCCAGCAAATCAATATTTTGTGACAGGTAGGCTGCCACTCCCCAGATGTAAAGCTTTTCAACTATGCTGCATTAGGAGGTTAATAACACCTTAAGGTTCTGAAAACTCTCTGATGTGCTGCAAAAGATTGTACATTGCAAAACATTATGTGTTGCTTAGGTTGATGTCAGTTAGTAAGGGAAGGAGGCAAATCATCTGTGCAAAGTTTTGACTAATGTAATCCTTTTTCAAACACAGATACTCCACTAATGCAGACAAATGCAATAGCAAAAAAAATTAAAAGGAGAGACAGCAGCTAGAGAAGAAAAACACCGCCTTCTGTCAACTGCACCCTCTGGCTAAAAAACACAGCAAAACATTAAGTAATTTAAACTCCGAAAGACAGCATTCTGGAGTTAAGACTTATTTAAGGTTTATGAGAGACTGGAACTACCCACATTAGTCAGTGAATGTGGGGTTTTACTGGTCTATAATCTGTGCACCCAGGAGGAGACCAAATCAAAACAAATAGCAATGCCATGAAAACCAGACCCTTTCTGCCAACAATGGAATGTGATGACAACTTGTGACCTCCATCGAAAGCAAAATGTCCCTGACAGTTATCGCAGTGTCAACATGAGAGCTGTAATTTCCCTTCTTTTTAAACCAAACCTCTCCAGAGAAGCTACACAAGTGGTAGTTGAAACTCCAAAGCAAATAAAATGGTATTTCATTTGACCTGTATATGAGGACATGAAAACTGATGATTTTAGCGTGCTTCAATACATCTCAGTTAGCTATTTCACTTACTGATAAATGGGAACATTTATACCCATTCATCCATTCCCAAGGGAAAGTATAAAGACAGGCCCTAGCTTCAAATAAGCACAGACTGGTGGCCAAATGACCAATTAACCAAAATTCCAAATGAGCATAAAGTGGTGGGATTATTTTTAATACATAATTCCCTTCCTGCTCTTTGAAAGTCTGTTGGTCTTTTGGGTTAGCTAGAGACAGTTCAGAATGCATCATGATGAGCTGTCCCTGATATTAGATGTCTTACGTATCTGGTGAATCTTGTGGGTTCTTCTGATGTCCCAGAAAGTTATTCTGGGGAAATTTAGCAAACCCAGAAAAGCAGAAACATTTTCATAGAAAGAGGGGAAAAAAACAAAAATCTTGTTTTTAAAATTATTTAATTGGACTTTCTGAACACCCTTGATCCCCACCCTGTTTGGTTAGTGGAGGAAAAACTGCTCATAAATCTGTGCTTAACTCAAAATTCAATTACACTTTGCAGTTCTGTCTATCTGTGCAACTTACATTAGGCTCACCAGTTGGGTGTCTGTTCACCTTTAGGCATCTTGGCAAATTGTGAGATTACTGTAAACTTCTTTGAGAGGACCCAACCTCTATGGCTATTATTATATCAACCCACATTTTCAGAGTCTACCCATCCTAGATTTGTCATTGTGAACAATTCTACCTCCATTCTGGCCCATCTTCCTCTTTCAATGGCAAAATGGCCCAATTGAACGTAATCTCTGAATACATGATTATATAGGTAATTCCTAACCTAAAGGTAATTCCTCCCATTTGTGCTGAGTCAGACCACAACCACCTATAAGCACTACCATAAAATTTTGTTAACTCTCTTTAGGGTCTACTTTAATGGTGTGCATAGTCCCAGTGATGTCAACAAGAGTCTTCTTGTGCTAAAGTTAAGTGCATGGTTAATTGTTTTGCTGGATTGGGGATGCTCCACATTTTGCAAGATTGAGCCCAAAGCCAGCAACATTCCTGCAATTTTTGCTCTCAGATGAAGAACCACATCTTTAACTCTGAGCATAAGAGTAGTCCTAACCTCACAATGAACTCAAATGGGAGCATTCAAATGCTTTAAATTAAAACACAAACTTAAATTTTTGCCGAATTGGTGCCTAAAAGTGCATCCAAAAATAAAGCCAGTTGATGCCACAATCCTGTGTTCATTTACAAGTGTACCACTTCTTATTCTGATACACAATTTTATGTTACAGCCAACAAAAATGGCCACTATTTAAGCTTTTATTTTTTTAACCGTATCACTTCAAATACATTTTACATTTAAACAACTAGTTTTAATGTCATTAAACTTTACCCAATATTTTAACGTTCTTTTAACTGACAAGAGAGAATACATCTATATATGTGTCTCCTTAACGGGCCAGTGTCTATAACAAAGATTAGTACAAGAAGTTAAAGCATGTTTATAGTTTTCTTTTATGGAGGTTAGATCTTACTGAATAGTTATCCTTCATATACTTCTGCACAGAATTACAGTAAAGTTCTGGTGTGTGTTAAGTTATACAAACTTTTCAAAAGTAGGTGCATAATGTCTTTTTCTAAAGCTGTGTTATTATTTTGGTCAAAAATTGTTTACATTAAACAAATCCAATTTACCAAACTTTGACATGTTTGCACAACTGCATATAATTTATACTGGAAACATGACTTTCAAATGAACTTTCTCCAGTCTAAACTCTCTGGTCCATAGCCTGCAGTTCTAGATTCTTATGCTTCACCAAAAAGCTTGTTGCTGGCTTAAATCATATCCCCTAAGAGGTTTTCAATAAAGTAAATAATGACTGTAATTTTCAATCTTTCGTTAATACTTTCAAACTGGATATATCCATCAAAACTTGATTAGACTTTTGTGCCAGGTGCAACGTTTTGTTAGAAAAATAGCAATCTCCAAATTAAGACTAGGGAAAGCAATTCCTTAATGTTGTTATACCCTTGTTAAGTCTATTTAAGTAGGCTTGATAAATGGAATATAAATGAGTATATCATTCTAAAGCAGCAGCGATTGATTATAAAATAATCCTAATAAATCCATACTATCGCCTATAAATTGAGTGTGTTATTGTGACATACTGCTCTCATATTTGTCACCCCATATATATGGGATTGTTTCTCCTTTAAAAGACCATAACTGTCTAAAAAATATGAAACTACTCTATGCCACATATTTATAGGATATCATCCTGCTAAGCAACTTTCAGGACTGAGCCCATAATATGGAATAGTACTAGCATTAATGTAGGAATTTTGATATTCAAAGGGCTGTACAAACTAAACTATATTTGCTAGTTTATCTGGACAAGTATTTTATTATCGGGCCATCTGAAAGAATGAGGTGTGACCCACTTGTCTTTTTTTATTTTATTTTATTATTCCATCAATTCTTTAATGCAACATAGGAGTGCCCCTAAAGCTACACCTCCAAAGAGAACATGTAGTCTCACTTCCCATTCCCCTAGATTCTCTCAATCCACTGTCACTAGCATCACAGCTAGTGGAAGAATAGAAAGGTCATTTCAGAGTTACCACCACCATTTTACTGATAGGGAAACAAACAAAGTTGGAAGGCTTGATTTACAAAGGTATTTAGGCAGCCAAAGATGCAGACAGTCCTCTAGTAGGATTTACAAAAGTGCCTAAGATGGTTAGGTGACTGGAATTCAGTGGAGGTTACATGCTCAACCTGCTTTTGTAACTCCTTCTAGGTCAGGGGCGGGCAAACTTTTTGGCCTGAGGGCCACATTGGGTTTCATAAATTATGTGGAGGGTCGGTTAGGGGAGGGGGTCGTGGCCTGGCCCCCACCTCCTATCTGACCCCCAGGACTTCTGCCCCATCCAACCCCCTCTCATTCCTGACTGCCCCTGGAACCCCTGCCTCTGATTGCCCCCTATTGCCCCATCCAACCCCACCTCCTTCCTGACTGACCTCCCGGACCCCTGCTCCCATTCAACCCTCTGTTTTCCCTGACCACCCCCACCCCTATTGACACCTCGACCCCCTGACCACCACCCCCAACCCCCCTGCACCCTGCACCCTGCCCCCTTACTGCACTGCCTGGAGCACCGGTGGCTGGTGATGCTACAGCCATGCCACCTGACTGGAGCCGGGCCACACTGCCACTGCCACCACACAGCACAGAGCAACAGGTCAGGCCAGGCACTGCAGCTGCACTGCCCCAGGAGCTCACACTCCTGTTGCCCCAGAGCATTGCGCCAGCGGCAGGGCGAGCTGAGGCTGTGAGGGAGGGAGGACAGCAAGGGAGGAGCCAGGGCTACTCTCCCGGGCCAGGAGCTCGGTGGCCAGGCAGGACGGTCCCATGGCCCAGATGTGGCCCGCAGGCCATAGTTGCTTAATTCTGTTGTAGGTGCCTATCTGCATCATTCGGTGTCTAAATAGCTTTGAAAAATCAGGCCTGAAGTGACTTGCTCAAGGTCACTCAGTAATTGAGTCAGTGAAGTTGATCTTGGGATCTTTTGCCTTCCAGCTCTGGGCCTACTCCTACAATAACAAGAGTCATACGAGAAGCACTTTTAGTGTGTACATTCTACGAAAATTTTCAGATGTAATCAGTTACTTCAGCGGTGTAACAGCTGGTCCACCGGCCAATGGGGCAACAGAGAAAGTAGTCCATTGATGCATAGCCACTCTTTCCCAATCCTAATGCAGAGTCAAATGCTCGGAAGTCAAATGCCATTTTGTGGGTTGATTGACTTTCATTTAGTCTGATAAAAATATTGTATCCCAATTAGGAATATAGGGATGGAATTCAAAAAAAGGAATTGTAGGCTGAATATCAGGACATATTTCCTTACAAGGAAAATGAATGATTAGGCTGTAGGACAGTAACCCAAACCCCACTGCAAGCCTTAGGCTAAACAAAATTGGGATGAAAAATGAAAAACTTTCAGCGAAAATGTGGAACACCTAACATTGTGGAAGGAAACACACAACAGGGTTTGACAGTTGAGGTGAGGGCCGTGTACGGAGTGAAAGATATACTTCCTCACACCCCAACTTTCCAGCCTCACCTTCCTTCCTCTCCAGCCCAAACAGCTGGTCATCCTCCTTTCCTTTTCCTTCAGCCACCCCACTTCCAACTGAATGCATTCCAACCTGTTCCTCATTCCTAGGGACCCTGTTGCCAATGCCAAATCCACGTGCTGTGGTGCAGACTCTTGCCGAAACATTCTTCCTACCCAATCCCTGATTCTGCTAAACCTGAATGTATTGCTCCTTTCTGTTTAACTGAATTTATTACATTAGCTGCCCATAGTGGATTTATGGGTATACAATATTATTCCCCACAATCCATAACATGTCCTAGTTCATTCAGGAAGTGGAAGACAGTGAAAGGTATTGCTTTTGTGTCAGCACAAAGGCAGCTAGCTTCAAAAGCAGCAGAGATTGGGACAGGGCAAAACAGAGCACAGGGAGAAGCTAACTAAACAGTTGACCAGCCACTTTAGGCAACAATCATGCAAAGATGGGAAGGTGGAATACAATATTCAGTACATACAGTATTCAGTTTTCCAACATCTGCATGCTTCTATGACTGTTACCAGCTCTATTATCTTCTGTTCTAGTGAAGTAAATTTCAGACGCTGTTGATGACAACTGAAAATTAAGCAATGGTCTACAGTGAAGTGAAATGCAGCAGACAGGCTGCTAGATTATTTTTGTTTTGTATAAACAATTTATGGGAAAACTTCTACATTCTTTTAGGGAAAGAAGTAGAGATGGGCCAGTAGCAGAACCCTGAATTTTGTGGAGACAAAAGAGTCTAGGGTGACCAGATGTCCCAATTTTTTAGGGACAGTCCTGATTTTTCAAGCTTTTTTTTTTTTTTTTTTTTTTTAAATATACACACCTATTATCCCCCACCCCCGTCCTGATTTTTCACATTTGCTATCTGGTCAGCCTATCTTATTTTAGAATCAAATCTGTCTCCTTTGTTTTGGTACAATGTTAAGTTCAAGTTGGAAGGTGCCTATTTTCCATTTCCTCTACAGAAGTGGTCGAAAGCTCACAAAAACAGCTTGTTTGATTTGGGCACCATGAAATTCAAACCCAAATTGTAGCCCTGATTCATCTTCAAAACTGAACCCCACACCTTCATTTGACCAGGAACCTCTTGGTGCCAAAGGGCAGGGAGTACACAGAGTTTCACAGGGATCCTCTGGGTCAGATATGTGAATAATGATTCACCAAAGAGAGGTCCCTATAGAGAACCAGTAGCCCACTGATCACCATAATCATTGCAAAATGTATGAACAGATAATATTTAAGGAGTTATGTGTCTATACTGAAAATTCCATCCTTAAGGCAGGTAAACAGGAGGTGACATGTCTTGGACAAGTTCCTTTCAGGAAGGGGATAACAAATACTCATCCCTGTGTCTGATCATTGTGAATTGTCCATTTCACAATGGTAGTCTATTTGCATACTGAGCCTGAGGCTAATTGAAAGATAGCAAAATCAATAAGAGAAGGAAGCAACAGGAAAAACAAAATCAACAGCAGGTGTCCTTGTTATGTAAAAGAACAAAAGTTTATCCTGATATATCTAAGGGTACCAATAGACAGCCACGATCTTTCACCGAGGGGGCAAGCCGACAATGTGATTTGTCTCATTAACGGAAGGTCACAGGCAACACTGGCTGTAAAATGAAGGACTTTAGGCGAGCATGGGAGACATGAAAGTATCTAATTAAGTAATTCTAAGTTCTAGAATGAGTGTTATGACTTTATATTATATTTAACTATTTGGTTCCAATACTTCTACTTGCTATCACTTGCAACTCTATACTTCGTTAAATGAAGCTGTACTAGTTTTCACCATAAACATCTCCAAGTGCTGTGTGTTAAGTGGAGCCTGAGGTGGAACTGGTAAGCTGGGGTGCACTGCTTTTCTGGAAGCAGTGAATCTGTGAATACTGCAATTGTCCAGTGGACCAGGCCTGGATTCTCAAGGGGGCTGCTCGGAGGATTCAGGGGCTGGAGCATGCCTATCACTAGCCTGAAGAGAAAGTGGGGCTTGTATAGGCCTAGAGAGAAGTGCTTGTGCTGCCAGTGGAGTTGTGGTCCTGATCCCGGCAGATACAGAGAAGCTTTTCCCACAGTAAGGGCAGGTATTAGCAAGGTGCTTCACAATCCTAGGTACTCCCCAGAAAGCTTAGTCTGGATCTGGATTTATAACACTGACTCTGAGGCCCATCTCTAAGCCTAAGTACAGTACAGTGTAGCTCAGCCTGTTTTGTTTGTTTGTTAACCTTACATTGTGTTTGTGAGGTCTAAGACCTTTTTGATTTTTAACATTTTTAAGACAAGCCATAGGCTATCCTCTTATGGAAGGGAGTTCAATTAAAACGTAGGGAAACTTTCTAAACACCACAGATATTGTAACAAAGACAAATCATTCCTTAAAAGTGACATGGTTATATACAAGAACAATCTTGAAGACTAGGGTAAAATAAACTAATTTTTATACCTTGCCAATCATACAAGTATCTGACAACACACGTTGATTTCAACAATGGAAAATCAGTTTTCTAAATATTTTTCTGATGGGCACAAACTCCCTTCTCAGAAACCTCTACTTCATTACCCCTGCAGACCTTACCCATGTGACACAAACTAAAATCTTTTATGAACATTCAAAGTCACAGCAAAGTAGTTAAAAATTACATGTTTTAAGTTCAGGACAAGCAACTGGATAGATTCCAGAGCGGCAACTCAAACACACTTCTGTTTAGGACTAACAGAGCTGCTCATAAAGAATCCTTGGAAAGGAGCTTCCAAGAGTAAGGCCAACAGGCAATGTCCTTGAAATACTGCAGTGAAAAGGGATTATAAATATAGCATTTATTTTGCATGGCCAAAACCCAACAGAGGAAATATGCAAAATAAATACAGATTGTACAGCACACACCTTACTGAAAAACTGAATAGAAAGCATTGGTAATGTGACAGAAAGCTTATTTACAAGAGGTAAAAATGCAGTTATTAAAACACAGCGTTTGGTTGCTTTGAGAGCTCCTCTAGACCTCTGTATCTCTCATAAGCATGTGACCTGGAAACTGGAAGAGACAAAAATACAAGAGAAACTATCCTCATGGTCTGGTTTTATGGATTCAGCCGCCCCATCACCCATACCTTGACCCCCTCCTCTCTCTAAAGACCTCACAAAATCAGATGACATAGCCTAGCTTCCCTGACTAGGTAAATTTTAATTATCTCACTTTAGGATCCTCCCTTTTGGTAAAAGGTACATTTAGGTAGCATTTCTGTTTCTTATTATGTTTGCTACATACAAAAAAACTCCCAGCCTTATACTTTCAGTTTGAATGGTTTGTTTTAGATTTAAGAAAGCGACAAAAAAGAAAGAACGAGTGTGTATCTCCCCTCTGTAGCGGGCTCCAGCTGCGATTCGACCTCACAAAGCGGAAGCCGCTTAGTAGACTCCTAGAAACTTAAAGGTGCGAAACACGAAAATAAGATCACAAAAGTCATATCGCCACACACACCTCACTTTGATTTTTTTGTTTCTTGTGCCTAATATCATTGAAACTCTTTTGTTCAGGTTGCAAACCAATAGACTTGGATCAAGAATAATTAAAGATCCTCTTCAGATTTAAGCTCCAATAGTTCATGCCAACACTTTCTTCCTCTCAAAAACAAAGCTTAAACCTCTCTCTCCAAGTCCTGTGTTAAATTTTCCAGCACAAAAAGATGTGATTTTTAACAAGCCAACATTACTTAAAATCCCTTCTACCCACAGAAATGCAGAGAGAATTATGTCTCTAATCATTGTGTGCCAAGTAATATTTTACCTATGTAAAAATTGCACAATTTAAATAATTTATTTTATTTATTAATTACTTATTATTATTATGGTGGCCACCATTTCTCTGCCTCCCTTCTTACAGGAACTACTGGACAATTAAGAGTCAGTGACATAAGACTAAAAATTCAGCTTAACTCCAAGCTCAGCTGAAACTGCAGTTTATACTTTCCAGGACTATGGAGAAAGAGAGAGAATAGACTCTGGCTCCCTGAGTCCCTCTGCCACAGACAGTCTCTGGGCAGTCCTGCAAGAAGGATAAATTGGTGCACCAACTAGCCATGAAGAACAAATGTTGTGAAATTAGATGAAAGTATAAAAGTAGAAATTCTCCATGTCTTTCAAGGATTTCCCAGTAGCACTGATGTGTAGGACTTATGAAATGAGTTCTTCACTGTCAGGGATTGCATGCACACAAGAAGACATCATTAAACATTCTGGCAGAAATGAAAAAAAGATCTTGAATTTACAGGGACACAGGGGGAAAGTGTGAGATGGATGATGTGTCCAAAGCCTCAGGCAACCACTCGGTGCCGCCCATGTGACTCAGGCTTGGGGTGGGTAGGGGACAGTTTCCCAAATCTAGAGCACCTTTTTTCTCTTCCTCAAGCACATCCTTTTGAACAACTGTCCAGCTGCAGGGACTTGAGCAACTCTAACACAGAGACATCTGGCTGCAAAGAACAAAGTAATCAACAGTGCAATCATGCACTTGCATCTGGCACAGGCCATGGTTTATGGTGAATGTGGCGGAGGTAGAACCTAATGCTCTCAGAGTTCCTTTCCTTCCTACACTTGCCCAGTCCACAAAAAAAATTTTGGTTGTGGGCATCCCAGTTATTGTCCAATGCGTTAATGAGTTATAAGGCTTGTCAGAAATTCAAAAGAATATCAACATCTTATAACTTCTTCTAATCTGGAAAAATCTATAAGGCTTGCAGGCATCTGACTGGCAACAGTAGCATAGTATTAAATCTCACCAAACCAGGAGGAACTAAATCAGAATTAGCCCAATCTAATCTAGCCATAAAAATTTGGAGGTTGTTTCAGAACAGAAAATACACAACATGTCTGGGACAGGAAAAGTGGTAGCCTAGGTGAGGAATCCCCTGCCACTGCTCCTGCTCTTCAGATCCTGTCACCATGCAACCGTACAAGGCAACTCCAGCTTCAAAAAACCTTACTCTAGTTCAGAAGCCAAACCTACAGATGCTTTGGCCAACGTGCAACCTAGTTACATTGGGTCCAATCCGATATGTTAAGTCACTGGCAAGGGCCTTTACAACTGAGTTAAAAACTAGACTATACATTTCACTACATAGCAAGTTGCAACACTTACAATCTAGTTTAGCCAGATGTTACATAAAGAAAGTTTATTTACATTCCAGAATAATATATCATGGGTTACAAAGCATGTAAAAGACTCCTATAGAAATATTTTATCTGGAAGTTGACCTATGAGGTAACCCAAATAGAAGCACAGCACGTGTTTTGCTGGATAGGATGCAGAAGAGGTGTAATGATAAAAAGAAGATAATTTACAGCAGTTGGAGCCAAATCTCTTTCAAATTTCTGCTTAATTTTCTGTAAATTTTGGTTGACCTGGATAGGATTCCATTGTTGACATTACATTCATTTTAAAAATAAGTAAATTTTCATTTAATCTATTTAAAAGGTGTGTCACAGTCCCCTCTTTGTCTAACAAAAGGGACATTTATCACTTGCTGTCCTAAATCAGAAAACATCCTAACCATCCAGTGGGTGTTGTCTCATGTTATACTCTGTATTTTTAGTTAGGATACAGTTAATGTGAAAGATGCATTAACATTCTGTTTGTAGTTTAATGTACACATAAGATTTATAGAGTTTGACTTTTCACTTCCCCAGATTTGCTAATTTATCCTTTATTACGTTCCTTGTTCTCTACCTTCAGCCATTAACTGTCTTCTTTTAGCTAAGAAAAGACTGGGGAGATATGCTGTGGCTATCACATACCTATTAAATGATTATTTTCACTGTCACCAAGTGGGAAATATATACAAATCTGCTAATAAAATATCCTTTTTAATAGTTCTTTTGGAGAAAAGTAAATTTGGTAATTGGTTCAGATTTTCTTACAAACACACTGAAAAGACAGTGTAATACTGTCTGCTTGCTATCTGAACACCAGTCTCTCTTGTTTTCAGTCATATACCTTTACATCTTTGGATAATGTTTTTTATTTATAGTAGGATTACACATTACATTTTAGCTGCTTTCTTCATAGACTGTTTGTCTTTACCCTTCAGCACATTTAATTCTCCTGAACAATCCTGGAATCACAGGAGTTCTCCATACAGTTGCATCTGTATAAATAAGTCATTCTGTTAATCTTGTGTGTTTATATTCCAGTAAGTCCTTGGACAGAGAGTTTAGAAAATGGGTTTCAGACCAAAATTATATTTTATAGCCAAGCATTAAACTTTTGAAACCAGAGAGATGATAATTGGAATCCTGACAAACTCTTAACTATGAGTTTACTAAATTAGGTATGAAAATTTCCACTCTGAAATATGTGAGGCTGCATGATTCTCCAGAATTAAGATCTCAACTATCTGTCAAGTCATGGCCATTGAGAGTTATTTTCCAGCTTGAATAGTGTTGGCTTCATTCTGCAGCCTATTGCTACACTGCAGTCTGATCTTAATTGGGAAAGTATCTTTATCACTACTCTTCTGAGACTGAATTCAGCCGCCTCAAATGTGCTGGAATATGGAACCAGAAATTAACTCACTAGCAATTCTGATAGGATCTCCATATTATACCAGTGACCCATCAAACTTTTTGAGAACATCTTCAAAGAAAAGAGACCAATTGTAATTACAGTGTTGAGTTTTATTTAAATGATTTACAGCAACATAAATGGGAAATGATTTTCTAAGAAATTAGTTCATTTAATTGTCCTTGAATACATTTCCTGTCCTACTTCCTCCATTCATGTAACAGAACAACTATGCCTGCCTAAGTCAGGAGCATTATCTCCAAGCGGCTTATCTAC
Source organism: Chelonoidis abingdonii (assembly GCF_003597395.2). NCBI lineage: Eukaryota > Metazoa > Chordata > Testudines > Testudinidae > Chelonoidis > Chelonoidis abingdonii. The sequence goes on along the minus strand of NC_133783.1, from coordinate 3,355,517 downwards.
ACAAAGGCATTGTGAGGATTAATGTTTGTGCAGCACATTGAATATATAATGTTTATACAAGTGCAAAGTATTACTGTTTGACTAGTATAGCCTTGTGCTATGGATGTCTGGAGATCAACAAATATTCGGAAAATTAATACAATGCTAAGAATATTCATCCTCAAAAAACAAGAAAAATCAATATTAAGATGCAAACTCCAATTTACTCCACATAAGCCTTATCTTTCACTTATGGCAGCATGTAGGGTACATGTAGCTACACGATGCTGTGAAAGTGGACTGCATCCACATTGGTGCATCACTACACATGGCCATGAATGGCTCCAGAAGTTCCCTGCTGCTGGAGCCTTCCATGGCAGCGAGGAAAGGCTCCAGCAGTGGGGAGCTTCCAGAGCCTTTTGCCACTGCTTCCCCCTTGCTAGAGCCTTTCCACACTTCTGGAGCCTTTCTCGGTGGCAGTGAAAGGCTCTAGCGGGGGTACGCACCAGGACACTACACTGCCAAAATAGAAGCATAGAAGTGGAAAACACTGCTTGGGAATGAAGAGCATATACCCTAGGTTTAAGGCTTGTAGGACACTCTAGTTTACTCCTCATCATCTATACTGCTATTTATACCCATTATAGCTGGGCAAGAAATGTCTGTACTTTTACATGTCACTGTAAGTGTAGAGGTACCTCTAGATGCGTCTTATGAAATAGGAGTCAAAAGACATGAAGTGGGAGAGGAGAGTGAGCAGGTACAATGCAACACAGCACTGCCACATTTACTAATCAGTGATTCAGGCATGGTTTTCCTTTTTCTGCACAAATCATATTTTACTGTCTATTCCATATCTGGAATTATTTGTTGTGCAATTAAATGTCTTTTTATTTAGTAAGATAAGTAAAAGTAATTGAGAAGACAGAATAGCCATATTTCAAAGTAAACTAAAGCCACTGGACCTATAGGGATTGGAGAAAATACATCAGACAACAATACTTAAAAGCAAAACAAACAAACAAAACTTTTTTGTAACTTCAGAACAGCCAAATGGAACGTGACCATTTTTATAAAATATCCTGAAAATGGCTCATGATCTGAATTGCTGCCAAGATTAGGACTTGAACAAAGAGCGGTTTTTTTTGTATGGCCATGCCTAAGGCTCTAAAGACACAAGGGATGAAAATCCTGGCCCTACTAAAATTGATTGCAAAACTCCCTTTAACTTAAATAGGGCCACAATTTCACCTAAGGGAATTTCACAATTTCATGGGCATGCAACTGATGGAAAGATTTCACTTGTGTAGAAGAGAAATACAGATACTCTATGCTATAAACTTAATCATGGGAGAAAGGCCACTGGGAATACATGCTGCACAGTTTAAGACTCTTATTTGTGGATTTTTGGTATTTCTAATATTTCTGGAAAAGAAATAGGTTTTTATGGAGGATCCTTAGCTGGTATAAATTGTCAAATTTCCATTGATTTCAATAGAGCTATGACAATTTACATCAGCCAAGGATCAGCATCTTCATTAAAAAACGGTATTTTATTGGCAAATCTACACTTCAAATCACAAAGCAGCGCAGTGCTTTGTGTTCCAAAATCTGCAATCAGACACTAGCTCCAAGGAACACTTTCTGCTTAGAACTACAGCAATGAAATAACCAGATAATATGAGTCATCCAGCATAGCTGGATAGCCTTGAAAGATCATGCCACAGAAACAAGGTACAAAGCATCACCATACTACTCTGAGGAGAAGGGCAAAGAGATAAAATTGACAGATTGGAAGATCTCTCAGGTAAAGTGAATTTATGGAGAGATTGGAAAGACTCTGAAGAAAAGTGGGTTGATTTTTTTTTAAATGACTGATGAAAAGTCATTTTTATTTAAAATCACTCCGCAACAATATACACTTTAATGTGCTTCTCTGCTTCTGGATGGATTTTCATTAAAAAATCCCACAGATTTCTTTTTAAAAACTGCTGAACCTAAAGCAAAACCTCTAAAAAAATTTTTGCAGATTTTGAGGTGTTCTAACAGGAGTCAGAATAAATTTCTAAACTGAAAATGGGCTTGCTAATACTGAATTTCCTTGGGATAAATTTTCCTTCTGGAAAGTATGCATTATGACTTGCTTGTAGGATGTCTGAGAATGTCAATTCATACTTGTTCCTCCAAGAGCATAAACTAAATCTTTATTTTTAATAAAAAAAATAAAAGTCAAACTACACCTGTGTCATTCCGGATAGCTCAAAAGACTGACAAATATTGACCCTCCTGGTCCACCATTAGAATCCAAGCCCAGATTAGTAGTGACCACGACCTCTTGTTGATTGTTCTATGTACTACATGAAATAATTGGGTTGTATCAAACACCAGTTAGACAGACAGACACACCAACATTGTTAATAACAGTCATCAGCTATTAGCATTCATGCTGGCAATTTCAGAAGAAAGGCCAAGATTTGAGTTGACATGGAGGTTTTTACCTACTGATGTGCTGTCTCTGGATTAGGGTTTAAGTATATGAGCATATTATTTTGGGATGGGGTGGACATACACTGACAGAGTTTCATGTGCTTATTTGGTGGATCTAACTTCTCTTTGCAATGCTGCCAGTCCACTGCCTTTAATGAACTCCGAATTCAATTAAAAATTTTTTTAAAAAAATATTAAACTGGTTCTGACATTTAGAACAGAGGACGCAAAATTCAAACTCTAAAAGAAATTCTATTCTATATTGGGTAATATAATCAAGCCTACCTGCCTCTTTTATCTATATAAAAGTGTATATTAATACACTTAATATAGGGACCACTATAAACGTCTTACACTGAATACATTTATGATACATAAAGTTTTTATCACAATCGTTACAAAAATGTCACTTCAAACTTTATTTTTTATCCTAATAAGACAGTCTTCCATATGAATAAACTGCAGTTACATGGCGATTACTATTGTTGCAATGTAATTGTAGTTCACAGGTTAGCAAAAGTGACAGATCACATGAAAAAAATTAATACGTGATTCAACTTTGCAAGTTTCTCACTAATCAAGTTAATTTAAGTCATAAGTAAACATTAAATGCCAAATCTACTCTAAAGATGTAAAGCAGTATGTATTACATTTATTTTTAAAGTGCACAGCTGATTATGTACTATTATTTGGGCAGACAGGATAACATATACTCAAAGTATATACTGCAGCATATTTTGTCCTGGATTAGCTAGTAAATCACTATTGCAGTAGCTATTAAAAATCATAAAGCCTTTTGAGTTTTACAGGGTGTTCATAACAGGCAATTCCATATGATTTATATGAAAAACATGAGTCAGCTCTTCAAATGAGGTTGATCTGTGCACGCTGGCTTTGTTGCGTGACCTCTTGTTATCGCTGAGATGACTTGTAAAACTTAAAGTGTTTCAGCAGTCATCCCTAATATTAGCCAGTCAAATATAGTCATAAAATGCAAATCTCAGCTTCTACTAAGTATATAATTTTTAAAAAGTTTTATCCCCGTTCAGTGAATGACATTTTTATTTTTTTTAAACAGAGCTAAAAATGCTACAATTATTAAATAGGATTAAATTTATACAAAAATATTGAAGTGAAAACATGAGGTAAGGACCTAAGTTCACTGAGTGTTCAGATATCCTAGGGCAGATCCTCATCTGGTGCAAACAGTGATAACTCCACTGACTTCAAATGAGCTGTGACAGTTGGCACAAGCCAAGGATCTGGCCATGTTTCTCGTGCATATATATTGCCTTCATGTATTTTAAACCAGTGAGATGGTTGGGAAATACAATACGTCTCCAAGGAGGCCTGGACTCTGTAGCACTAAAAAGGTTTCAACAAAGACTCTTCCTGCTACATAACCTTTCTGTGATCAAGTCATTTCCTTTCCTTACCATTTTCACCATGGTGAACTATCATTTTCTGATCCCTCTGGAGAAATAAATTTTACTTTCTTTACATTTTCATACTGCCTCATTGCCAAATACTACCCTGCCCTCTCCTCAACTTTTTACCATCTCTGGTCAAAGCAGCCTGCATGTGAACGCATTTTATAAAAAGGGAAGGTTTCTTGTATAGATTTTCTCCCCCCACACACACACTTTAACTAGAGTCTCTCTTTTCTTGACCCAAATGCAGCAGTCTCAATTCCCTTTTAGTCACCGTACTTATTAGCTAGAAGGACTCCAAGACTCCGACCTCCTCTTGACAATGCCAGTGGAATTTCCACATGCAATCTACAGGACTAGATGCTTCAGAATCAGTGTGAAGGGTATTTTTAGCATTAAGAGAACTGAAAGCAACTTTCCTCTGAGGAAGACCTTGAGGGACAATTGCATCAATCTAACAAGTGCACAGACAGGGAAAAAGAGAGCCAGACTATAGGGAAAAATCTACATCTACTGTGAAACTTGCTCCTTGCAGTGACCTTAGCTCAAGGGTGAGAGAGAGATAAAGACCATTTAATGCAAACAGAGAGGAAGTAGGTCTATAATGTGTAGTTGCAATGGTTCCAGAAGTGCTGCATAAGGATCAGAAAAGCATGTGACAAACGTATGAGAAAGAAAAAAGGGAAAAACATTTATTCTTGAGTAAATCAGCTCTTGTAATACAGCCCTTGTTCCAGCAAGGAAGGATACAGGAGAAAAAAAGACTAACCCAGACAACTGTCTTGTCTGGAAAACCAAGAAATATGTTTCAATTTTATCACACTTTCTTGCTCTGTAGCATTACTCCTATAGTGCCCCTCTAACATCACCTTTCAGATCATTCTAAATTACGATATTGTAGATCTAATAATATTTACATGGTACTCAAATTTCCCTTCAATATTTTAGCTCCAGAAAACCAAAAGGGAAAAAAAACCTATCTAAATCAAGGAATTGCATTTGTTAGCCATTATTTCATAGATGCTGACTGGAAAGACGCAAGTCTTCTGACACCCTGCAAGTATTTGAAGTCTGCTCCTAGAGTGGCTAAAGAGAAGAGCATAACAAAGCTGGAAAAACAAAACTGGGCAATGTGTCTTCCTGATGAATCTTAGATTAATCAGTCTTTTAATAAAAGAGGGAATGAGTGATCAAGGAATAGACTTCTGTCGTTTTAAAGTAAAGTCCTTCCTGAAAGAATTCCCCGAATTCACATTTGAAGCTGAGTATAAAACTAGTTTGAAAGGTATTGAGGAATTATTTTTAGAGAAGAAGTTCTTGAATCACATTATTCATTTCTTGTGAAGATAGTGACTCTCCTGCTCCATTTGCCAGGATAAATTCCATTTGTAGATTCCTTGTAAGCCACCTACAAGATAATCACAACATCTGAAGAGAAGTTATAGCATGTCAGATTCTTCTCGGCAGTCAGATCATCACTGGAAGAATAGATTAAAATGAACCACTCTTTTATATTTCAGTTTTTATAGGCTGTTTTTCAGACATAGATTTAAGTCAATACTAAAACCTCAATTGACTTCAATGAGACCAAAATTAGGCTGCTGGAAACCCCACCCCTAAAACTGTGGTTACAGAGACAAAGTTATGAGGAAATTCTGATGTTTCAGGACTCTAATTAAATATCTAAGGTCAGAAACGGATTAAGTAGCATAGCAGACAATGTATTTTTGTTCTTCAGATCATCAGGTTGGGTTGGGATGATGGTGAAAGGATGTACACAGCAAAGGAACGCCTGAACAGACTTTGGTTTGGATGCTTGCTGAATTTTGTTAAACACATTGTGGACTGCATATTACTACTTGGAACCTAATTCCCTCCTGTCTAGCACATCTCCTAGAGGTAGGAAATATTATACTGATATACACGTATTTACATGAAATCAGCTGCAAATCAATGTGACATTTTTGCACAAAAGTCATAATACCAGGAACAATTTGTATGTTGTATTATAGAAGAGGAAAGGATTGAAAAGGAATAGAAGCTGCATCAGTTGTGGTGCATTCGTCTATCAGCCTTTTACTTTTAGCCATATGCATAAAGAAAGGGAGACCATCCCATGATAAGCTTGACATATGGAAGGAACTTTGGTGTTCGAGGGCCAACAAGCTAATCTGGCAGGAATGAAATGAGTAATTACTCTGACTGCCACGTCCATGAATTCTAAAACAACTTTAATTTGATAGTTACACATCAATAAACCTTTTTCATGGATCTTAGCACTATCTGATGAAGGAGCCCTGTCTCTTTAATGTTATTATTAAATAGAGCAAATTTGTATCTGGCTAAATATGTTTCATGAGTGCTAATCTTAACCTAAAACATTCTAATGGATTAGCTCTTATTAATGGTGTTATATAAATATTTATAAGGACTGTACAAGAGAAGAAGAGTTGACAAAGGCTTTTTAAACACCCTTATCATATACATAAACTGAGGAAAGAACATGAGAAACTGCAATGACTACCATAGCTCATCTTCCCCCTCAAAATATAAAATAAAATCCTGAAGGAATGATAACATAATCCAAGAATATTTATGAATATATGCAGGGAAAAATGCACTAGAATAACCCATTTCACAATGAGATTAAACCATAATACCATATAAAACAAAACAGAAAACAAGGTCTTATAATGGAAAGTGTTGAGCAATCGTACCTATAAGGCTAGACTACCAGCCGCCACCTAGAACAGTAATGATGCATTACACCCTTAGGATATTTCACTGTCTTGTGCTCGCAGTGGTAACTGCAGGTCTTCCTATGTCCACCACTCTTTTGGAAAGACTGTTGCCTTCCCCATGTTATTTTCTCTCTTCTCTTTGAAAGGGGAGATTGATCCGTTTCCTTGTAAAGCCCCAGCATACAATTCCCTCAGACCTAAAGAATCCACACCAGTTCAGTTTACATTAAACAAAAAGCAGTATTTCTTGGCAAGATGCAGGAGAGAGAGCAGAAACAAAATGATGTAAACATCTGGGATGAAATCCTGGCTCTACTGATGTCAATGGAAGTTTTGCTATTGCTAATTTCACCCCACACACTGCAAAAAATGAGCTGTACTAACACTTGAGTTACAGAAAAAATGAATGGTTTGCCGTTTTACCAGTGTAGTAGAAGCTGCTTGGCCTTCTGTCAGCCACAACTATGGATCTACCTTAACCTGTCAGAATTACATCTGGGAATAATATTTCCAAGAGTAATGTGAAATCAGCCAGTTATAGACTCTGTCCTACTCTCTGCTTTTGAGATAAATTTAATTTACATTGCATATTAGCATTTGATTAAGACAACCTTTTTAATCAAGTCAGATAATGTACAGAAACATAAAAGTCCCTCCTTCCTGGAATCAGACACACATTCTGTCTATCCATATAGATACTTATATAGCCCTTTTCACCATATGACTTATTGCTAGTTGTATACTCTTTCCTCCGGTCTGTGGTACTTTATGTCCATTTTGTGTCTTATCTAGAAATATCTTTTCTGTGAACATCACTCAACTAAATAAAAACTTGAAAATAAACTTCAATTATCCTTCCTTTCGAACTTCTGGAAAGTCCAGATTACAACACAACTACTTCCTAAGAATACTCTTGGCTTCCAGTCATGTATTCTCTGTCCCCTAGACCACAGTGTCTCTTGCATGAAAATTCACCAAAGTGGGAGATTTATGGAGCTTGAATTACTGAATTTTAGGTCTAATTAGAGCCCCATAAATCTTGAGTAATGTCACTATGGTGCCTTCTTAGCCACTGGCCTTTGATTCTCACTGTATTCTTGGTAGAATCTAGAAGGCCAGACTCTGAAGAAGAAGAAGAAGAAAACCATGTATTAAGTCATTTCCAAAAGGCGAAAGAAAGAAAGAAAGAAAGAAAGAAAGAAAGAAAGAAAGAAAGAAAGAAAGAAAGAAAGAAAGAAAGAAAGAATTTTACCCAAAATCTCATCTCAAGGGAACCAAGCAAGTTCTCCAGCAAAAAAAAATTACTGTGGGGATCATGTGTAACCATAAAAGAAAAAGGCATCTCACATAAGCAATTTTTCAGAAGCTTTCTCCAGAGAAACTGGTGAATATAAAAATCTTAATTTCAAGGCAGAAGTAGAATGGAAGTGACTATAGAAATATCATATTCTTGTCTTCTCATTTGTTCCCCACCACCTCCAAACTCAGCTTCATACATCATTAGAAAAAAATACTTTCATTCTGGTACATCCCCTACTTTCGAGCTGTCAGTGACCATCCAGCATTGCATCATTCAACGCTGAATGTGTCTTTTACTAAGGGAATACATGCTGCTCTGGTAGGCAGTATGGACCTCATATAATCAGTATTTTCTTTCTTCCATTTTTCTACAAGCTAATAAACAACAAATATAAAATGTGTTACCTGACCAACAATAACCCAGAAGATTGTTCTTACTCAGCACTGCACTTTTACTTATATTTAGGAAGGTGATATATTTTTGGTTTTGAATATAAAGTTATATAGATAGACATTTTAATTAACTCAGTTTTTAGATATTTTCTCTTTTTACTCCAACTTTCCAATTGATACACTTGTATCATAACTTCTTAGTCAGATTTGAACCTTAGCATTCATAAACTGAGAAGCTAGCATGAAACCTTCTAAGCTTAATTTCCAGCTTAGATCTGATCTCGCTGCCACCAGCCAAAAATTCCAGGGTTTTGGCTCCCTCTGGTCTCCCCAAACCCTTCCCTGGGGAACCCCAAGACTCAGAAGCCCTGAGTCTTACCACAAAGGGAAATAACCCACTTCCCTTCCCCCTCTCTCTCCCACCCAGACTTTCCTCTCTGGGCTAACCTGAGAGTTACTGATGCACTCTTTACATCACTAATACCAAGAAGCTGTCTCCTTTCTTCCACAAAGAGACAAACCCAAAGACAAGGAAACAGAAAAGATTCTCTCTCTCTTCCCCTCCACAATATTCCTGGTGCTGCAGAGCTTTACCCTCCGCAGATTCTAACACAAAGAGAATTTTCTCTCCCCCCTATCCCCTTGCCTTAACTAGGAAAAGAAAATCCAACAAGTCTTAAAAAGAAAGCTGTATATAAAAAAGAAAGAAAAAACACATGAACATGATCTCTGCATCAAGTTGACAATACACAGTGCTATTACTTAAAAGAAAAATATGAATAAACAGCCTTATTCAAAAAGAGATACAATTTAAACATTCCAGCAACTACACACATGTAAATACAAAAAACAACAACAGCCTATTGTTTTTTCTACCTTTGTACTTACAACTTTGAAACTGAAGATTAGAAGCTTAAAGATAGAAACATTCCTCTCATAGCCGAGAGCCAGACAAAAAGACACAGACCCAACATTCTCTCCCTGAGTTTTTTAAAAATCCAGTTTCCTGATTGGTCCTCTGGTCAGGTGTTTGGTTCTCTTTGTTAACCCTTTACAGGTGAAAGAAACATTAACCCTTAGCTATCTATTTTAGATATTTTCTCTTTTTACTCCAACTTTCCAATTGATACACTTGACCAAGCACCTACCACAAAACACAAAATTATGGAACCAATTCTGCAGCCTTTACCTATGTTAACTGCATGGGAGCACTCACAAAAGCACAACTCAAAAAGAATAAGGTTTAAAAAGAAACCTCGAAACCCACTGATTCAGTACAAAACATGCAATGCTCTTTCCAATTTACAGTTATACCACCAAAACTTCCAAAACTGCACTGTCACCATTAAGATTTGTATAACTGTCATTTAGAAATCAATAATGTTATCACAGAAATATTAATTAAAGCTATGAAGATATTAACAGTCACCACCTTATAATGTAAAAACAATCCTCTTCTCCTCTACTGCAACTTACAATAACAGGTGCCTTTATAGAAGGGAAGCATGGTCATCTGTTTGAGCAGAGTTGGAGTGATGTTTAATGTCCTAGCTGCTGCAGCATAAGTCAAATACAAAAGATGATATGATTCTAAGTTCATTTAGCTGCCAAAAAGAGGTCTCTAGGAAGGTATATAGGGTCATATGTGGAACAAGAGAAAGCAGAAATCTAACCCAAAATATATGTAAAGTCAGTACTGCTCTCTAACAGGAGCACCATCCAAACCTCTATATTTTGTTTTCAACTACCCCATAAGAAGGCAACTTTATTCTTAGCTCATTACAAAATATGTAAGCAGCACAGACTTTCCATCCAGAGGGGCTGTTTTTCCACTAGAGCTATATCAACTTCCTCTAGGGCATGGTGGATTCATAATTGTGTGGGAGCACGTGGGATACTTGCATTGTCACTGTCCATGTCACAGACAAAAGAGGACTTTACTTTTCCAGAGTTGGTACTTGGTACCTTTCTTTTTAAAAAGAGGAAGAAAAATCTCACTGAATGTGTTTTACAGAAAACTATTATGAACACTTTCTGTAGGCAACTATGTAGTGTCAGGACAATGGTTTACCATCCCTTTCAGAACTATTCACACATAGGTCCAGGGGTTGGTGACCAAGAAGCACTTATATGTAACAGTGACAGGTACACTGTGGAAAAAAACAAATGCAGAACTTCAGACTAAAAATCTGGAGGGAAGGCAGTAACATCCTTCAGATTTTCCTTTCACTTCACTGAGACACTCCATAACCTGCTGGTAAAAAGACATAGGTAAAAAGACAAAGAAAACAATTTGACAGCGTGCAATAACAATGGAGAAAGAGCAGTCCCATCTATATTTGAGAAACTGTTTTTTTAAAAAGTCCACTTTTTGGTTATCAGAATTACTGGTTAAACTCTGAGGCTCTTTTGCTTAGTGTTCACCATAGCTTGTCCCTGATCCCTGAGTATGTCAGGAGACATTGTTAACAAAAGGCGGCTGTGTATTATTTCAATAGAGAATTTTTCTTCCCAATACACACACACACTTTTTGTTAACTCCAATTTTCTTTTTGATAAAAAACCCAGAAAATGATTAGCTCTAATAGCTCTTCTATGAATAAAGCTGCACAACAGGATGGCAAATATAAATGAGCTATCTATAGCAAAATTTAAGTCTTCAAAAAAAATTACAAAAAAAAGATTATAGGTTCAGGACTGCTCAGGGGGGAAATATACATTTGTAATAAATATATAAAATCCCTTAAAAATACACCCAACGAAACTTCATATTTAGGCTCATTTGCTTTCCAAATCATATAGACATCATAGTCACATACAATCTTTCAACACGTATAACCACAGAGCAATGCAGAGAGATTTAAGAGAAATAAAATCATGATCAGCTAGCTTGTAATCTTCTTTTCTCTTATTCTCCTCCCTATAGCTGCATTAAATTGCCTGTTGAGAACAATAACATATTTGTGCTTTATAGGTAGAATGATTTCTATTATGTAAAGATTTGGCTAACAGACTAAAGATGCATTCACACTGAGCTGGATTACACGCTGTTAATAATTTTCTGGATGCTCTAGGGAAGCCCATAATTCTGGAGGACTACAGTTTAGCATTTGAATATACGCTCTGTGATTTCTCAGAGCAGACTTTTTAATAATTTTTTCTAGAACCACACTAACCAAAAATCAGACAGTTGAGTGTGTTTGGGAAGGGAAATGTACTGCAATCCAGTGGTTTTTCCCCTCTCCTCTCAATAGTAAGCATAAAATTTACTTTTTCCTATTAAACTGTATGACTTCTCATACCAGTTCAATAGCTTTCATTACAATGTCATACTCAGAGAATATTTCGTTAGCACTCTGGTAGCAAGGCTGTGAAGTAGCCTTTATGCTGGACAAATGTGCAGAACAGCAAGCAAGCCAGAATTTGTTGTTTTGAATAAAACTTCAAACAATCTGTAGTAGTGCAGTACCTGTTTCGAAATTTGGTTTTGATATCACAAGCCTCTGTTTCAAAAATATTCTTAAGAAACATCATTTTAAATAAATTGAATATCTAGTATTGCACAGCAATATCCATTAATTGTTAACATTCTTTCATTATTAACTATAAAATTCAGTATAAAGCAGATTCCTTTATTTCTGTATTCATGAAACGCTAAACTTACTTGGGCTCTATTTACTAAACACTAAAATTCTTTGTATATTGTCAATATATTTTATAATTTCTGAAATACTTACTATTTCAGAGCAGTCTTAAAGGATAAGCTCACTAATAAATGGAATATCCCTGTACAAATACAACTGGGAAACTTACTGTAGCATTTCCTTATTAAATAACTTACTTTTCTTAACATTATAAGGGTCACCTAACAAATATACATTGACTGGACATAGTATAAATACTTTTTTTGACCTCTGGTCTCAAGTTATAATTAGTTGTCTGGTCAGAGTTGCTTACAGCGTAAACAAAGACTGATAAACCCATATTGGCTGCAAGTATTTTACATTACAACACAGCTGCCAACTGTCTAACTGTTTTAATAAAAAGCTATTTTCTAAGGTTTATGTTTTATTGCATGTATGACTCCCTTATTGGTTAGCATTTTGGAGTTGTGGAAAAGGTTATGAATTTAGAAACTGACTGCATTCATATTATATTTAAAACTTAATGCTATTTTATTAAAGACATATGGGCCTCCAAAGTACACATATTAAATGTCATGTAAGAAAAGTAGCAGTTTAAATCATGGTCAAATTCATTTTTGACGTGACTCCTGAGGCTTCCCAAGATCTGAACTATTTCTTTGTAAATCTGGCAGTTTAACCACACTCATAAATCACTTTCAAAGTATATTATTTCTTAATTTTACTGCATTAGAGAGCATTTGGCCTACATAGTGAACTGTTTGTAGCAGTTATGTGAACAAAGTTGTACATTTAGTCTTGCAATGTGGGAAGGGGCAGGGAAGAGTCTGCTAATTTTTCAGTCCAGAATTTACTTCCTTTTTTCATTTTAACTTAAATACAAATGCTGATGAAACTTGCCAGGGTGAGATTTACATGCTAGTTTGCTGTATGTACATTAAATGAAGGTTCATGTCCATTAGCTTCTGGACTATAAATTAGAAACACAGAAACACAGAAGCAGCTGTAATTTAATACTTTAGAAGATCTATGGATCACCTTGCTACCATGGGTGGAACAAAGAATAATATTTTTGTAGGACGATATTGAATATTTATTTTATTTGGCACCTACATACAGTGATGATGAATGCATGAGAAACAAACATGTTTAAAAATATATTTTCAGTAAACATTTTTAAAATAAATTTTAAGCAGAATTGAGGGTCCAATCGATTTCCTATTGAAGTCAACAGAAAGATGCTCACTGAAATCAAGGGGCTCTAAAAGTGATCCTAGCTTATAAAACGTTGATTGTTCCTTATAATGGCATATTTAAAACATTGCTACTTTTGAAACATTCTTAATTTATTAGATACATATCAACTCACAGAGGCGATTGTGATTCACAGGTCTTGCTATGCACATTTCATACTAGGATATGACTTTCAAAATAAATCTGGGTAAGATACCTCCTGAGACTTGAGAAATACTGAGTAACCTCAGCTCAAAGTGTCTTCGAAGAGGAACTAAGAGTGCTCAGCACCTCATACAAATCAAGCTCTTTATCTATACAGCCCAATTTCTGTCAGTTGTTCCTGAAAGGAAAATTTACCCAAAGTCATGCAAATCATGACCCTGTTCATCCAGAGATGGAACTCAATGGAAAATCTTCTATTGACTTGAATTGATGCTGGAATTAGATATTCAGTAGAAGGCCTGATTAGCTCAAACTGTAATTGACATTAACCACTGCAACCGGGCACAAAATTGATGCATTTATTTTCATTGCGTTCCAACAAAACATGAGGCCACCACTAGCCCTCTCTAGCCTCCGGACTCTGAACCAGAGATTTTAGGCCAAATTTGGCCTTGGTGGAAGCAAGTGCAACCCAGTGAAGAGAATCAATTTACATCCATTTATATCAGGCCTGATCTCACCCCATCCCTTTTCCTTGCCAAAATAAGCAGTAATGGAAGCTTTTTAGACATTACCTGAAAGGGCCATTATCATTGCTTATGCCTTAAAAAAAATTCTTTTGGCCTAAAATATGGTAATTTTAGATTGGGGAAGAGGAAAGAAGGGTAGTGCTTTTTGAAAGCAAATTAGTAGATTTTTTTTGGCTAAAATAACCTATAAACCAATTTGTTTTTGCCCTGTGGACTAGTTATGGTCTTAGTCTCACTGATGACAAAGTAACTGATGCTTCGGAGTGTATTCAGTGGTAGCGTCATCCCTATCATTTCTAGAGGTCATACAGGACCATTGGACTCTGCTTTGGGGGAGAATTACCATATTTTCTCTGATGTTATTTGACCTGAGCATGTCTCAAAATGCAAGTCTGGAGCAGCAGGAAGCAAGCCCCGAAATTTTGGTTGATACAAGCCATATTTCACTTTAATCATCTTCTGTTCCAAATATTTTGAGATTCACTCATCTAATCCACAGAGCAAAATGAAAACCAGTAGCCCACTCTGGAACACCTCTATCACAAGAAGGGTCTGTGACATGCTATTTACTTACCACAATGCATTTGTACTGCATTTTACATGCAAATATAAAGATATGGTCCTTGTCCTGTTGGGTTTACAACTTAAGGCCCCGATCCTACAACCTGTTGTGTGCTGAGGGTCTGCTGCCCCTGGGCATGCCCCCAGTGACATCAGAGTCCACCTGCACACAATTGCCAAGATCAGGACCTAAAATTTTTATTACAGACATAATAATGACAGACACGGAGGGTCAATGGAGGACAATTGTAAATAAAAGGAGAAAGATAGGGTATTTTAGAGTGTGCAACTACCTGAAGAGAAGGAGAAGCAAAAGCTATTTGTACTTTGGTTTCTTTAGTAACTTTTTAAATTGAATGTACAAATGTCATTACCATAAAGGAATGACGTTCATTTCATAGAAAGCTTATATTTGATCGGGTCTGGAGCAGATGTGAACTACAACAGGCGGAGATTTCAAATAGAAGAGAGTGTGGTCATTTGAAACACAGTATCAGGTAGGCTGCTTGTGATGGAGTAGGGGCTGTCTGTGTGGGGAATGGGAGAGCAGGGGATGTCTTTAGGTGAGGGACAGGATCTTTAAGCCTGTAACCTGAGCCAGGCAGCGGGGAGGGGGTTCGGCACCTTTGCCCAGGAAGCTGGACAAAGGAATCGGCCGGCGGGAGGAGCGGCAGGTCAGTTTGGGTTTGGGCTTGGGCTGTGTGGGCGGAATTCAGGGTATCCTAGCTAGGATCCAAGCACCCTGAAAGCCCAGAAGGACTGGATGGAGGAGTCCTGACTTTGCCTGCAAGCTCTGCTGTAACCTGTGTTCCTGTTGTCCAATAAACCTTCTGTTTTACTGGCTGGATAAAAGTCACTGTGGGTCCCAGGAAGAGGGGTGCAGGGCCGGACTCCCCCAGACTCTGACACTGCTCCAGGAATAATAGGCAGCATAAAAGACTGACTGAAAACAAAGAACAGAAAAATAAACAAAGGGAGTGGGTAGGAAGGAAGTATGTGGGAGAGGGACTAAAATATTCTGTGAGAGCACGGGACAAGTTCCCTGCACAAGTACTGGGTCAAACTCCCAGTAAGTTTAGGTTCCAGTTATTTTCCAGTGTTCAGAGAAAAAAGATTCAAGACACCAAAAAGAAAAGAAAAGGAGAGGCTTCACTGACTTACAAGTCACAAACAAATTATTTTATAATTCTACACCAGGACAACAATTGCAGCCCTGCAGCAATAAGGGAACCCATTTTGGTTCGTTTTCCTACTTAGAAAAATCTTCAAGCTAAGAACATACGTGGCAGTATTAGGTCTCTGGGCTGCTAAGAAATAATGATTTCCAGTTCCAGGAACATAGCCAAAAACCCTATCGTATTGAAAAATACGCAGGAAAAATAAAATGATGTTAAAATACCCTTGCAGAAAACACTTGGTATAATTGCTATCAGTGACAATGCCAGTGAACTTAGCTAAATTAACATCAAAGAAAGCTCTAATTATAGTGCATTGCCTCCTTATTGATAGCACCCTGTCTGTTATTGTAAGAAACCCCACTGTAAAGAACATAAAAGCAAACATAATATCTAATTGTGCTATCATTTCCAGTGCCCCTTGCAAGCAGTCTCATCTGCAATCCCTAGTAATTGCTGACCTCCTTGGTTGGTCAGTAGAATGATGAAAGCAATTTAAGACAAAGTGTGTACATGCCCTGCAGAGCTTATTATGGCAGCCATATCACATCTCATCACAGTCAAAACAAATGAGATATGAAAAACATAGCCATGGCAGTGTTCTAAACTTCTGAGCCAGATATTTCACATTTACCAAAATACATGTAGTCTTTTATTGTTGTTTTGCCATCGATTTTATCTCCCAAAGGAAATAAGGCCATGATGTCTAATTGCGAAATTACATCAGCTTTCCCCAGCAGTTTGTAAAACAACGTGTACACCTCTGCACTTGAGAATACGATCTATCTGTGGCTATGGGCAACCATTTAGAGAATGTTCAGGATCAACGTGCCTCAAAATCCAGGGAAAGCACCAGCATGAGGGAGAAAGAATACAGAGATGAACCGGTCCAGATTCTCACAAATGCCATATAAAAAGTGTCTTTGAAATAGAACTAACTTTTCTATACTCAAGTTTATAACATACAAAGAAATTCCTATGCTTGTCTGTGATGTCTTCTGCAAACCAAATCCAATCATCTGAGTGTCTCTCAGAAGCAAGAGCTAAAGTAGAACCCAGCCATATTGATGCCATGTCTTATCCTACCTACAACAAGCAAAAAATAAAATTGAAAAACAAAACTGGCCTGAAATCATGACTCCACTAAAGTCAATGGAAATTTTGCCATGGTCTTAAGTGGGGCCAGGATTTCACCCCCAGTGACTACATATCAAGAGTTCCTTGAATAACGTAGTTAAATTTGGTGAATAGGTGGAACACTGGATAAACTTCCACGTTGTAAACCCGAAGAGTCTGATAATGTCTGGAGGATGCTATTGTCATGGATTCCATACTGAAAGATCTTACTGTTTCCAAAAGCAGAAAAGAGTTCTGTGCCACCTTATAGACTAACAAACATATTGGAGCATGAGCTTCCGTGGGTGAATACCCACTTTGCAGGATGCATGCAGTGGAAATTTCCAGAGGCAGGTATAAATATGCAAGCAAGAATCAGGCTAGAGATAACGAGGTTAGTTCAATCAGGGAGGATGAGGCCCTCTTCTAGCAGTTGAGGTGGGATCACCAAGGAAGGAGAAACTGCTTTTGTAGTTGGCTACCCATTCACAGTCTTTGTTTAATCCTGAGCTGACGGTGTCAAATTTCCAGTTTCCAGACAATCTTAACAGATGGGAAATATAACAAATCCAAGAGTAGGCAATTTAAAACAAAGGTAATAAACAAGTTAACTTGACAACATCTTTATTTAAATGTATTTTAATGATGAACAATGCCTAGAGTGCCTTTCGCCAGAGAATCTCAAAGTGTTTTACAAAATATTTAATAAGCCTTACATAGGAATCAATTCACCTACCACTGAAATGTCGCCAACTTTGAGATACACATCAGCAGCTAGTTAAATAGCACATTGCCACACTAAATAACAGTTTAGGATGCGAGGTAAAAACAATGCCATACTACATTAAAACTACAGAGAAATCTAGGGAGACAGAATGTAATTACCTGCGTTGGGATATGGCCAGGGCTCTGGGATTAACACCCCTAATGCCTCTGGATCATCAATGGCTAAAAGGACCTTGATTCCATGACTCAGAAACAAATAAAAAGAAAGCACAAATCCTTGGAAAGAGACTTCATTTCCATAATGTGTCTTGGACACAGGTATTGGATATTGAAATCCAATCCAAATAACTTTAAAAAAGAGCTACAATATACCAGTCTTTCAAGAAACATCAATGTGAAAATAAACAGTGAAGAAAAGTACCTCTTCATCACACAAATCTCTAATCCTCAAGAGTATATTCTTCCTCTCATGTCAGGTGGAGATAAACCAGATTAGATATAGAAGACTATGTTCCTTTGCCACTTTAGCATCACCATATCTTCATCTCTATCCCCACTGTTAAAAACTCACCAGTCATTTCTTGCCCCAATGACTGCAGGGTCTTTTTCTCTGGCCACATGACCTCCCATCTCTCCCATGCATATAACACACCACTACAAAAATCATCATTTTCTCTCTCTTCATTATGACTGTCTCTCTCTCCTCTTTGAGTCAGCTTAACTTCCTGTCTCCTCCTGAATCACATCCTAACTCTTCTTCTTTACTTCACAGGTTCTCCATAACTCTGCTCCTATCTACATTTCTACTGTCATCATTTCCCTATATTCCACTTTTTACATTGTCGACCCTATCATCTCCATTATTCTGGAGAGTTGTCTGTTTCTCACAGCATCATACCTTGTATCCCAGTCATCATCCCATACACTTGTAACATCCTCTCTTCTCCTGTGCAATCCACCTACTTCCTTTAAAGGCAGCCTTAAAAACTCATTTCCTCCATCTTTCATTGCAACACTTATCTCTGCCTTGTTGCTCCCCACTGCCACTCCCCTTTTGCCAATGACTGGATTTTTAAAAGCCTTATTTTTTTAAAAAAAGCTAGAATTGCTGTCTGTTTCCCTCTCTCCTCCACTGTTTTTTCACCACAGCATGGTCTCTCAATACTTTGTAACTGTCTATAATAGACTATAAGATCCATGGCCATGGATAGCGTTTCTTCTTATGTTCATAACGCACTGTGACACCATATGAATGACAACAATTTTGAGCCAATAAGAACCAGTGCATACCCACTGACAAATTCAGTCCCCAATCCTATAACTGGATCTGCTGACAAGGACTCCTATCATCATCAATGGAGTTCTGCACGTGTGCAAGGGTCTGAGATGGCAAATCCAGTTACATGACAAAGGTCTTAATATATATGTGCAGTATCAACTTTTACTTGTCTTATATTATACATTTATCCAACCTGTCCTACACTATAGAGCAATGATTGCAGTGAGCTATTGAAGAGCTGCTGAACTTCACCCCATTGGTAGTGTAAGTTTAGAGGCTATTATTTAAAATTCTGGGCATTCTAAAATGATATTGGTTTACGTTTTGGATGTATTTTCTGATTGCTCTGGGACCAATAGAATTGTAAAAAAAGGACAGTTGCCTGTTCCATAACTAGTGTTCTTCGAGATGTGTTGCTCAGGTGTACTCCACAGTAGGTGTGCGTGCTCGCCTCGTGCACCGGTGCCGGAAGTTTTTCCCTTAGCAGTACCCATACTGGGGGAGCACCGCTGCGACCCCTGGAGTGGCACCTCTATATAGTGCTATAAGGGGAGCCACGCGCTCCCCCCACCCTTGGTACTTTCTTGCCAGACAACTCCGACAGAGAGGAAGGAGGGCGGGATGTGGAATACACCTGAGCAACACATCTCGAAGAACACAAGTTACGGAACAGGTCCTTTCTTCTTCGAGTGATTGCTCATGTGTATTCCACAGTAGGTGACTATATCTGATGGAGTTGGGTAGGAGTTTAAGGGTGTCTGGGATGCAGTACTGCCCTACCAAACCCGGCGTCATCCCTCACTTGGGAGATGATCGCATAATGTGAAGAAAATGTGTGGACAAAGGACCACGTGGCAGCCCTACAGATGTCCTGGATTGGAACATGGGCTACATAGGTGGACAACGAAGCCTGAGCTCTCGTTGAGTGCGCCCTGACGATCGGTGGCGGGGGAAGCCTCGTCAGGTCATAGCATGTGCATATGCATGCGGTGTTCCAGCGGGAAAGGTGCTGGGTGGAAATTGGTTGCCACCTCACATGCTCAGTCGATGCAATGATCATCTGCGATGATTTCCAGAACAGCTTGGTCTGGTCCAGGTAGAAGGCCAGTGCCCTACGCACATCGAGCGTGCGAAAGCGCCATTTCTCATTGAGAGAAATGAGGGATGTTGGCGAAGCCGGACCTTATCCTTGTGGAAGACTCTATACGGGGGTTCCAAGGTCAAGGCCCTGAGCACTGAGACACATCAGGCTGATGTGGTAGCTACAAGGAATGCTACCTTCCACGCCAGGAAAGACCAGGAACACGTGGCCAAGGGTTCAAAGGGAGGTCCCAAGAGACGGGATAACACTAGGTTTAGGTCCCATTGCAGAACGAGGGACTTAGCATATGGGAATGAACAGTCCAGGCCTCATAGAAAGCGGGAGGTCATAATATGAGAAAAGACCAATTGGCCCTGCACTGGCAGGTTGAAGGCCGATATGGCCACCAAATGTACCCTGGCAGAGGCGGGAGCTAGTCCTTGGGTTCTAAGGGACAGGAGGTAATCAAGGATAATCTGGAGCGGCACGGACAATGGGGAGGTTCCCCACTCTGCCGTACACCTAGAGAATCTGAACCACTTTGCAAGGTACGTCTGCCATGTGGACAGCTTTCTACTTTCCAACAGGACTCATTTTACATCCTCTGAACATCTCCCCTCCTCCTCATCTAACCACTGAGCAACAACGCTGTCAGGTGGAGCGCAGCTAGATTGGGATGGAGGAGGCAGCCTCCTTCCTGGGAGAGAAGGCCTAGGTGAAGCGGTAGCCTCTGCAGGGGAGGCCGCTAAGAGGTACAGGAAGGCCCTGTACCAGTGTTGTTGGGCCCAGTCCGGGGCTATGAGGATAACCTGCGTCATGTCTGTTTTTACTTTTTGCAGGACCTTGCTGATCAGGGGAAAGAGTGGGAAGGCACAGAAAAGATAGCCTGACCACTGCAGGAGGAAAGCATCCAAGATCTCCCTCTTCCACACTCCTCCCCTGTAGCAGAATTGAAGACAGTGGTGGTTCTGGTCAGTTGTAAAGAGGTCGACCCAGGAAACTCCCCACTCTTGGAAGTGCTGGTGGGTGACCTCCGAATGGAGTGACCACTCATATCCGTGGGAGAAATCCCTGCTGAGGTGATTGGCTCACACATTACGGACACCGGGTAAGTGGAAGGCTCGCAGGGAGTATTGTGGGCTATACAGAATTCCCACAGGCTCAGGGCTTCCAAGCATAAGGCCAAGGAACGAGTCCTGCCTTGCCTGTTGATGTAGTACATCTCAGCAGTGTTGTCCATAAGGACTCTGATCACCTTCCCGCAAAGATGCATGCTGAAAGCTACACACGCCAACGGTATTGCCCTGAGCTCTCTGGAATTTATATGGAGGGACAAGTCTGAGGCCAACAACCTCCCTCGGGTTGGAATGTTCCCTATATGAGCTCCCGATCTCAGATCCGAGTCATCTGACACCGGGTCTAATGATGGGAGGCTTCCCAGAAAGGGACTCCTTGCAGCAAGTTGCTCGGGAGGAACCACCATTGTAGGGAGGCAACTACCTGAGGTGGTACTGTGATAATCTTGCCCAGTCTGTCCCAGGCCTGGGAGAACTAGAAGGCTAGCCAGAGCCTGAGGGGCTTCATTCTGAGCCTGGCATGGAGGACCATGTACGTGCATGCCGTCATGTGCCCGAGGATCTGAAGGCACGCTCTTGCCATTGTCATGGGGAAGGCCGTGACCAAGGCAATGAGACCTCTGAGGTCTTGGACCTGGCCCGGAGGGAGAGAGGCTGTGGCCCTTAAGGAGTCCAGCACCACCCCTATGAATTCTATGCGCTGAACTGTGACTAACGTAGATTTGTTTTCATTCAGCACTAGGCCAAGATCTGCGCATGTGGGCAGGAGCAGTTCCACATGGGCCTGCATCTGGGACCAAGAGCTGCCTTTGAGAAGCCAGTCGTCCAGGTATGGAAAGATCTGCATCTCTTTCCGCTGGAGGTAGGCTGCTACCACTGCCATGCATTTGGTGAAAACCCTGGGTGCTGTGGACAGACCAAAAGGGAGGACAGTGAACTGGTACTGATACAACCCCACAAGGAACCTGAGGAAGCACCTGTGCCCCTCGAATATATGGATATGGAAATATGTGTCCTGAAGGACCAGGGCCGCATACCAATCTCCTGGGTCCAGGAAGGGAATGATAGAGGCCAGGGACACCATGCGGAACTTGGAGCAGACTATAAACCAGTTGAGATACCGTAGGTCCAGGATGGGCCTGAGCACCCCTTTTGCCTTGGGATCAGGAAGTACCAGGAGTAGAAGCCTCTGCCCTGGAAGTCTACTGGTACTCTTTCCACTGCCCCCAGGTGGAGCACACGTGCCACCTCCTGCCCTAGAAGGCGGGTATGCTCCGGGTCCCCGGGGCTCACTAGGGATGGGGGGTGGTAAGGTGGGGATGAAGTGAACTGCAACACGTAGCCCTTGGACATGGTGTTGAGGACCCACTGGTCTAACGTTATACGGGACCACTCCATTCGGAAGGCAGAAAATCGGTTGCAGAACACAAACTTTATTAACTGGGGGGGTCTCCCTGGCAACAGGCCTAGTGCCCCCCTGCAAATAGTCAAAACCGCCTCTTTCCCTTAGTCCCGCTCTGCCCCGCAGCCCGGATCCTCTGACATTGAAACCGACGCCTCTGGTCTCTCGACCTCTCGGACAGGGGGTTGTATCTGCTCCGTGCCGGTGAAGCCGAAGTCTGCGGCCTGGGCTTGTCCTTAGCCGGCAGGACATAGAGGCCCAAGGTTTGCAGGGTGGTATGAGAAACCTTCATCTCGTGCAGACAGACATCCATTTGGTCCCCAAACAGCGCTTTCCCATCAAAGGACAGGTCCTGCATGAGGGACTGAGCCTCCGCCGACGCCCGGACAGGAGGAGTCAGGATGCTCTGTGCATGGAAATGGCAGAAGCCATCGAGCGGGCTGCACTATTGGCTGTGTCTGACACCACCTGGAGGGTTGCTTTTGCCACTGCTGTCCCTTCCTCTACCACAGCCTTGAAGTCCTTTTTGTCCCGCTCTGGGAGGAGAGGTTCAAACTTTGGTGGGGACCCCCATAAGTTAAATTCATACCAGCTCAGTAGGGCCTGATGCTGAGCCCTGGAAGCTTGCCAAAGAATAAACTTTCCAGCTTAAAGTATCCAGTCTCCTGGCATCTTTATCCTTGGGGGTGGGTGCAGGCTGGCTGTGTCGTTCTCGGTGGTTTATCGATTCCACCACCAGCGAGTTAGGAGCTGGGTGGGAATAGAGGTCCTTAGCTGGCACGAAGTACTTCCTCTCTGCCTTTTTGGAAATGGGGGCCAAGGAAGCAGGAGTTTGCCACAAGGTCGTGGAAATGTTGGCTACTCCCTGGTGGAGAGGCAGGGCAGCACAGCTCGGTGCCAAGGATGACAGCACATTGAAAAGAGCATCAGACGGGCCCCTCCATCTCCTCAGCCTGGAGCTGAAGGTTGGACACCACCCTCTTGAGGTCTTGATGCGTCCTGAAGTCCTCCTGTGGAATGGGCGGCGGTGCCGTAATGGCATCATTCAGTGCCAGAGAGGGGGCTGGTGTGGAGCCAAGAGTCTCGGGCAGTACCAGGGCGTCAGTCCCCAGGTCAGAGTCTGGGCATGGGGCCGGTGACTTGTTGACTTGTCCCTCTGCTGAGAAGGGGAGGCTGAAGGTGCCTGGGATGCTCCAGCCACCGAGCGGGTTCCCATCTGGGCGGACATCTGCAGCCACGATGCCCATTGACACCACTGCCCTCGCCATAGTGCCCCTTGCCACTGACCAGTTGAGGGCCCCGGTGGTGGTGTCTGTTCTGGCCGAGTCGCACGACCTGGTGATGGGTGGCTAGGTGCCAATGCTGAGGTCATCAAGTACACGGTCTCATAGGAGAGGCGAGAGTGAAGGCGCCTACAACGGTGCCTTCTGCAGGACCAGGACCTCAATGCCGAGGACCTGAACCCATCAGAAGTGCTGCTCCAGTACTCGCCCCGGTGCCAGGAGCTACGATGTTCCTGTGCCGGTAAACTGCAAGAGGATTCCTGAGCATGATGCCTGGCAGTAGCTGCAATGTGAAGAAGAGCATCTACAGCACCTGTCACGGTGCCTGTGACCATCACCGCGCAGTGTGGAGGGGCTTCGAGACTCCCGTTTGAGCAGCGAGCTGGTCAATCTGACTGGTGTAGAGGGCTGGCTTGAGCTGCAAGACGACCGTGTGGAATGAGGTAAGGAGCAGTCTTCGGAGCGGGAGCTGCACAATGCCAGGGAGGTCTGACGAGCGCCCAACGGCGGCTTGCCTTGGGACCAATGGCCTGATGCTGGTGGTGCCACGGGTATCAATAAGCTCAATATGTCTTGCACTGACTGTGCAGCCTCCAGGATCAACGGCATCCTCACTGCAAGGGAGGCATGCACGGATGGAACCGGGCTGCTCCACTCAACATGAGTCCCATGGGGGGGATTGAGGGCTGCCTGGCTTGGGACCAGCCTCACTCCTCTCCTTTTCTCGGTGCCACTGTGAGACGGAAGTCTTCCCTTGCTTCTTGGAAGGGGAGCGGTGCCAGCTACTGGAGAGGACTTTGCTACACACTGAAGACGCGGTGCTGGGTGCCGAGTCCGCTTGGTGTGCTGGGGTAGGGGCCGATTCCATCAGGAGACCGCGAAGCCTGATGTCCCCCTCCTTCTTAGTCCATGGCTTGAATGACCTGCAGATTTTGCAGCACTCACTCGCGTGAGTTTCACCCAAGCAGTGGATCACTTCTGGGCATAGAACGGCGACAGGAGTCGCACAACTTGAAGCTATGGGGCATACCCCGTGCCCACTCTAACTACTTGAAAAACTACTAAAAGTAACTGTATCACTAAGGTCAACTAGAGAAGCTGCAGCAAGGCTGGAGCAAGACGTTCCGACTACCTTCACCAGTGGCAAGGAGGAACTGAGGGTGCAGGGAGCATGTGGCTCCCCTTATAACGCGATATAGAGGCGCCACTCCCGGGGTCACAGCGGTGCTCCCCTAGTACGGGTACTGCTAACGGAAAAACTTCCGACACCAGTGCACATGGCGAGCACAGATACCTACTGTGGAATACACCTGAGCAATCACGCCAAGTACATTTGTTTTGCATCCTCTAGTGCAAATCTCAGAATCTACCCTGCTTTCTGACACCAAGTCATGGTATTGTCGCTTATGTATCAATATACAATATATTTGCAATGTGTCATGTTGTATGGTACCACATCTACATACTGAAGATTGGTGATTAAGCCCTCAACTGTCTAATAACCTACACAATTTTCTATGTTACTTGCCATGACAACTTTTATCGACTCTTCTGCTGTTTTTAGCAAATGAATTAAATCCATACCAGTATGCACCGTTAGCATAATTTTCAGCGCTGAACAATGAATTCTTCTTTTGAAATGAACTTGAGTAACAAATAAAAGCTGTATTTTTTAACTGCAACAGCACTCACTGCTGCAGAAATGTTCTGCTGGACACAGGGACTCATAAATTACTGTTTCCTCATGCAATATATCTGGAAGGAATTAAAGTTACACATGAGCCCAAGATTTGCTATTTAAAATTTTCTAAAGAGCTAAAAAAGGGAGTCAAATACTATTTTTAAATCTGATCTATTATGAACCATGTATTTTCATGGTGGTACTGTATTGAAGTCCAAGTCACAGACCAGAACCTCACTGTACTCCGCACTGTACAAGCACGTAGAAAGACAGTCCCTGCCCCAAAAAGCTTACAGATTAACTACAAAACAGAAGACAACAGGTGGATACAGACAAACAGACGGGGAGCACAAGAAAAAATGAGACATTACTGCTCAGCACGATAGGCAGGGATCTCAGCATACCAGCTGTTTAACTATTGCCAGGTTTGTGGGTTTGAGCTTTTTCCTCCTTTACAGCTACCAACAAAAATACTGTGAATCATGATGTCTACAAATTTATAATACTCAAAGGTGGATAATTTCATCTTTCTAGTCACATAAAACAATTATTTGTAGCTGTGGTAGATCATGGAATATACAGTATAACCTTAAAATCTGATCATTCTGATCACTAGTTTGCTTTCCTCCTCCTAAGTTAAATGCTAACAGAATATTAGTAGCTATTGTTCTCAAGATTTGACAGAGCTAAAAACTAGTGTACTATGTTAAATGAGAATTTGGAACCCCAATGTTCAAATAATAATATTGGTAGTAAAGCAATGCTGCTCTCAAAAGTTTTACTGAAATAACGAAGGGATTAGGAAAAAAAAGCAAAAAATTGGCATAAAAATGACATCATTTTAAGACCAGATATCTCATGATCTACCATAGACCAAACACAAACAGACCAGTAGAGTTACTTTCAGGGGCAGAAAACAATTTTTATACTCTAGTCTGGGCCCAAGGATCAGAAAAAAAAAATTCCCTGTTGAAAATCTCATGGCAAAGAGTGCAAACAGAGTGAGAGTACATTCATAATAAATGGGCCAAATTCCCAAAGGCTATATGGATTCAGTTCCGGGTTGAAATCAAGACTGTGTTTCTTTGGGCACCAGGATGATGACAAAGGTTTCTTGGTTCTTAAAAGCTCTCAAGAACAACTTTTGGGTCTTTTCGGTATATCAAGGTATGTCTTCAAGTAATAAAAGAAGCCCAGTCAGTTCTAATATATTATTACTATTAATTGTTTATATTACTTAAGTGCTTAGAGGCTGCAACAGAGAGGGGGCCCCACTGTGCTAGGCCCTGTACAAACACACAGTAAGCAAGAGTCCCTGTCCCAAAGAGCTTAGAGTCTAAATGGACAAGACAAAGAATAAGATGAGGCACGAGAACTTAAAGACTTGCCCAAGGTAATACAGGAAATCTGTAGCAGAGCCAGAAGCAGATTGCTGATCTCCTGACTCTCATTCCAGCACTTTAACCACCAGATCATCCTTCCTCTCTAATTAGTTTAATTTCAGATTGGTAGGGATGCCAGGTTCAATATTTTTGATTCATTTATTCCTTGTCAAACTTCCTTCAAACTTCAATATTGGGGGTTTCCTTAATCACATGAATATGATTTAAACTCTAAAAAAAATAAAATAAAAAGCAAATTCCTAGTCCTCAATTGTGCAGAAAAACTTGAAAGTGTGACATACATGCCCATAAGGCTCAGAAACCAGGAGACAGACAAAGAACCCAAAATAATCTCAAGAGCTTTTGAGGCCTGGATCATGATCTTTGAATGCTTGAGTTTGGCAATGTCGTGTTTTTATCATAATTTATTACCTGAATACATACACGAGAGCACCCAGTCATGTGCAGGTCAAATCTTCCAGCACAAGCAAAGGCTGTTCACTACAGAGCACTCCATGTACTTTAGTGCACAGTGAGGGTATTGGAAGTAAGAGTGGCTAGATACACAGATCTACTCTCAAAGATCCCTCACTTAAACATAGGTATATTTTCTAGTCATGCAGGCTTGAGTTTCTGCTAGCGGATGTAAAGCAGTTCTACTGAAACCTTGTAGCCTGGATAGCAGGGAACAGAGAAGGTTCCATCCTCTGACTCCAGAAGAGCATTCCTACATACAATTTGTTTTCTCCTACTGGGCACAGGGTCCAGGATTGTGCCTTAGGGTCTGTACTATGGGGAGAGAACAACATATGTTGGAATGCCAACTTCATTTACACATTTATTTATTTTTCTATTGGGTTTTGTTGGCTTGGGGAATTAGGACTATTTTACTTCTTAGCGTATAATCTTTACAGAAGTCAACAAATGAGTACTGGGTTAATATATTACATTACCTTTCACTGGAGTTTTAGTATCAGCCAAAGGTGCCAGTGTTATGATGCTTACCCCTCTACTACCCATCCCTAAGATTTGTGTCTACACATGATCAAATACCAAACTATTTTCATCTCTATAAATGCTACTTGTACAGTTCTTCAATTCTATTCCAACTGCATGCCCAAAGGTTTTTATTTTGCCATCACCATACTTTGCTTTCCTTTAATGGGTTGCAAAGGAAGAAAGGAGAATGAGCCCTTTGTCTTGTTTTTAATTGCAAATGGGCTTCACTAAAATGGGCATTTACTAGTACCTGAGCTAGCAGGTTGCTGTACTGTTGAAAGTCGCTGGGGCTATTAGTGGTTGTAGACTAATAGCAACTAGATTGGCCAAACCAGCATCATGCACCTATGTTCAGTACAACCAATACCAGTGACAGTGGTTAAAAGGAGAGAAGACCCAGCAGGTGCACCAGCCTATTTCTCTTTCCTTTGTAGAACAGCTTTGTTTTGTTTTAAGTATTCTTGATAATTCACTTAAATGATACAGACAGAAACCAAGAAGAATCATACACAGAGATCAAACTTTCAAGGTGTGCCAGTAATGGAGAGTAGAAAAAGGGCACAAATATATGTTTTTAGTGAGTAGGATTTTCTTGTATTTTAACGTTCTTATGTCAGCAAAATAATTTCTTGTTAATTAGGAAAAAGTCCTTATGTTTAACACACACTTCTTATTGGAGCATTAAAATACATTAATCTGATTTAAAGCTACAAAAGCAAGGGAATTCTCAGTTAAGGATGACACTCTCTCCTTAACTCAGCTCTGTTAGACTTCAGTATTGTCATACGTAAGGTAAGTAAGATGATTCACTATTTAGAGGCCATTACAGCATCATGTCTTCTGTACAAAGTTCCTAAATGCTCTAACTGATACCTTTAACATTACTGCAAAACATTTTCTGTGGCTATATTTCATTTATATTTTTAATTGTTTTTTTGTTTTAACAGTGAAATATTTTAAAATGACAAATTTAAAATAAACACCCTTTGGCAAGTTGTTCTTGGCCCAGGCAAGTATCATTATTACACAGTGCAGATCCTTGACATAAAAGACACTGCAGTTTTCCATGTGGGAAGTATCTGGGGATTTTTTTTTTTTAAACACAATCAAAGAGTTAAGTACTCTTTACACCCTATATTGCTGTACATGGACTACTGACCAAACACTGTGTTAGGGTCTCTTCTGTAAGTATATATTTAGGGACTTCTGAAACTGTATATGATGGATGCTTCAGTATGTCTGATTGTAACGTGACTTACTGCAATGTCTTCTTTGAAGCCATTATTATTTACTGCATCACAGTCTAGTTGGGAGTCTTAAATCTCTGGCTGCTTACCATTTTAGAACATGGAACTCTGACACAATGGACCAGAAGAAACTTTCACAGTCTGTGTGTCAAAGATCACTTAGAGAGAGTTCTTAACTAGCTGGCACTTCACAGATCTTAACTCCTTTAGCGCCCTTAGCTCTGTAGTTAGTGTAGATGCTATGTGCTAGATCCATATGCAATGGGTTAGGGGTTGTTATAAATGTGTATGGGTAGGGTTTTGTGGCCTGCCTTGTGCAGGAGGTCAGACTAGATGATCATATTGGTCCCTTCTGACCTATGAGTCTATGAATCCTGGGAAGGCTTATTAAAATAAAAATAATGAGCATGCATAATGGGGAAAAAAGATTTCCAAATGGCTCCCTTTTAATGTATCTTTTACTATTTTTATAAGTGACCAACTTCTCTGGTTCTAGAAAAAAAAAGGTGCATGAGACAAATTAATACAGATGCCACATATCCAAGCAAAGAATTATGCCTCCAGTCTTAGAAGCATTATTTTATATATCTGTATCATCTATATCTATCTCTATATATATCATACATGAAGGGAAACTTGAGTGACTTTACTAGTAACCATTTGTTTATGCCTACACAGCATATAATATAATCACTCAAATTTCCCTTCATGTATGATTTGATTTTAATGGTTTTAGAAAAAGTAGATGCTAAAACTATTAGGGTAGCAAAATAATATTCCTTGTGAGTGGTAAGCAACATGAAAACACTGATAGGATCAAAAACTAACAGCTACTGCAGTTTTTGTTTAGCCAAGCTAGTGTTAGCTGCATTGCTAAAAATCTAGTTTTCCGAACATCATAAAATAACATTCCACCTCCCTATGGAAGATGGGTATCGAAACAGCACAGCGAGAACAAAAGTTAGATGACCTCATCCCATGAAATGCAGCCATAACCTCAACCTACCTTGTTGCTTAATTAGCTTCTTTTATGTATTCACAAAAAGCAATCTATGACCGGTTTTGAGACTACAGGTGAAGAGTAAAATATTTGAAAAATAATCACAAAATAAAAGCCATTTTAAAATAAATGAATTTCAATCTTTTGAACATAATGGGCCAGATGCTCAGTTGGAGTAAACTGATATAGCTCCACGGACATGAAGTCACTTCACTGGGGCTGCACTGATTTATACCAGAGGAGTATTTGATCCAACAAGCTTAAATCACAAGACTAACTCATGTGCAGCCTCTTCACATTATCTGTTAGTATAAGCATAACTGAGAAAACAGATAAAGTTAAAATGCAGTAAGAGAAACAAAAAAGTGTTGGTTTCACTGGCAATTTGTTAGAGTAGCAAAATGCATATGTTGCAAAAAATAAACATAATATTACGCAGAGCATACAAAAATGTGGTGTATATATGTGTGTCATGGACTAAGATTTATATGCGTATATATACATATACACACACACATATATATACACACACACACACACACACATACACACACACAGACACACTCCGCGCATGTGGGGATATATGTTTAGGATATATAAAACTCGAACCAATGTGATACAAAGTGGATGAAGAATTAAACAAACGGGTAGGCTTTTTTCAAACGAATATACCCAGTTTTCTGATGCTTCATCCATTAATTTTGTTTACTCATGCTCATAAGCAATGTACAAACAGGGGGAATGCAGGATTTTCAACTGCGCCCATTTAACCCTGCCCTGTTTTGCATTTTTAAGACCTTAAAGATGAAACACTTGGTAGCAAAATTCATAGACAAGCTATAAACAGAAGGAGGGTACAGCTTTAAATAATTATGTCAAAGAAATGACAACTGAGCTCTTTGCAGGAGCAGGGATGAATAATTACAAAGCTGGGACATAATTAAGCAATTTTGACTGTCGTATTCTTAAGCTGTCGTTCTGATTTGAAGTGCTGTCATGCCCAGCAACATACTTCACGCTGGACAGGCATCTTCCACTTTGATCTACACTTATGCCAGTGAAATGAGGTCACAGTCTGGTCATTAAATGAGGCTTCCTCATCTGGCTCAATGCCCCTTATCCAGCCAGGCTTACAAGATTTTTATTAAAATCAAGCATGATACAACATTCAATATTTTGACAGAGGAAAATAAAAACATCACAGAGTAATGAAGTTTAGCTCACTATACGTGGAGAGATGGAACAGTACATTGTAACACTAAACTGTTTTCTAATGAATGACTGCATCTCTCTATCAGACAGTCACATCACAAACAGATGCATTTTAAACAACAAAGGATGAAATGAAGCAGAGCACAAGCAAGTGCAGTGTCTTGTTAAAGAAATAAAAACCTGAGACGTAAATGTAAGTATAGGAATTTATACAACATAAAATATTTATGACTTTGCAAAGACTTATGATTGCCAAATACTTCTGCATTTGTGTAAATAAAAGCTGGTTGATGAAAATGTCCTGACTTTATTCTCATTTCTTGTGTTGTTCTTAGTGGGTCATTCGGCTCTCCCATTTATTTTATGGAAAGAATAAAATGACACATCACAGCCTTTTCCAGTTTGTCAATCTGCCTTGGATTATTATTTTTTTTGGCTGAATATGTTTTTCTATCTCCTGCTTACCATAATGAAGGAAACCTAACTTCAAATTTGATTTTGTTATGAATAATAAGTCTAACAGGTTCAGTGTACTCCAATACTCAGGAAAATATTTCCATATGACATCTATTCAAACCCTCACAACACATTCCAATTACACTAATTATCACAAGCTAAAGATGAGTCACTAATGTAACACAGTTGCAAAAAAAGCAAACATCATTCTGGGATGTATTAGCAGAACTGTTGTAAACAAGACACAAGTAGCAATGTTTCCACTCTACTCCACGCTGATTAGGCCTCAACTGGAGTACTGTGTCTATCCCGGGCACCACATTTCAGGAAATTTGTGAACAAATTGGAAAAAGTCCAGAGAGGAGCAACAAAAATGATTAAAGGTCTAGAAAACATGGCCTAGGAGGGAAGACTGAAAAAACTGGGTTTGTTTAATGTGGAGAAGAGAAGACTCAGCGGGGACAGGGTGCCAGTTTTCAAGTACATAAAAGGTTGTTACAAGGAAGGAGGAGAAAAAATTATTCTCCTTAACCTCTGAGGATAGGACAAAAAGCAATGGGCTTAAACCTCAACATGATCTGTTTAGGTTGGACACTGGAAAGCACTTCCTAATTGTCAGGGTGGTTAAGCATGGAATAAATTGCCTAGGGAGGCTGTGGAATCTCCATTGCTGAAGATTTTTAAGAGCAGGTTACACAAACACCTGTCAGGGATAGTCTAGATAATACTTAGTCCTGCCATGAGTGCAGGGAACTGGATTAGATGACCTCTCAAGGTCCCTTCCAGTCCTATGATTCTATTTGCCCCCACCCATGTACAGTATAATTAATTCCCTTTATCTAAAATCCTAGTTATCCAAATGCACAGTGTGCCTCTCATGCAGTCTTATGTAGTTAATAGCACGTCCATTTACCCCTAGGCCATTCAAATGAACGGGAGAGCATCATATATACTTGTATATACACACAACCGTTGCCACTAAAAAGCATCATTTCTCAATTATCATCACACCATGATTTCTGCGATACAACAGTTATTTCACATTCTAGAGTACCATTTTGTGAAAACTGTGGGAAAATGTTCCTTTTAATGGTTTTCACTGTATTTGTATATGTGTAGTGTATCTCTAAATATACACACACACTGCATCTACAAACAGTTCCACCCATGCAAAATATGCTTACATATTATATGTCTGAACATCCATAGTAAAACACACTCACCCAGAGCAATTGTTTGTTTTTATAGGTGTATTCAAACTCAATTACAGTTGCTTATTTTAAATTGGCTATTTGTATAGTATATAACTTTGTATGATGACTACAATTCTGTAGGACACTTAC
The DNA here is from genome assembly GCF_003597395.2 of Chelonoidis abingdonii. Taxonomy (NCBI): domain Eukaryota; kingdom Metazoa; phylum Chordata; order Testudines; family Testudinidae; genus Chelonoidis; species Chelonoidis abingdonii. The sequence continues at coordinate 3,322,597 of NC_133783.1, read as the reverse complement.
TGATATTTACTCGTGCCATCAGAAAGCATTTACAAAGGTATTTATCATTCTAGATAACATCAGCAAATCTGTAACAAAATTTAAAAAAAAATTCAACAAGGCTACAGCAACACTAAATTTAAACCCTGTGCTAAGAGAATTGTTGAAATAAATGTAGTTTTTATCTTTTAAGACTTAGAGAGCAACTAATTCAAAACTACACAGTGGAATAAATTAGTAATACAAAGAATAAAGTTGGGATCCTGTCTATGAGAACACCTTACCCTTAGCAATTGTTTTAACGGCAAACACAAGTAAGAACTGTCCAATAAAGTAGGTACACACTGAACAGCCACTTTCTCCTGCACTAGTCGAAACACAAATGATAGACTTATAAATGAAGAATTTAACTGTTAATAGCATTAGAATAAAACTTCACTAATAATGACCTAGCAGATAGAGAAAGAATAATTATAAAAAATAAATGGCATAAGCACATTTTAACTGCTGAATTTTGCAGGATTTAGTAAAAAATATTCTGAGAGGAAGCTTTTCACAAAACCTTAAAAATAAATGATTTCAATTACTTACCACTGTATTATAAAAGCTGAAAGAGCTAAAGGTACTTAGTAAACAATATGTCAAACCTACGCCTGAATAAGAACTGTTAGCATTTTAGTAGTTATAAAATGAATCAATCTGAATTAATTTGCTACCTACTGCAATTGTACTGGTGATAACGAATTTATCTAGTAACACTTATGCCATCAAATATAGTGTAGTTCCATTGCTGCTGCACTATGATTCAGCATTATTGGAAATCTGCAATAAATTATTGATGATGTATTTTCGGGAAGAAAACAGCCTATAGAAACCTACCAGATTAATAAACTTGAAAAGAATTGTAGATAGCTAATCATTTCAAGAGATATTTGTAATGCTACAAATACACTGAAATACTAAAGGTGCTGTTATCTTGTACTGATCAATGATGAAAGACGACGAACTGGAAAAATTGCATCTGTATTCTGTTTGAGTCAAAGGCATGCAATTCGTCCAATTTTGAGGCAACTGGTATTAGAAAGCTTGAGTCTGAATCATAGATTAGAGAAACTGTCTTTCCAACATCAACACTCATTAATATGACACCACATTAAATTACAATGTATCAACTAAAGGTCAATAAACACCATAGGTGTGAGTTCTGAGATCAACATCTGTGTACAACATGCATGGCAGGGGACAAAGTGTCAGAAAAATTTCTCTCTTTTCTACCAACATATCACAGAGTTGTTATAGATCTTTAGAAAGAGCAAAAATATTCTTTTGATCCTGGCAACATGTGTATGTTAATCAGCTATGGTTCAAACCAGCATTTCAACTATGATGCAACAACCACAGTCCATTAATCAGATTTAACAGTAAAATTCTGATCTTGGAAAATACAGAGTAAGGGTTTTTTTGTCCCACACCTAATTCAATAAGCAATACTTTGGCCTACAAGGTCTCTGTCCATTGCTTAGACATAGCTTTAACCAACCTTTCAGAATAGTTGTTTTAAAGATATATTCTGTTTAACAAAGATATGCATAGTTACTTTTCTCTGATTTATAAAATGGCAGGTAAGTGGGATCAGTGTATACTGTAATCTCCATATAGTCTCCTACCTTAGCATCCATGGGCTTTACCACTTTCATGAAGGCACCTCGTAACAAGGCTTCCTCACGCTCCCATTTGGTTACTTTCCGAGTATCAAGAAATTTCAGGGTGGTTAATTTGTGCAGAACAAAATACCTAAAAGAAATGACAAAACGTTTGAGTTAAAATCCACATTTACATACAAATCCATCTTCACAAATTATATGACTCAAAAAAAATATACAATTGAAATGACCTTTCTTTTCCCAATCTTTCACCCACTCCCTATAATCTAGCCTACTCTATGTCAGGAAATTGATATTTTCCCTTTGTGAATTCAATACTAAGTGGACCAGGGATACTCTGTTGTAGGTGCATACCCCAATGAAGTATTATTGTGATGTATGACACATGGGTCAAATTGGAAAAGGCAGCTTTCTGAGAACATAAATACAGAGAATAGATACAGAGAGTTTGATAAGCACGACTCCCAATTTTTTTTAAATTTGTTAAGTGTAATGTTTTCTGATATCCTGCTGGACAATTTGGGCATGGAGTTATGTAAAAAACAAAAAAACCCACAATCTTCTCCACCTGCTGTGTAGTTTTGTAGTTTTCTTTTTTTTTTTAAATGCTCAGGTCTTCAGTCACAAACTCACCTTCAAACTTTTGATTTTTGCTACAAATACAACAATCATTATCATTAGCAACATCAAGTAAATTGCATATTAGGGTTTTGATCCAGCTTCCCATCATATACCCTAGAAAGTCAGCTGCATTAAAGATAATATTCCAAGGTACACAGTGATTATGCTGTGCATCAAAGAACATTTAAGAGTCTTACTAAAAACAAGACTTTAACCTAGAGATGGTATGAGCAATATAATTTGGATGTGGCTTCAAGATCGGAATTTTGACACCGCCACAGTTTGGAGATAAGGTTCCAGTTTTGTCTTGTTACTGATATAGGCCCCATTCATCTAAATCTGGCTCAGGTTTAGATTCCAAAGTGCACATGCACACTCTTACACACACACACCCAAATTTTGAACAGGTGTTCAGATTCAAAGTTCTTGTTCAGTCCCATTACTAGTTCTCTGTGACTGCACGTTTTGATTCAAAAACAGAAGCTTTATTAGCTTGAAAAATACTGTTGGCTCCTTACATACAGAAGTAGAAAGCATGGCATGAATCAAAAGCAAAACCAAATATACAACTATTTCAAGTACCTGCTATTTACATACAGTCAACCAGATGTGAAACAGACTTTGCAAGGGAGGAAGTGCCAGACTCTTTCCTGGCAGGGGGTGGAAAGGTGATTGATAATATTCCCCATGCCTAGCTGTTTCCAATAAACAACCAGTCAGTCAGTCAGTCAGTCAAACTGGTAATCATACTGACTCCCTCCCGCATTTGAAAGAACTCCCACACATTCAGAAGTCCCAGGAAACCTTGCACAATGCATATGGCTATATTTTAAAGAGAAAAACAGTGCTATTATTTTAAAGATTGGAGTTACCTTCAAGTACTCCTCAGTCCTGGAATCTCCTTCACTAGGAGGTTTCAAAAGGAGGTTGGATAGCCATCCGTCTTAGGCCACGTCTAGACTACGCGCCGGATCGGCGCGTTAAAATCGATTGCTCGGGGATCGAAATATCGCGTCTGGTCTGGATGCGATATCTCGATCCCAGAGCGTGCTTAGATCGATTCTGGAACTCCAGCTAGACGACCGGACTTCCGGATTCGACACAGTGAGCCGCGCGGATCGATCCCGTGCGGTGAAGACGGGTGAGTAAATCGATTTTAGATATTCGATTTCAGCTACGCTATTCTCGTAGCTGAAATTGCGTATCTAAAATCGATTTAATCTCGTAGTGTAGACCTGGCCATAGATGGCTTAAAGACAACAAATCCTACATCTTGCTAGGTTATATGACCCTTGAATTCCCTTCTAACCCTATAGTTCTATGATTAACTCAAAGAGATTCCAGATTTGTCCCAAGTTGTGAGACCAAGAGAGTTCATGATCACCACATTAATGTTTTTGTTAATTATTTAACCTTTCTGCATCTAGACCAAAAAAAAAAAAAAAAAAAAGCCACAAAACTGCCTTTCAGCTATATATACACCTTTCCTCTGAGGCAATGGCCTTGTAAATTTTTAACAAGTGAATTGAATGTTCACTGACACACATTAAAATGGTCTACAATTTTAATATGAATCATCAGCCTATGTACTTCAATTAAGTAATAAAAACAGAATAATAGTTATAATAGTAATAAACTCTGCAAGGTGAGAAGTCAGTTTGCTACGTAGAACATGTCCCAAGACAATTCGTTAGGTGTAGCTAGATATTGGAGATACTGCCATACTCTCAGACACCTCCCATCTTTCCTGGCTGCCCTTCCAGTCCTTTCTGACATTCTGCTGCACCGTATCTTTCCCTGGAAAAGAATACATCCATCTTGTGTTACTGGCAGAAAAGCTCAGATGACAACAGATTCTTTCAAACGAAGACATGTACAGAAGGAAATAATATGTCAAGAGCGAAGCTCCAAATGAGCAAAGACATCCATTAAGTGTAGGGTGAGAAAAGATGAATATTCAGGTGAAGAAAACATCAGTATTAGAAAATCAGCAAATGTTTAATGATGGAATGAATGATGCCATCAAAAAGCGGGCAGCAACAAAACTGACAACAGATGAAGACATCCCTGTCATTTTTGCTGACTTTGGATCATAACCTTAAATGTCAGTCTCTCTGTCATTTTAAGAGAACTTAAACTTATAAAAGAACTGTTTTTATGGGAGTATTTTTCTCCTTTTCTCGCACTCATTTAAAAAAAAAATATTCCAGAACTAGGGCCTTATCTTAAAAAATAATTAGCCAATTGTGTCACAGGACGGAACTATTTTCGGGATTCCTAATGGGGGAGATGTTCTACAGGGGATGATAAAACACAAAGGCAATCTGTAACAGACTTTAAAAAGCTATCTACCATTAGGAGTAAAGTATCCCAATAATGATGCAGTTTAAAAAAAGCCAAAATTAAATTACAACTGAATGTTATAGATATAATTACACAGGTTTTTAATGAAATGATTGTTTAAGTCCAGCATATGACTTCCAGGGTATATTGAAGTATATTGCTAACTAAATTTGTGATGCAAATTCAGCCTAAATGTAACACCAATTTGCCATAAAAAAGATCTATAAAAGATTACTAAAGCCACAGAATGAGCACTACAATATCAATTCAACCCTTGTAAATATTATCCAGGGTTATTTGTTGCACAAAATCTCCTTGCTGTGATGTATGACTTAGTTACTAAGGTTATCACAGCAGTATCCTAAAGTTGCATAGTACATAAAACATTTCAGTTAACAATGCAGGGAGGTTAACTCCCACAGATAACCTACTATCAGAAGGTTAGCCCAGATGACATGCCTCTGTCAGTTTCCAGGAGCTATTGATGGTTCAATCAGTTTGTTTTGAAGGTAAAGTACAACAAAAGGGCACTAAACTTATTCAAACTGTCAACAGGGACTATCTGGAATGTTGCTTGCAGGTAAGTAATTTTGGGTGTTTTAAGACTATTATCAAACACCGATGGCTGCAGAAAAAGACAGCTACTAATAACACAGAGTGCAGCTATCATAAAATACTTTATGGCAGGCACTGGGATCTATAAATTGCATGACACATTGCAACTGCTTTAGACTTATACCATTGCCAGTTAAAAGAATACCACAGAATGTAAAATTTAGATGGATTTTTTTCATTCAAAGTTTAGAATGTTTTGTTTTAGTTCAGCGGTTCACTGGGGCATTTTATGATCATTTTGAATCTTAGCATTGCTGTGGGTGCCCTGAGTCTGCTGTTGTGGGGCTGACCATCTCTGCAGTAGTGTGAAAGAAGGTAGTTATCTGTAGTGATGAGGAAAATGGTGCCCTCTGGAAAGGGATGCTAGGAAGGTGTGTAAACACTCAAAGGAAATCAGCTATGCAAGGAAAGCAACATCATTTTTCATCCAAAACTCCGCCCCCCCCTCCGCAAGTGTGTTAGGAAAGTAAACTAACAAAGGGGACCAACAGAAGTCTTGATCGCTTGTAGCTGTAGGTGGAGAAAAAAACAGCACACGGAATATCACATTCTTTTTTATCTCAGCTTTAAATAAGTGGAAATGACAATATGGACTAAAATTCATTCACCAATTCCATAAGTGTTCCATGTGATTAGGATTGTTTTAACATTTTTTACACAGCCCTGTCAAGACATTAAGGGGACATTTTCAAAGTGATGCACGGGTTGGTGATTCAGTTATACAACTCCACCACCAATGTTAATGAAAGTTGGGGATGAAAATCTCCATACCAATACTTGAGAGAGGTGTTGAGGTCAGAGTACTGGAACCATACTGAAGAAGATGTGAGTTATAATACTAAATCAACACGCACACTTGCACTTTTATAAGCATAATATACACACACTGAATAAACAAATAACAATAGTGTCTCCAATACTTGCTCCACAGTCTCAGACAAGTCATAGACAGGGGTGCTGGAACAATTTGTATAGTGGGGGTGCTAAAAGCTATTGAACCAACTATAAACCCTGTATATGATGGAAACGACTTCAAGTCATGGGGTGCGGTAGCATCCCCAGCACACCTAGTTCCAGTCCCTATGGTCACAACTTTCTATGTCAGTTTCCTTATTTGTAAAACGGGGGTAACAACATTTAGCTACCTTGCAGGGATATTGTGGGTATTAATTAATATTTACAAAGTGATTTGAAATGGAAAGCTCTATGCAACTGATTTTTAAAATATATTCCAAGGTACATCTACATTTCCAGCAGTAGGTGAGTACAGACATTGAAGTCCCAGCCGGCATGGGTATAAACAGCGGTGTAAACAATGAGAGACACCTTAGATGAGTAGAACCAAGTGCCCTAGACATCTGAACCCCTAGAGTCAATATCCTACACAGCTCTCTACATGCCCAAGCAGCAACTTCCACATTTATACTGCTATTTTTAGCAGTGTAGTGTTCCATTGCCAGAGCCTTTCCCCACCACAGTGAAAGGCTCCAGTGAGGGGAGGTAGTGGGGAAAGGTTCTGGAAACAAGGAAAAGTCTCTGACAGGAGGGAGCTACCAGAGCCTTTCCCTGCTGCTTGAGCCTTTCACTGCCACAGATAGCTATGCACTGCAGCCACAAGCATGGACCTAGTCTTCCCTTCACTGTAGCATGTAGCTACATGTGCAGTGCCGGTACTCCACCCACTGTAGATATAGCCTGTGTTTCGCAGCCTCCAAACTGACAAGAGCAACCATTCACAAGATCCTTGAAGAGGATCTGACATTTAAATATATAAAAGTCCAGCCTCAGATGGAATTGGGCAAGAGGTTCCAACAGAAACACCATGCAGGAGGGTAAGGAAAGATGTTTTACACATGTACATGAAACACCTGGGTCCTGATCCAAAACTCACTGAAATAAAGCGGGTCCTTATGTGTGTTAGTTTATACTTTATATTATTTGCAGGGCCAACTCCAGGCACAAGCAAACCAAGCAGGTGCTTGGGCTGGCCAATGGGAAAGGGCAGCACAACCAGGTCTTCAGTGGCAATTCAGCAGCGGGTCCCTCAGTCCCTCTTTGAGTAAAGGACCTGTCGCCGAATTGCCACCGATGAATGAAGTGACCCGTTTGAGCTGCCAAAGTGCCACAGATTGCGCCTCCCCTCCACCACTCCTCTTCACCACTGGGGGCAGCAAAAAAGCTTGAAACGGCCCTGATTATTTGGAGGTATATTTCATTACCCATTTAGGTTTAAGGGGTCAGAGCTCATTACCAGGCATTAACACATTATTCATTATTAATATTGGCAATTCTAAGAAATCTCTGTTCTAGAGTCAAGGAGTCCATAACAAGAAAAGTCACACAATGTCATAGCATCTGGACTCTCACGTGGATGCAGATTCATAGATTACCTCCCATCATAAAGCAGGCACAAGTTGCAGAATATGCTGGGCTTTATGGTGCCAGAGAACATAGAGAGAAGAGAACAAAATCACTCTTGAACCACACTAAAAAGAAAGCTCCAGGGTGCCAATGAAGTTGCCCATTGGAAATGCCTCTTTGACTCTTCCTAAATTATAGGAGAAATGGATACATAGGAGTTCACATAATAGAAGGAAAAATCACGACATTGAGCCTATAATGAAGGAATAGAGCAAAGGTTAAACTATACAAAGACCCTTAATTTTCTCCTTTTCTCTTACTTTAAAAAAAATACATATTATGCTGTAAACAAATTCATGGCACAAAATTCATTTTGGGTTGATGGACAGAGAGTTGTACTTCCAAAAAAGTCTAGCATTCCTAGTACTATATGTGCAACCATCTAGCTGGGCAACGTTTTGGATTAAGAACATTTCAACGTCTTCCTTTTCATTGGAACCTTTCAACTATTGTAGTACTATATTTTTTCCCCTCAAACCCTAACAACATGAAGGCTAATGAACATGCACAACCTCACTTGCAGGATTAAAGGGCCTGAGCCTGCTCTCATTTACATTGGTATAAATTGGGAGTCACACCACTGAAGCGAATTATATTACACCAGTGTAAAACTGGTGAGATATCAGAATCAAACCCAGAGGGAATGAATGGTTGACTTTAAGGCATTGGGCTAGATTGTCTACTGAGATTTGGCTACTTGGCCTCTATCGTGACTGTGGGAGTTGTGGGGTTTATTTAATGTTTGACCAGCATTGTTTGCTGTTATAACTCTCTCTGTCTCTCTCTCTCTCTCTGTCCAGACACTGTTGAAATAAAAAGGCCTTGGGTGAAAGGCAAAATATCATCATTATCATCAATAAGATGAGTAGTATTAGCCTATGCCTGTTTGCACCTGTTAATAGTTCATTATCCTTAAGGGAAAAGGTTTCCTTTCTTTCTGTCCTTTTGAAATACGTAGATGTGGAATTTATAGTATTTATAAAATACAATAAGCAAAAAAACAAAAAAGGTAGTCTGCTTTCAGTAAGGGCAATGATTGACAAGAAGGCTGAAAATCTCACAAGAGGAGCTGCAGTTTTGCAGGACCACACGTGCAGAGCAACTGATTTAGTTCAGCAAGCTAATCTATAGAAAATGCATGAACTTCCTTTCTTATGGCTGTATCTTAAGAAGACTCTGTAAGGTTATCACCATTTACTCCTTTCTGCCAAAGATAGCATATTGTACTTTTAAAGCTAATTTAAAATAAACTCAGGCATTTGTTTCCACTTGCCTTTGTTTCCACATCAACAGTGCTATTAATGAATGAACCATTCCAGGAAATGTCAATAAGGAGCAAAGAAGAATGAACAAGCACTAAAAACTTCACACACAGTACACACCCCTCACAATTATCTCACTTTAATGAAAATAGGTGAGGTCACCTACAGCAACAACAAATGCTTGGTAACACATTCTGACCCAGATGATTTTTCACAGTTCAATAAGAACATGTTTGAAGTTTTCACTACAAACAATACACCCACCAGAGAGACCAAGTGTGGGTACAAGAGAAGCAACCAGCAATTATTGTGTTGACTTCTGTTACTTTGATCTCTGGGTCATGACCTTTGCTTTCTTGCAATCTTCAAAGCAGAGACTGTAGATGAGGTTATTTAGAATGCACACTGTTCTTCAAGGCACTTTTTTTCTATATCCTTTTTGGACTGGAATGTTCTCTGGCTTTCCTCCCTCCCCTATATTTTAATATACTGTTCTTAACGACGAATTATCCCACACATGAGCTGCTCTTCTCCCCCCCCCCCAAAGTATTAGAGAAACTATTTCTTGAAATAAACTCATGCAAAAATGTAATGTTGGCAAACATTTTAAACAATAGCATTTCACACAAAAAGGAAACTGAACACACATTTTAAAAAAATATACATAATCTTCACAAAAACAAAAAACACTCTGGTCCAGCATTTTCAATAGTGCCAGTTGAGAAATAGCTTTTCTTCCTAAACAAATTTAAAAACAAAGATTTTTTTCTTTTTTTCTTTTTACAAAAACAGTTTTTTAAACACATTCGATGCCATAGATCTCAGAGCATCAGGGCCTTGCTGAAAGAATAATTTCTATGTAAAATTAAGTATATAACATCCTACATGTATTTAAATATGCTATAACTTTAAAAAAATTACATTAAAATTCATTTTTTTAACTTGTGCTACTAACAGCACTTTAGATAATTAAAACTGAAAAGCTGAAAAATCTATTTGACTTTTCACCACTGGGTCAGTTTTTGCAGGGTTTTGTTTGGTTTAGTTTTTTGCTTTTTTGCATTTCCATTCAGCTTGTTACAACAAAAATAGTTGAGAAAATCTTGATTTCTAGCAACTTAATTTCTGGTTCTCACATCTGTAGGATGTAGCAATGTTCAGGTTGCAAGCACATAAAGGTTTTAATTCAAAACAAAAGACTCCGGTGTGTGTGGTATACTGTTTTTGTTTTTGAAATTTCACACAGGTTTTGTCAAGCTTTTTTTCTTTTTAAAAAAAAATTAGGGCAGAATTTTATAAGGCACTGAGTCCTATGAAACTAAATACCCTGAACTCTGACTGGAATGGAAGTGAGTATGCTATTTATTTTGCAAGATGTGTCCTGTCAAATTTGGGCCTCAACTACCTGACTACAGCCCTTTAAGCAAAACTTTTGAACTTTCACCTACCTATGTAGATACTGAGTCAATATTCTCCATAATATAGTAGTCATAATAAGTATACATACGAAGACCTTTTGATTATAATACTGTCTGGACACTCTAGAGATATGTCTATACTGCAATTAAAAATCCATGGATGGGCCATGCCATCTGACTCAGACTTGGGCTAATGAGCTGTTTAACTGTGGTGTTGTTTAACTTCAGTGTAGACATTCAGTATGAGGCTGGAGCCTGGGATCTGTGAGGTGGGAGGGTCCCAGAGCTTGGGCTGCAGCCTGAGTCCAAATATCCACACTGTAATTAAACAGTCCCTTAGCCCGAGTCAGTTGACAAGGGCCAGTCTGAGATGTCTAACTGCTGTATAGACATGCATTAAAGGGCTTATCTACACAGGGCCACAGTTGAGACTATGGGGATGTGAACTGTACAATGATCTAATATGTTGTGCTCTAACTGCCCTGTGTAGACCCTGCTGGTGTGCACTAAAAGGTCACTAGTTCACATTTACGTAGTCCCATTTCAAATAGGAATAACACAAACTAAGTACTGTACTTTTTAGTTCTCAGCAGCAGGGTTTACACAGGGTAGTTAAAGTGTGACACTTCCAAGCACTCTACAACTCATACCCCAGTAGTTAAATTACAGCACTATGCAGACAAGTCTAGTTTATGAGATATAATGAATGCTTATGAGAAAGTACCAGGAAGTTTGCATTTCAGCTGCAGAGCTATATGTTATTTAACTACTGAGTATGGTATTCACTTTAAAATCGGTTACTTAAAATTGTTTTTATAGAAAAATGCCAGAAAAATCTGAAAGGAGAGGGAAAGAAAGCATCAGTGTTGCTGTTTTCAGCAGATAGATAAATCCAGTCACTTCACATTTCTGACACAGTGGTTTGCCACAGTGTGACCTAAAACTACCCTGACCTCACAGAAATCAACATTTTGCACTGAAATGAAACAAACAGACATGCTTGTTTTGATGTATAGCTGTGTGACATATTATAAATATTACATCACACAACCACAGAGATTGTCAATCAATAAGATTTTTTTCAGACAGCACTAAATGAACCATGGGTTCTTGTCTCTGAATGGCTCCTTTAAGGTATTACTTTTGCTTAAATGATTAATAGCAGACATATTGTCAGAAAGTGTACTTAAAGTGAAAAACAGTAAACTGTAGAAATATCATTCATTTTTAAGCAATTCTCTAGTGAAAATGTCACATAAATTTACATAGAGACAGCACTATCAGGCTTTTTGTAAGCTGGGTATTAGGCATACCTTCTACTTCAGGGTGAAAGTGATGGGAAAATATTTTATAAAATCTAGGCCACGTTACTTACTGGAAACCAAGATGCCATAGCTATGCTGAATTCAAAAGTAGGATTGTTAGATGTTAACTTCTTTTGGCTAAAGATGCACTAAAAACTATTCTCAAAAGTTGAGAATACTGAATACAGAATGTTCATACTCAAGAGAGCTGTGCTACTGCCAACTCCACAAGCAAAATTTCAACCAACTACAGTATAAGCAATAAGCCACTGCTTCCAATCCATGCACCTTCCAAACAAACTCCTTTCAGGTCTCCTATCTTTTCTACTGCATGTGTTGAACTATACCTCCTACATAAGACTTTTGATCATGTAAAGATACAATCAGTGTTTTCAATATCTTAGATAACATACTGAAGAAAAAGCTCAGTTTCTCACTTGGATAGATAGCTTACTGACCATGTTTTTTGCCTCTTGATTAACTCAAAGAGGGCCATTTTCAGTTAGCTAATGCGGAAAATGGCAGTACCATTGGTCTGAAATCGAGTATCATATTTGACTGAGGCAAAGAAGCTCAGACGACATCAAATAGAATTTTATTATAATAATGTCTCACTGCCAGAGGGCAGCAGCCAAGAAGGAAGATATCACTCAGCAGGCATTCCACAGAGTCTTGGATCTAGAGTCAATCACTGTGATCACCAATGACAATTAATCTTTATATTACATTTTGTTCTTCAAAAAATAAACCTATTTGCATATAACTAATTCCCAGCTACATTTCTGTAGGGCTACACTCAAGAAGGGACACTTTACCAGACTTCCACTTTCAAGTGGTTCTTGTTAATTGCCAAACTTCTGCTAATGAAAACACATTCAAATGTCACATGGATATTTTGCTTAATTTAAGACTCATGGTTTGACTCTACATTCTGACTGCTCCGTCTTGGAGCAGAGAAGTGTGATATCTAAAAAGGAGCCCTCTCTGTATTCTTAATTGATTTCTTTTGAAATATGTTGAAAGAAGCAAGTCCTCATAACTCCTTTTCAGGAAAAAAGAATGGAGATCTACGATAAGCTAATTATTTTAATCACCAGATTCAGCCACCCTTACTCACACAGTGAGTAATGCCTGGCTCTGAGGTGAACTAAAGAGAGCACGTAAGCTCACAATTAAGTTCATTTCTATTCAAGAAAACACGTAAGAACATGTTTCACTTTAAGCATGTGCCTAACTGCCATTGACACTGGTGGACTTAATAAGCACACACTTATGTGCTTTCTGAATTGGGGCCCCCAGTCGGTAATTCCACTGAAATCAATGGGGTTATTCAAATACTAAGGCACTACACACTGCAGAATCTGACCCTAAGGGAGTCACCTTTGCCTAAAGAATATAGGAAGGTGTGTTATTTTGGGAACATGCTCTGATTTTAGCCATCTGACTCCATCCAGCATTAAGAAATGGATGAATCTTATCATATTTTGGAGCTAAGATACTAACCTGTACCTCTGGTAGTCATCCTCATCCTTGTCCTTGCTGACCAGTTCATTTGGGCAAGCCATGTTTCCTAGTAAACTGAGGTATTCCAAGGAGGGCACCACATCAGCCAAGTGATCCAGCAGGCTTTCTAAATCTGTTATGTGTCAACAATTGTGGGTTAAGGATTCAATGACATTATTGTAAAAAGCATTTATAGTTGCACTACCACTGATTTAAAAATACATTTCAATAATTGGCAATTGAATTTACTATGACCCACAGGAAGATGTCACATTAATTGTTACAAAGGCAAATGGGGCTAAATTTAAGTCAGTTTTTCAACACAGATTGAAAGAACTTGGCTGTTGTGTCACTCTTTTCTCCTTCTCTCTTTTCCATGTGGCTCACTACAAAACATGAAAACTTTGATAAAATGATGGATACTGTGTGGTAAAATGGTAAGCCATTTCTGGAGCCATTAAACTTTTCCTACATGGAAACAGTTACTTTCATAGCACATTCATCACTAATACATTCAGTCCACTGGAAAATGAATTAAAACAAAAAGGAGTCAAACCACAACAAACCACTTTCACTACAAGAATATAAATGCTTTGAGTGTCACAACAATGCATTGATAATTATTCAATTAGTATACATGAATAAATGCTTCACCGAAAGCAGCTTAAAAACCCCAGTGTTACAACATGAGGTATACATCCTGTATCAAGTGGAAATAACTCTGGAAACATCATCTAAATGGTTGTATAGTTGGGTGTTGATCAGGCTTTTCAAATTAAGTGTATTCCTCACTACAGAAATATCACCACCTTGGATATAAAAATGAGATTTAAATATCCACTGCAACATGGGAAACGCAAGTTAGATTTAAGCAGCACAGCACACATCAGATTGAACAGGTGCTAGGCTGTTGACTGAATGAAGAAAAAAATATTCATTTTGTTAATAAAAAATATAAAAGTCCTTAAAAGATTATATATAATCTTATTTCTTTCAATTATATACAAGGAAATGCTGACTCTCAGGAAAGAAGCTGTATGTACATATATATTATTTTTACTTTAAAAATGGACTGGCTTAGATAATAGTGATTATTCTAAAGCTATTCAAGAGCAATTCAGTGTTCTCAGCTGCTCCTGCTACATAAACAACAACTCTTTTTCAAAATAATCCTCTGCTCACTTTTTTTGCTATTATTTATACTTGATTTATGTAGGCCGCAGAATGTCAAGAATGGCTTAATTGCTAAAAACTCTTCTTCTGTTGTAAACTTAATTTCCATTTTACTTCTCATGTGTATAAAAGCTCATGCTGATCATCAATTAAGAATTTTTGTACGTTGATAGCCACCAACTCTGTATTTCTATTTATGCTCTTTTCCATACATTCTTATGTATCTTCAAATACTCTGCATAAGAATGGTGAAAGTAGCTACAGAGAGAAAATTAAGTAAAACGACGAGGGTGTCACTTTTTAACATGATACAGCAGAGGTAAGCCTCAAGTATGGAGGATTATGTTAAAACTATCAAGCTAGATTGAGCAACATTCAAAAAAAGTAGAAAGATTCACTGATTTCAGGGGGCAATGGATCAGGCCCCTTAGAAAAAGTGCATTATTGTAACATTATTATTACAAATCTATCTTTCTGCTACCCAAGCCTAACCAGGACATAGTGGTAACTTACTCTGAGGACTCTGGACCCCTGATTCACAGATTATCTTTTTGGTGGAGATCATTCATGGCTCTCCGAATCAGTACATAACTGACAGAAAGAAAGCAAATTTTGCTGAGGTGAAGTACTTTACGCTAGCATTGAAATTAGAGAGAGTCATCAGACTTTGCCAAGGCAAGATCACATGATTGTTTGAATCTGGAAGTAACCTTGATCCAGATGCAATCCTGTTAATCATCTGTAGAACATCTCAGGCTACAACGATGCTCCCTGAAAGAGGTGCTTTATCACCACAAACGTTAATTATTTCCATTCCTTTTCCTTAATGGCAATCCCAAGAAGTTTGCTGTTAAAGATATGACCTTTTTTTTTTTCTTTTTTTTTTTTTTTTTTTTTTTTTACAGAAAATTCTTAGTATTGCACAGGTAGAAAAGATCTTCCTTCACAGACTGAGTGGGCAGAATTTTCTGTCATCACTTCATTAGAAGTCTTGTGAAGCAGAAGTTATTTCATTTTTTAATCCTTATAGCTACTTAAAGAATGCTGAATCAGGTTGGGACAGAAGTGTTCACTATCAATAAATTCAGGGTCAGCCATGAAGATGCAGGGACCATATTTCCAAAAGTATTTAGTTGCCTAACAGTGCAGATAGGTACCCATGGCAGGATTTACAGGAGTGCCTCAACAGGTTAGTCAACTAACTTCTATTGAAAGTCAACAATAATGACATGCCAGCTTCACTTAGGCACTCTGATAAATCCCACAAAATGTCCATCTGCACCTTTACGAAACTAAAAATATGGCTCTAAGTATCTAGATTAAATGCGAGTGCCAGACACCGATCTTTACGTTTAGCTGAAGGAAAATTTAAGTCCCTACTCAGCAGAGAAGGAGAGCTAATAACCGATGACATCAAGAAAGCTGAGGTGTTTCATGCAAATTTTGCTTCTGTGTTCACTAAGAAAGGTTAATCGTCACCAGATACTCAATACAATGAACGTTAACAAGGGGGAAGAAAAACAACCCAGAACAGGGAAAGAACAGCTTAAAGAATATTTAGACATGTTATATGTATTCAAGTCATCACGGCCTGATGAAATTCATCCCAGTGTACTTAAGCAACTACCTGAAGCAATCTTGAAACAATTAGCAATTATTATCAAGAACTCATGGAGGACAAGTGAGATCCCAGAGGACTGGAGAAGGGCAAACATAGTACCTATCTTTAAAAAGGAAGGAGCTGGGGAATTATAAATGTCAGTGTAACTTCTATATTTGGAAAAATACCGGAATAAATTATGTAACAATTCATAAGGCCCTACAATCTCAGTTGGGGACTCAAGGTTCTACTATAATACAAATAATAATGAATTATTTTTCATCCAGAAGGATTCCAAACCACTTTTTAAACTCTGGGCCAAATCCTTGAATCTGAACTCCCAGCCAGAGCCTTGCTTGTTACACTGTGAAAGAAAAATTAGAGTTCATTTGCAGCCAGATACCATATCAAAGCCTGCAGAAGAAAATCCACCCTATTCCGTTGCTGCAGTCAACTAAGAGAATGATAAGGTGATAAGTAACAGCCAGCATGGATTTGACAAGAACAAACGATGCCAAACAAACCTAATTGCCTTCTTTGAGAGAGTTACTGGCCCAGTGGCTGGAAGCAGTAGACATATCTCGAGTTTAGTAAGGCTTTTGACACAGTATCAGATGACAGTTTCATAAGCAAACTAGGGTCATGTGGTCTAGATTCAGTTATAATATAGTGCGTGCACAACTTGTAGAAAGACCACATTCAAAGAGTAGTTACCAATGGTTCACTGTCAAACTGGGAAAGCCTATCTAGTGGGATCCCACAGAGGTTAGTCCTGGATCCAGTACTATTCAATATTTTCATTAATGACAGATAATGGAGTGGAAACTATGCTTACAAAATTTGTGTATGACACCAAGCTGGGAGGGGTTGCAAGTACATTGGAGGACTGGATTAAAATTCAAAACAATCTTGACAAATTAGAGAATTGGTCAGAAATCAACAGGATGAAATTCACTAAAGATAAGTGCAAAGTACTTTAATTTAGAAGGAAAAAATCAAATGTACAACTACAAAATAGGGAATAGCCAGCTAGATAGTAGTACTGCTATAAAGAATTAGGGTTATAGTGGATCAAAACTGAATACGAGTCATCAATGTGATGCAGCTGCAAAAAAGGTTAATATTCTGGGGTATATTAACAAGAGTGTTGTATGTAACACATACAACATAATTGTCACACTCTATTCAGCCCTGGTATGTTCAATTCTAGACACTACACTTTTGGAAAGATGTGGATGAATGGGATAGAGTCCAGAGGAGAGCAACAAAAATGATAAAAGATTTAGAAAACCTGACCTATGAGGAAAGGTTAAAAGAACCCTGGGCATGTGTAGTCTTGAGAAAAGATGACGGAGAGGGAACCTGATAACAGTCTTCAAATATGTTATGGGCTGTTATAAAAAGGGCAGTGAGAGGCTAGACAAACAGCTGCCAGGTATGGTCTAGGTTTATCTGGTCCTGCCTCAGGACAGGGGGTGGATTTGATGACCTCTCAAGATCACTTCCAGCCACAACATTTCTATGATTTAGAGGTTTTAGTTTTGCATATGAACTTCTGGGCAAGCATGACGGGAATCATACACCAATTCAGTTGATAGACAGTTTTACGTGAAGTCTCACCACATTCTTTATTGAGACATGTATTATTAGCAGTCTTTAATCTACCTTGTTCCAATGGAATGGATGATGGTATCCTATGGATTTTTTTATTTTATTTAAAACAGTAATGTATGTAGCACCACATATTTTCATGGTGTTTTACAGAAACATGGAATAAGACACCATTCCCTAACCTAAGAACCGCCCCCCCCCAACCTTCTTATTTACAGAAAAGTGGATTTTTGACAGTAACAAGCAACATATGCCAGTAGCACTTCAAAAGAAATGTGTGGAATAGGATGGTAAAATTTGAAAGCCAGAATCATTTGCATTAGCAACTGAGACCAAGTCATTACTAAAATGATTATGCCTTCGTTCATTAATTGAACTTCTGCTTTCTAGGACTGTAACCATCGCGCGCACACCAATGAAAAATAGCCATTAGCCCATCATATGTACAGATTTCCCCCTCAAACTAGGACACCCATCCATCTACTGTCACAGATTATTCTTTGCACAGTATGTTGAAGTCACGTAGGAGCTTTCTCGTGATTGAGTGCTTCCCTGAAACGAATCATAGCTCATGATGCCTCAAGTGCACTGTTTCATTAATTGGGATATCATGCGCTCTTTATAAAAGATCAACACTAGGCCACCAAAATAATGCATTAAAATATCTGTAAGGCTGTGCTGAGAACAGACAAAGGAAGCAGAGTCAGAAGTGGAAGTGAAAATCCATTCTCAGCTTCCCCATTGTGGTTTATTATTGGAGCCCAGAGGGTGTCATCATGGTGTGATCTGAACCAAAGAGCTGCAAAATCCTTCTATAGCACTTTAAGACCACAATTTTAGCTCTGCTCTCTGTGAAAAGTAAATCCACCATTAAATCCAAGGACACTATTAGAGATTTTTTTTTTTTTTGAAGCGTAGACACGTTGGTGCTGGACTGATGGAGATGTTTTTTATTTTTATGTACATTCTGACTATTTAGATACTTGACTACCTACCATGTGCATGCGTGTAGCCTAAAAATGTGAATACCATCACTTGAAATCTGTTTTTAAAATATCTCAACTATGTCAATTAAAGTGCCTCAGGAAGTATTCACCAATCTCCTCATTCAGTAGTATCATCAATCATACCAATAGTTTATGTTGTTCCTAAGGACTCTTACCAAAAAATAAATCCTTACCAAACAAATAATGAGCTGTCCCTTTATTTTATTCAAATTGGTTAAAGATACCACAACTGTCAGTACACACTAAATGTACAAACTTATACATGTGTCTACCTCTGAATCCCAAAGAGATAGATAGAATAAACTTTTTAAAGTATGCCTAATGTGTGAGTGGTGCGTGTATACACACAGGCTTACTTAAAACATTTATTCTAGATCTAGAGATATTCCTGGTTCCTGCAGTATTCCCCATTATTAACTCAGGGAATATCACTAGAATGAGTAATGCTTATAAACTTTTTAATGTCTGATCATTGTGCATATATTGACAGAGAAAATATATGTGCATACACATTATGTACCACCCATTGCATAAACACACACATGCATATGAATAGATTTTTTTTTCTACTGATAAAAGTCAAGCACCACATTTCAACAGTAGAATATTGGCCATACAATTGTTGACAAGAAGTGGTGGTGAGGCAGTTCCAATGGAGGCTGCATGCATTTTTTACATGTCAGCTTTTACAAGCTAGACACAACCAAAAATATCTTCTTCCTATCTCCCTTTCACCACACTAACAATACTGCACTGTCTGCTGTGAAACAATAAAAGATATTTATACTCCTTTCCACCTAACTTGACTATCTAATTTATCTTCTGGTGCACATCACCATAGTATCTAAGCACTCTTATATTCAACAGGAGCAAGAAAAAGTCCAATAAAGTGGACAAGACTTCACTCCTCCTTAAAAGTTGCTGGGTCAGTAGTGCGTATGTGTATGTGTGCACACGTCAGAGAGAGTTCAATTCTCCTCCCTCTCCTTTCTTTTTTCTTAGTAGTTGTTACGGTAAGAGAGACTGTAAGAGTTGGATTAAAGAGTTCTGAAAGTGGCCAGGTTTGTGGTCACTTTCAACTCCTCTGGAAAGGAGTTGCACTGTATTTAATACGGCTGCCAAGAAAGCTTGGCCTCTCAAGTTTTAACTTGGAGACTGACAGCTCAATTCCCTATAGAACATAACCGTGAGGGATGTTGCAATCAGAGAACAAGAGGCATACTTTTAGTTAGTTTGGTCTGTTAAAGGAGGACCTCACAGATGATGACAGATATCCTGATTTTCCCCTTAGAATTACAGAAATGTAGGACTGAAAGGGACCTTAATTGGACATTCAGTCCACTCAAGGAAGGACTGAGTAATAACTAGACCATTCCTGACAGGTGTTTCTCTAACCTGTTCTTAAAAACCTTCAGTGATGTAAATTCCACAACCTACCTAGGCAATTTATTCCAGTGCTTAACCACCCTGATAAGTCCTCCTCCTATTTCCATCTCAGCCTCACTGCAAGTGTACACATCTATTATACAGACATCTAAGATACTGATTTGATATCTCCTCTATGTTCCCTCTTTTGTCCCTGATATAATTGCCCATGCTCTCTCCAGATTTTGACCCTTCTCCCAGGTCTCCATGTTTTCAAATTACTTGTGGGCTTTTTTTTCCTGACCCCACAGAACCTAGTTTAAAGCCCATCTTGCTAGGTTAGCCAGCCTTTATCCAAAGATATCTTCCCCTTCCTCAATAGATGGATGCCATCTCCACCAGCAGTCCTCCTTCCTCAGCCTTGGAGATCGCCATATGAATACCCATATTCTATGGCAAGCCAAAGTAGTAAATGGGGCACCATTGTGCTATGCTTTTGGCAGCTGGTGTGATTCAAGAGATGGGCTGCTGCACTGTGGATCATTTGGAGCTCCCACATTTTAAGGTCAGTGCAGTAATTCCCAATACAATGAGCTGCAGTAACTCAGCATGGACATTATGAAGACCAGACCTTGGTCTGATAGTATGCTCCGCTCTTGCCAAGAGCAGATGGAGGAAGGTATATCTGGCAGCTGCACCAATTTCTCTTTTCCTTCAGGCTTCCAGTATGTCTTGCTCAGGCTTTGCTTCACCCATCTACCTTCCATCCACCTGCTTATCTTGGCCAGGCAACAGTGCTATCAGAGACTGAAATGAGCAAGACATAGAGCTACACATTATTTACACTGGAGAATGTGATTGCTTCAATTTGATGATAATCAGAAGAGATTCAGGAGAGATTCCACAGGTGAATGACATGGTATCAACAGGGAAGTTAGCCTCTAAAAGAGAGGTGGTGGGTATGTCTACACTGAAGCTGGGAGCATGCTTCGAACATGGGTAGACAGATGGGAGCTAGCTCCACTTGAGCTACTGGGCTAAAGCCAGCAGTGTAGCAGAAGTGGCAGCTCAAGCTAGCTGCTGAAATACAAACCCACCAGGACCCCCTGCAGTATGTACTCAGGTGGCTAGCCTGAGCCGCTGCCCTTGTTACCCCTCACTACACTGCTATTTGTAGTGGTCTAGCTCGAGCAGACTATCACATGTCTGCCTAGGCCCACTGCGAGGTAGACTCCCAGCTGCAGTATAGGCATACCTTATGTGCAGTGTGAAAGGACCTCAGCCAACTGACCGCTTTCCACTAGCTCTTGGTAGGTATTCAAGGTGAGATAACCACAGAAATATCTAGTAATATGCAAGTAGGTATCCTCCCTGTTTGGGTGCAATATGATGTCATCCATCAGCACAAATGCTGCCATTTCTGTTCAATCTTCCGACCTCATGCCTGACTGGCAGAGGTACAGAATCTTGGCAACAGACAAGGTGCAGCTGCAAATGGTTCTTTGCTAGTGTTGTATATAATTTGATGAAGATAGAGGGTTGTGTACAGACAGTAGGTTGATAGGCCCAGGCATAGATTCCTTAGTACTGACCAAACTTACTGCATACTTTGGGAGCAAGTGATCTTCCAAAGTGGCATTTATTCCCAGATGTTTCTCTCAGATATGAAGGGCCTAGGTCTGAGCTAAGCTTTCATGTAGTATTTCAAGAGTCTCTTGTTGTGAGCATGAGGCAAAGACTGGAAAAGGGGAGGAATGTTTCTAATCCTGGGCTCAACATACAGTTCCTTTTGCCTGAAGAGCATACCCTGAATCCAGCTGATCCTTCTTGTCAAATAGGGTGACCCATTATTCATGACATGCAATGCTGCCTTCTTCCAGGGTACAGCAGTTTGTTATCCTGAAGAGTTCAGAGAGCCATGACTTAATGGCTGCTAAAGTGCTCTAATCGCTGCTCGGGAACAAGACTAGGAATTTTTAGGCTTCAAGTCTACCTGCTTCTTCCACAGATTTTCACCATTAAGCATTTAATTTCCTTCCTTTCTACTCCATGCACCATAGGTAATCTCAGAAATAAAATGGATTGTGAATATTTCCCTTTTGAAAGGATAGAACAATTCCTGTTTTATTCTAGATGGTTCTTCCCCCTGTTGTCATGTCCTTTTCCACAGTGCTATTGCATTCTGACTTCTAACATCACTACAGTCCACTATAAACTCATTCCCTATGGTACACATTTCATTAAGCTATTAAATATCAGTGGCTCCTTGCAAATAGCCAAGTGAACGATGCACCCGTTGATATGCTGCAGGAGGCTCACATGAACCCTCATTCTTCAGATGTGCCATCCAAACTGAAGAGAAGGTGATGGTAGATCTCCTTCCTCTCTGTCAAAGATCACCTATCTATAGAACTCAAAAATACTTCTGAAGAGCAATTTTTTCCCTTTCTCTGCAAGTTCAACACCCTCCCTCTCCAGCCCCCTGCCTTGACTAATTAACAAATTTTGTGTACGTCCATTGTTAAATTATTGGCCGCACACTGCAGGAATGTACACTGGAATATGTAATTCCTTATCCCACAGAACAGCTGAGTTTTCAGAGATACACCCAGAGAACTAGCCTTCATAATTTTAAAACTGCATTTAAAAAAAACTGCTGCATGCACCAAACCCTGCTCATCTTACTCACAATTACTTTGAGGGACTGTTCACTGGACTAAAGGAAGCAGGATTTGGTGCTTTAATTCTAACAGAGCCTCTTTAAATTGCACTAAAGATATTTCCTTCTCTGATTCTGTTCATTTTGTCTTGATTCAGGAGAGTGTCTTCCACTTGGCAATAGGGGAACGCAGCACTACACACACACTGATTTGGCAACCCACGCTGTATGCCCCATGCTGGGGGAATGCTTCATCAGATTTTGTACCGGGGGAAGGATCAGCAAGAATTTTTTGGTTTGTGCTGTCTCGTAGCGTGCTTGATCAAGTTTTTACTGTAAATGCAAATTAAAAAACACAAAATAGTTGTCTATATCTAACCCTCAGAACCTTGCCATTAACCAGAAACCCAACCAAATTAAACTAGGACAGAGGGGATCTTTGGAACACAAAGGGCTGCACTGGCAAGTTACTTGGACCCCAAGATTACACCTAATTTTGCACGTTTTCAATATTTTAAATTTTAAAAGTCAAAGATAAATGTGTGCAACTCTAATATTTACAGCTACTTTTTATGCGCCGCAATAGATGACTAAAAATTGCTTTTCTGTTTGCATTTACTGTAATAAACGCCTGAGCAGCTTTGACCTTATACTGCCATTTCAAGGAAGGGGCCTCTATGGTCTGTGCTTCAGGACTCTGCAGGCTTCATTTGATTTCAGGCCAGAGTTTGATCACCCCTAACTTTGGTGAATATAGGTGTGTGCGCATGTGCACGTCTGAACACATGCGCTAAAATATTGCTTCTAACGGCACTTAGCACATGCTTAAGTGCTTTGCTGGTTACCAATGGACTTAAGCACATTCTTAAATGTCATATTGAACTGGACTCAGGTTTAGATTGCCTACATCTTTTGGGGGGTTTTGGGTAGCTAATGGGAACGTCATAAATTCAGTGATCGACTCAGAACTGCACATGCACAGCAGCTACCAAACTGTTCACATTGACCAACTGCATTAACAGATCACTACATCCAAGAAGTTTTTTTTGTGTTAAAAAGAGGTATCCAAAGTACTAAAAGTTTATGCTATTTCACTGCACGCTCTATTCCACTAGAGGTCAGCCTGCAACAAAACCCCAAGCAAACACAGGAGCTGCTGCACGCTGCCAGCATCGACATTATTTTCTTTCTCTATTTTATCTATTAAAAAAGATTCCTTCAGAGCCATAACTTAGATCTCACTCTAAAATGGAGCAACAGGAAGATATAATGGTGCATTTCATGTATGAATGACCCATAATAAATTACTGTGAAGTATTCCAGGTGCCAAGAGAGAGGCTGTTTTGTCTGCACATGAACTATATTTCACATACTTTAATTTGGCTGACAGATAAAACTCATTTGACATTTTGCAGGTATTTCTTTGAAAGGATATTTGGTTCTTGTTGAGTGTTAAGGTATGGAGGTGAGGTAACCTGGGTAACCGAAGGTCATTTCCGAGGAGATTGTTGTCCAAGATCAACTCTTCCAGGCAACTGAATGTTTTTAGTCCTTCTAGTGACCTGCAAACGACAAAGACAACAGGAAAAATGATACTCCATTAAATCAGAGAGGCCATTATGAGCTGAAATAAATATTTTAACCTTCCCTTTCAAGAGAGGGAACAGTTTTGGTTTGGCCCTGTCAGGAGAGTGAATGACAAGAATTAGTGGCAAGGAGAATGCTGGCACGGCAACACATCCTTCACATGCTGGCAGGATGAAGGATGGGGGTCACTTAGTGAGTAGCCAGGATCCAAAACAAAAGGCTTCAGATATGGGGCCTGCAGGATGAATTTGTCAATGTCTTGTGCCTTCAGGCACCCAGCCTCGCCTGACCCTAACCTCCATTCCCAAGATAAATAACTCTGTCACAGTTCACCTTCATTCCCTGGACACAAATTTAAGTTGTCATCCATCATTTCTGCCAAGAAATATCATACCCCAATAACAATAATAAATACAACTTCAAGTATTATTTCTTAGCAGTTACCTTACATGCAATTATAGGAAAAGCTAAGGGGATTTTTCTTCTTTTTTTATTAACTACTTAATTTGCTACTGCTTGCGTCTCTGTGACCAACATAAAATGCTTCATATCTGCAGAATTGCTCCAGACACAGAAGCCATATGCTTTGATTTTAAAACCTACTGCCCCAACCCAGGGTTCAAACTGTAGAAAGCAGTTTTAAAAAGAAGAATTTTACAGCATAAAAATGAAATGCCAGGTATCTGTGGGAAACCATCACCCAGTTAGGAAGGTAGAGGAAGATCCTGAGGAGCTAGCTTCCCTGCTCTGCTAGGGCACTTATTCCAAAATTAACTCTTAATTTCCTAGGCTTGCACATTCCTAAACAGGTGGGGGTAGGGAAGAAAACCCCCACACTAATCAAGAGAGAAAGCAGGTTATATGGAGCAAATGAACAGCCACACATTCACAGCTCATTCACCTACCAGACACCTAGAGAGATGCTGAGATTGCATGACTTGACAGCTGATCTACTATGCCGACCAGTGGGAAGATCATCACTGTATCTCCTGACTGTTTTATAAAATGTGATGAATAAGGGAGATGCAGTCTACACTATTTATTCGTTTTCTAATGACATTTATACCAGGGGGATTTTCCCCCTTCCACTCCCCACCTCTCTCTTTTTTCCTTTTCACAAAGATCCATTTAAAAAAATAAGGTAAGCCTCTTAGAGAGATATGGAACACGTCACTAATGGAGGAATATGCAGCAGTCAATATGAAATGTGATTTGTTAATTGCATGGATTAATTTAATATCCACCAAGTCAACAAAAATCCAGATGCTGTTTCTGCAGATCCATCACCGCCTCCCCCATTGCCATTATGAAGCATAGTTAGAAGTGCAAATTGAAAATTCCTATGTGGGAAGTCAAACCTGCAACCTTCAAACTAAAGTTTAAGGGCACAATCTACTCAGTTATAAATATTCAAAAGTAAAAATCAGCACTCAAGTACTTAAACAGCACCTTCAGTCTAAGGATCTCACAGCACTTCAAACACTTACACTACATTATCTGAGGGAAGTATAGTTAAGTATCATTAACCCCATTGTACTTATGGGCAATTGACGTACACAGAGGTTAAGTGAATTTAGCCAAAGCAAGTCATTGGCCAGATCTACACTACGACCTCTTGCTGGCATAGCTATGCCAGTCAGGGGTGTGATCTCTGGCCCACATAGCTGTGTCAACAAAAGCCCCCATTGTAGACATATAGCTTATTTTATTTGTTTATGGTTTGGGGGGGTTGTTGAGGAGGGAGCAGGAAGGTGGCTGGAATAAGCTATCCTGGCAAAAGCAGTTTTTTCTAGCATAAGCTGCATGCACACTAGGAGCATTTTTTTTGGTATAGGGTACTGGTACAGCGATACCAGCAAAGCACTCCGTACAAGGCCTCCGCCAGGATCAGGATTAGAACCCAGGTCTGCACCAATGCTTCTGCACAAGTACCAGTGAAGGAAAATCAATCTAGAGGAAGTATGAGCTAATTTATTATGCTGTTATGATTTTTAATTTGTTTACTTGACAAACCTAGTTTAGAAAATTCCTCTTAAACACTCTTTATTATATAAATAGCTAATAGTGGAGTATATCCAACCCTCACTTTTTAATATAAGGCTTCTGCTTGCCACAAGGAGTTCAAAATAGACCATTTCCCTGTCAGCACCACAGAGCCTTATGGGATACTAGTAGATCCTATGTGAATAAACATTGCTTGGGTTCTGGTCAGTGTCAGCATCAAAATTGTTCCTGAGTTATGTTATGCAAATATAATGCCCTTATCATGAGAATCAGCAAATGGTTGGCAACTGGCAAGGAGA
This sequence comes from Chelonoidis abingdonii, assembly GCF_003597395.2. Taxonomy (NCBI): domain Eukaryota; kingdom Metazoa; phylum Chordata; order Testudines; family Testudinidae; genus Chelonoidis; species Chelonoidis abingdonii. Next base: position 3,296,162 of record NC_133783.1, on the reverse strand, counting down.
AGAAAGCATACATCCAAAACTGCTCCAGGGGAGACATAAAACAAAATGACAAGCCATGAAGTGGGACAAAGGCCCTGAAACACTAGAGGGAGTTGCCTATTGAAACGGCCTCTCTTTCTGAATCTTAGGTTGAGTACAATGGTACTAGCTTCATAGATGAGTAGAGAAAATTGTGTGTAAATCCCCTTACACCTATCTGGTTTTGACAATTTTTGCCATGTAATGTTATTAACTGCTCAGTTAAAAAGGAGCAGTGTTACACAGTGGGTTGCTTATTAATTGTTGTTTTCATGTCATCAGCATGGTGTGCACTTGGTGATTTAATCAGCTAAATTCAGAGCCTAGGGACAGGGCAAGGATTGCTACAGTGTAGAGAGGGTATAGACAATTAACATAAATTTACATCCATATGTTATTTTGCTATTGACAGAACTGTCAGCTTCCCCCCCTCCTACTCCCAATAAAGAATAAAAAAAAAAATTCATTTGAAAGTTGTTGAGGAACCCAGGAAGAAATTTTGTTTGCTATCATGAGTGATATAAGTTATCAAATCTATACAAAAGTGCAGGTGTATCCTCGTCATAATATATAAGGGCAATGTCATCTAGTAGTTATATCCTGGGACTGAAAAGCATAAGCTGTAAGTATGAATCAATTTGCTACTTGAACTTCAGCAAGTTACACAACCTCTGGGTGCCGTGATTTGTCATCTGTGGAGTGGGGATAAAACCTGCTACCTGATACAGGTGTGAGGCCAAATTATGTTTGGAAAATGTTTTGAGGGCCTCAGGTGACAGGTGCCATAAAAGTACAACATAAAATATTACCCTTTCAATGAAGTGCCTGAAGGAACACATTATTGTATTCAAAATATTTTATTATTAACATACCCAAAAGTGAAAGGGTGAAAGAGACAGGAAAAGCAGCAGTTATCACTGTGAGAAAGAATGGTAAAAAACAAACAAACAAAAAATACCTAGACAGACAGAAAGCTGGAGGAATTTTCTGAGAAACAGCAACATCTTAAAATGAAATCTTGGATGCTTCCTTATGTTTCATAGCAGGGGAGCAACTCCTATCTTGGTCAATTAACAGACAGCCTCACCACCACAATAGAACCAGGACATAAGGGGTAGTGGCAGCTAGCTCTTTTCCCTAGTTGGTTTAGAAAGCTAATAAGCATCACTGAAGTGTATTGCAGGTTGCCTTTTCCCCCTGTTCTATTGACATGAAAGCTGCCCATTATCTCACCCACAGGTACCATCTCAGTTACCTCATTGCAGGGCTCACACTCCACTCCCAGAGGAGAGCAAGTGCTGCCAAGAGATTTCCATTGCAATTTCCAAAGTCACATCAAATTGACAAAACATCACAATGTATTCAGCTCTGCCTGATCTGTACAGAAAGAACTTTAAGTTTCCACTGTAATTAACCCTATCCTCGTTAAGATAATTATGATCAAGCTCCCTGTCACAGCTAATATCACAGCATCATTGCCTATGGCTCATGCTTTGCCCTCATTAGCTTACAAAAACAGTGTGCTAAACAGGCAACTGACTCCTTCTGCAAAATGACTTAAGGTGTTCTGTAACCAGACAGTAAATAACACTTTAGAATACAAAGGTCTCAGCAATGTCCTTTTATCCAAGTCCTTCAGCTAATCAGTCTGATTTCTCTCAGATCGCTTTTCCATAATTCATTCATGATTTCCAGCAAAGTTTTAATCATAAAGGAATGTCATTGTAGAGATTTTTCTGTGCATGGGCACAGTAATTGTCGATTATTCTGTTTTATACAGTCCCTCTGGCTTGATGTGGAAATGGATTTGGTTACAGTGAAACTAAATAGCAGTTCCTCTTATCGGTAATATTTGACTGTGCATTCACAGGATTTTGAGAGAGAGAAAAGCAATGTTATCTCATCAGTTGTCCTTGTCCTGAAATAACAGTATGCTCAGAAGTATATTTAAAACACAACATCCTGCCCTCTCTCTCTTAATAAGACATCTGACTCATTCCTAATTACTTTTTTTTCTGATTTAACAGGAAAAAGAGAGGGCAGTTAACCATATGTAAATGAGAGAGTTTGGTTTTCCCATGAAATTGATTTGGGCTCTGGTGACAACAGATAGCCATAACCAGAAGTTAAAAACAGAGTTGTTATGAGAGGAGAGCTTGTTTAAATATCTGTCTTTGCCTTTCTAAATTTCTTAGCAGATTAAAAAAAATAAAATAAAATAAAAAAGCAGCAGCACACACTGAGGCACTAATCATAATTTCTGTATTTAAATTAAAAAAACAAGACTGAGTTGAGTTTCTATAGCACCAACTGTCCAAGGATCTTAAGGCATTTTTACAAATGTTAATGGATTAAGCATTACAAAAGTTCTTTGAGCAAAGAATTGCCATTACATAGAGGGTAAAACTAAGGAAGAGAGAGAGATTAAAGGACTAGCCCCAGTTGACACCCATCAATTCTCAAGGAGAGAAGGGAACAGAATCCAGGTTTCCCAACTTCTAGTCCCGCACGTTAACTACCACAACAAAAGAAATCTACAATATAAATGGAGACATTTCTAACTTGATGTACCAAGTTAACATGAGGGGTTCAGCAAAACTTGCTCCGAGTTTCAGTTCCTACTATTTTGACTCCAGATTAAGTCTCACTTTCAGTTTCAATGAACCTGAAAACCTGAAGCAAAACTCAGCCAAAACAATAAGTCCATTCCCAGCACTTGTGGGACAAGAAGAGGTTTGCATGAAACTTTTAGCCAGGTTTACAAAGCTGGGCTGAGTTCCACATTCAGAATGATACTGCAAACCAGATGCGGCTGCCTGATTTTCAGGTTTTATTCTGGACTTTTTTCTCAGCTACAACTACAATTTAAGAAAAATCCAACTAAAAAAGATGACTCTGGGTTCAGTTGTAACGCCAAGCATCTTCCCTCTCTTCATTCAAATCCCTCTTTAAATCACATCAGTGTCAGCTAAACTACGTGTGTTGTTGCGGACTCATTAATGATGAAAATCAAACCAACAAAATCTAAAAATAACCTCCTCCACTATAATTCATAGCAGCCTGTCTGTTGTTCACTCTCTCTCTCTCAGGCTAGATTTGCACTTGAAAGGTTTGGTAGTACAGTTATGTTGGTTAGGCGTGAGATTGATTTTTTAAAAAAGTTTTTTATACCAGCAAAAAGCCCTAGCGTAGGTACAGTTACACTGGCAGAAGCGTGCTTTTGCAGGTGTAGCTTAATTTATTTGGGGACATGGTATAAGCTATATAGCCAATATAAATCATGTCTACATGAGGAGGGTTTTACTAATACAGCTATCCTTGTATAGCCATACCAGCAATCCTTCTCTAGTGTAGGCTAGGCCTCAGTGTAGACTGTAATCCCCAACGAACAGGGGCCAGGTCCTTGTGGTCCATCCCAGTGGTGGCACATAAATAATAAATGCCATCTTCAAGATGTCTGGGGCTGCTGGCATGGAGGCTGCTCCCTCAGTCCCTGCAAGACTGCAGCATGCATCATTCCACTTGAGGCAGTATGATATCTGTTTCCAGATTCCTCCCACTGGACCAAAACTGAAACAAGGCCTTCTGATGAGAGGTGGAGAAAGGAGGAAGTGAAGGGGGAGGATTGGCACTGACCACTAAAATAGCCCTTCTCCTAAAGAGAGTCTTCATGAGTTTAGACTTGCATACTACTTGTTTGTGATACTAACAAACATAAATCACAGGAAAATTGGAATTGACCCTTCATCCCAAACCGGCTGCCCAATGTATCCGAGAAGCTGTTTCCCTTACTGCACATACTCTTAGACACACAATGAATGGATAATCTATCCTTATGTGCCTGCTTTGCTCAGAAACTACATGTATCCAAGGCTATGTGTATGCGTGTGTGACATTAGGTCCTACGCATACAGCAATGACAGGCCCTACAAGACAAGTTAAGGAATAAAGCTGTACAAGAATCAGTTGTTTTGCAGGCTGGGTTCTTGAAAACACGTTCTCTCTAGTTTATTTAGGTTTACAACCCTAAATTTTCCTCTGTGTTTAGAGTAGGCGGTACTACCAATCCCAAGTTCCCAAAAACAATGATTCAGGCCTCAAAGAAATCAAGAATAGCTTAATCATGAGATTGAAAAAAAATCTCAGTCTTCTGGTTTTTGAGCCCACAGATGCGTTTGGGTCATGTTTTCAAATTTCTCTGTACAACCATGAAGACTAGAAGCTTACCTTTTCGTATAGAAAAAAAACTGAGATTTTTGTATCATCTCACTCCTGGAGCAGCAGCTTTGAGTAAAACTCCAAATATTGAAGGATATGAAGGTCCCCAGTTTTAGGAATGTTGTTGCTGTGATGTGCACAGTGGTCCACAGTAACTTCACCTGAGTTGTTTGTTACAAATGGCCTTTGATAAAGTATGAAGGAGTGCAGTAGTCTGTTGCCTAGTGCAGTGGCTCTCTAACCAGTCTGCTGCTTGTTCAGGGAAAGCCCCTGGCGGGCCGGGCCGGTTTGTTTACCTGCCACATCCGCAAGTTTGGCCTATCTCAGCTCCAACTGGCCGCTGTTTGCTGCTCCAGGCCAGTGGGGGCTGCGGGAAGTGGCGCGGGATGAGGGATGTGCTGGCTGCCACTTCCCGCAGCCCCCATTGGCCTGGAGCAGCAAATCTAATCAACCTTTCAAAAACCACATATGTAAGATTTATAAATTAGTTATATAAAACAAACACCAACCAGATACAAGTGCTATGTTTCAACACCGTTTGTAAAATTCTCTGACAACAGAGATGAAAATAGGGACAGCCAGAAATGCAATGGCAGTGCCATTATGGAAGTTTTACTTGGAAGTAATTTGAATCATTCTATCACTCTAATTCAGAGAGTAACCTGACCTCTCCCCTTTTTGTACAGAAAAAGGGGACTTGAAAGCCCATGGAGAAAGAGTAAAGCCCATTTCAACTACTAAAGTATGGCGAGAAGGGGGAAAGAAAAGAAATTTTTCTCCTATCTTCCACAACAACCAAGGCTGAGGATTGACAAGCAAATTGACGCACTGCTCAGAGGGCAAAAGATAAATGTTTGATGAATTGGCCATTGCTGGAGGAGTGATGGGCTTCATATGTGCATAATGGACTAGCTGTCATTCAATTCAGATTGCCTGCCAAGATAAGAAACCATAATGAATGGACGAAGCAGAGCCTCTACCATAAGAAAGTATAATCTGACTAGTTTTAATAAACTTAATAAAAAAGATGAAGCAGAGAAAGGCACGGAGGACTGGCCTTTGTGATCAGCTGTGAGGGGTGAGAAAAAATAATAGATGCTCAAGCAAGATAGGAGAAGGGAAGTATTGGGACGTATCATTTGAATCCTTCCCTTTCATTGTTAAGAAATGTCTTTAGAACATCTAAAATAAACCACATGCACAAAAACAGAACAAAGCATAATAATGTTCATTATTCCCATTGTAAAAAGACTATTTTGCCTCTTTCCACCCAACAGCTACACATATAGTGTGTGTGTCTGTCTCTCTCTCACGCGCGCGCGCGCACACACACACACACTAAGGCCAGATCTATACTCAAAATGTTTGCTCGTGTAATAATGTTGGTTTGGGGTGTAATTTTTTACAACATTTTTATACTGGCCAAAAGCCCTAGTGCAGGAGTCCTGAAACTGGGGGTCGGAAACCCTCAGGGGTTGCAAGGTTATTAAATGGGGGTTGCGAGCTGTCAGCCTCCACCTGAAACCCCTCTTTGCATCCAGCATTTATAATGGTGTTAAATATATAAGAAGTATTTTTAATTTATGGGGGACAGGGGGGTTGCACTCAGAGGCTTGCTATGTGAAAGGGGTCACCAGTTCAAAAATTTGAGCATTACTGCCCTAGTGTAAACACAGTTATACCAATGCCGCTTTGCCTGTATGTTTTATTTCATTCAGAGAACTGATATATCTATATCATACAGCACTCTTTTGCCAGTATAAGCTCCAACTCCACTACAGGTGTTTGCCGGTAGACCTGTAACAGCAAACCCTTTCTAGTGTAGGCCTAAATTCTGCTGGGTTGCCAATGAAAGTTCTTTTGGTTCAGACTTTGCCCTTTCAGGACCCAGCGGGGGTCACAGGTAGCTTCCAAACCTACAGGAGACAGCCAGCAATTTCATGCAGGAGGTGTTTTCAATTTATTTAGCATATCCATCAGCAGGCAACTTTCACTTCAGTGCTGCCATATTGATCACAGTGAAATCTCATGTGATATTATCAACGAGGGCCAAAAGGAATACCAACAGCAGCAGCGGCTCTGTGTATCTTGAAAGCTTGTCTCTTTCACCAACAGAAGCTAGTGAAATAAAAAAAAAGTTTCCTCACATACTTTGTCAGCCCAAAGCAATGTCCTTTTTTCACAATTAAGGGATTATATGGAGTGATGAGAAGTCTTTTTTATTCACTTAGGAAAGCAGAGTGCAGGTCACCTGAGCAATCCCTCTCACTGGAAACTCCAAAGTATTTAAGGTCAAAGTTGCTCCAGGATTCACTGCCCTGCATATCTCTTGCAGTGACACTTAGCCTTTGCAATAATAACAGCCACATTAGCAACGCGAAAAAGCACTAGGAGGCTTTGTTTGCTGTACATCTATTTGCAATATTGTTTTTGTTCATCAATAACATAGTGATTGCTATGAAAAAAAATCAACATTCACCAAGATGGTGATGTCTGAGAACACATTATTTTCCTTACACTTGACTAGGAAATGATTTCTCAGATACTGTGCTGCAAATGTTTGTACTTACTGACATTTTAATGGTGACTGTTGTAAATGCACAGGGCCATATTCACTTTTACTGCAAATCTTCTTTTATAGAATGAATAGCAGTAGTACCAGCAGCAGAAATCTACTCTTGGAAGAGATCCTGCTGCAGTTGAAGGCAACAGAAATTTATACCAACTTCAGTGGCAGCAGGATTCAACCAAGGATCTGTCTTTACACTACCTTTACAGGGGATGGGAATACATATTGCTGTAAAATACAGTATTTGGCCATGTAGAAGAGTTTCAGGTTGGTTGGTTGGTTGTTTTTTGGTTCCCCCCTGTAGGGATTACAGGGGAAATCAATCTGACCAAAGGCAGCTGGAATGCACAACACAGAATAGTATGTTAGCGCCATCTGTGTCCTCTCCCTTTTTTACTTTTTCCTTTGATAATGAAAAATAAAGAAGGAAACATTAAATAGTCTCCTTTTGTAAGTATTCAAATTACCATCTTCTTGATGTCTCTTATGCAGCCTGTGTAAGATTTTAGCAGAAATGATTACATGCAAGAGGGATGTCTAGTTTTCAGTATAAACGTTATAAAATGCAAAAGGAAAGTAAATCATCACTGAGCAGCTCAGAAAGGCTCCCACTGCTGAAGAAAATAAAGTTTTAAGGCAAGAGGGTCTCTCCTCTCTTGCTCTCTGTATGTGAGTTAGAAAGTGAGTAAGAGAGAAAGAGAGCTAAGGCTCAGGAGTGCTGGGTGAATTATAGACTGCCTCTCAAGATTCAAAGCTCTTCGTGGTAGGAGGTTAATATTCTCACATGTCATTAGGTCTGCTGGTTCTACTGATGGCTCATTGAATCAGGCAGCAAATTATTTCCTCATGCTGCAGAGGACACCACACTTCAAACGGAAGGAGCCAGGGTCAAGACGGCTCTCCAGTTCGATTAATGAGTTGGGATCAGCAGAGGTTGCCTGTAGGTAAGAATGTGACTGAAGCTTTTGACAAAGCTGACTTTTTGAACAGGACTTGACCCAAGCCCCTTGCCCCCCTCACCACCAAATTTTATTTCCAACCATTGCCTCTGACTGACCTCCTCAGTCTTTGTTACCAGACACAGGAGCTGTCTGCCTATATTTGATGTCTGTCTCTCTAAATGCCACATTATCTTATCTGAGTCTCATCAGAATACTTCAGATCTGCACAGCAGCAAAAGAATATGATTCAAGAGGAATCATTTCAATTTTTTTAATTTTCTTATCAAATTTGTTTGGAGGGTGGAAATCACTCAAACAGCAGCTTTCAGAGTCATAAAGGAAGACTGATTTCTAAATGTCATTAAAAGCAGACAATAAAAACACAAAGATTGTTAAAAGCATACAGCTTACATATTAAAATGATGGAAAAGCAGAAAATATGCTCCTATCTGCATGGATTTGCTGACTAAGAATATTCTCAGCAAATAATGTATTATATCAAATATTTCTGTACAAAGTTTTTATTTTTATTGCCTTTGTAGCAAGCGATAAGAGACAATTAAAACTTAACGGCCACTATATTCATCTCTCTCTAAAAGCTGAACTATATTCTCAGTTCGATAGGTCCCTGAAATATTTTAATACATATTTAAATAGATCTAATAAACCACTAAAGTGAGCTTCATCACACTAATGCAATGTTTCTGATCAGGTCTACCTACACTTTCCATATTCTCCAGCAAGAATGAATAACTACATCAGCATGCAAACTGTTGCACTAGTAAGCTTCTAAAATCATTCAGTTACTGCTTTTTGAACCTAGGGATTTACCAATTAGACACTGACCAAGTCATTCACTCAACTTGTGAATTTATTAGAAAAAAGGATCTTTAAAAAAAGGATACAAGTTCAAGAAACTTCACTATCCTTATATTAATGTTTCCTGGCTTACCATCTATATTGCCCTGCAATTTTTTTTTTTTTTCAAAGAGACAACACCTTAAATTTAATTTCTTATTTGCTCTTCACTACATTTTTAAACTTAATTTTGAAATGAAACTGACATCATTCCAATATGCCAGTAAACATTTGTTATACTGAATTCATAGTGTGTACAAAAGTTTAAGCTAAAAGATCAGTCCAGGGGTCTGGGATTTGCTTAAGCTTTTCAGGACTATGTCTTTTTTATTTTCTTAACACCATGACCAAGAGTTTCAAAAGCATGTGCCTGAAGTTAGGCTCTTAAGTCTTAGACGTGTACAATGCTGAGCACTGTGCAGAGTGCCTTGACTTCAACAGAAGCACTTTTGAAAATCTCACCATTTATTTAGGAACTGAATTTTGGGCACACTTCTAAAAATCTTGGCATAATCTCAGTTTCTTGACAGATCCATTCTTTTGTTGTGTATATATACTGTTGTATTTGCTTCACAATTTTATTCTCCTTTTTCCCTTCTCCTTCCCAAATACTTCTAAGAGTTCGAAAGCATTTTACACTGCTCTACAGCCAAAATCCTTCTGAAATAAATGTAGTTAAACTTTACTAATTCTGGGTCACTGAGAACGAAAATGATGCTTAAAATTGTTGATTGGCTCTAGTCTAGCTGTTGGGCTCCAGACTACAGCAGTGGAATCTCCTGGCAGTATGTTAGGTTTCCATGTTCCGTGACCGTCAAAAGGATCTTGTCCCATTCTTCTTCATGGAAGTGATCTTGTAGCCTGCAACAACATCGATGGTGTGATGGCAGCCCTCAACATCGTTCACGATCCAGATGAGTGGACTGTTCATTGATTCATCGAAGACGAGACTTAAAGCTGTTTTGCTGTATAATGGCAATGTTTTCCATCAATTCCAGTTGGTCATGCAGTCCATAGGAAGGAAATCTATGACAACATTGTAATAAGCCTCTGTCCCAAATCTGGACCTTAGCATCCAAATCTGGTGCTTAGCATGAACCTCAAGCTTAATTACCAGCTGGATCTTATCTCGCTGCACCATCCAAAATTTCCAGGTTTTGGCCCCCTCTGGTCTCCCCAAACCTTCTTTGGAGGACCCCAAACTCAGAAGCTCTGAGTCTTACCGGCAAGGGAATACTCCACTCCCCTTCCCCTCCCTTTCCCACCCAGACTTTCCTCTCTGGGCTAACGGAGAGCATGGAGCAACCTCTTTACATCACAATACCAAGAAGCCTGTCCCCTCTCTTCCACAAGAGACAAACCTCAAACACAAGAAACAGATGATGTTTATCTCTCTTTCCCCCTCCCACAATTCCCTGTGCTGCCGAGCTACCCTCCGTAGATCTAACACAAAGAGAATTCCCTCCCCTTGTTCCTTAACCTACCCAGAGAGAAAATTCAAACAAGTCTTACAAAGAAAACTTTATTATTAAAAAAAGAAAAAAGACATAGAATATAAACTATATTATAAGGCTATTGCTTATAAGAAAATATGAATAAAACATCTTTCAAAAAATTATCTAATCTAAACATTCGGCAAGTTACACACATGGAACTACACCCAAAACAACATAAAAGCCTATATTATGTTTTTCAACCTTACTTACAAGTTAAGACAGAAGATAAGACGATTAGAAAAACCTTCTCTAGCTGAGAGACAAATAAAAAAAGTACCCAGAGTCCAAAAATTTCCCTCGACTTTGAAAAAATCCAGTTCCTGATTGGTCCTCTTCAGGTGTTGGTTCCCTGTTAACCCTTTACAGTAAAAGAAACATTAACCCTATAGCTATCTATTATGACAAACATGAAACAGACTTTGAGTGATGAAACTATGATCCCACATCATGGCAGCTTCTTGCGATTTAAGTTGTTGCTCTCTTGCTTGTGCGGCGACTGGATACACAAATACTGCCGTTTTCTCCGACATGGATCATCGTGCAGAATCCCCTACTCAAGAAAGATGCCACTCGACAGTCATTGGAGCCTGGAGGAAAAGTGTCAGCATCCATCCACTTGTTGAATCCAAGAGATTTTTACCACCCTACATACATCAAGCTGGTCTGATGAAAACTCTTTCAGGCCATTGACAAAACACAAGGCAGCTTTTCAAGTACCTCCGTGGAAAATTTCCAGGTTAAGTGATGCCTAAGATAAAGGAAGTTGTCTTGTTGGTCCTCAGATTCTGTAACTTCTCAGATGATGCATTGGCCAGTGCACTGCGTGCAAGAAAAGACGCCATGGGAAAGCCTCCAGTATGGCCAATAGTTTTCTTGGAAAGAACAGCAGGATAACACAGTTGTTGGAGGAAAACCTCCTCAAGGCATACAAAAAGCCTAGTTGCAACAGTCATGAAGTATCACTTTTTTGCACTCTCACTAGATTTTTTTCCACCCAACTGCGGAGCAAGTGGCGACAATACGGCAGCGATTTCACCAGGACATTGCCACAATGGGAGAATGCTATCAGGCAAATGGATGCCCATTCAACTGCTTGCAGTACTATTGCTGGACAGGACAAGAGATGCTCCATTAAATGAATACACAGGACAAGCCAAGACCCGAGAGACCACTAATAACTCAACTATGTACATAATAGTTTTTTGCCTTTTGTTCATCAGCAATTTTATATTAATAACCTTTTGCTGATTTTTAAAGGTGCCTAAACAGACAGATGCAATATTGCAGTAAGCAAAACAACACCATGAAAAGACCAAGTTTACATTTATGATTAAAACCTCTACATCTATCACATATACATAGTACATAAAATGTAAAAACTTAAATATCTTAGAAACAGTAGCCAATCAGTTGTTTTAATTGTCATATTTGAATTCAGCACATCAAAATACATAATAAATACCACATTTTATCTCTGAAGCAGACGACTTCTCAAAAATTGTAGACCAGTGTTGTTGTTATCATCATCATCATCATCCTTGTTAAGGGTATCCTTATTGTAATGAGCTTTTTAGCCAGAAAACAGATGACTAGGTCTATGGAATAGGAATGAGGATGAGAGTGATCTCCACACAAGTGAACCAGCTAGTAAGAGTGATCAGAATTCTTCCAGACAGGATATCTAACTGCTTAACAGCATGTCTTTCACATATGTGTATCGTTCTAAAATGTACATATACAAGCAATGGAGCAAATTTTGCTCTTAGTTACATCCATACCATGGTCTCAGTGTAAAAGTGGCAACACATGAATAACTTTACTCCCATTAGGATGGATCCCGCAAACATGTACACACGTAACCTCAATGGGACTACACAGAATGTATAAAGTTAAGTACATAAGTAAGTCTTTGCAGGATGAGGGCTTTAGATTATACACCTTTATCTTCTATTCAGTGGCAGGTGGTTGTCTTGATTTTTTTTTTCCATTTTACTGCTACTAAATTTGTTCCATTTTACACTCATTCACAATTAACTAACAAAACTTCCATCCAAAAAAGGAATTACATTACCTACATCAAGTAATTAAAAAAAAAAAAAAAAGCTAAAAAAGTTTTTTTTTTTAATGCTTATCCTCATTTAAACCTTCTTCTTCCCCTTTTAATTTGAATATTTTTCTATTGTTCATATATCGCAAAAAAAGGTAATGACATTACCTCATTGCTTCAATGTCAGAAGCAGCAAATGCTTAACAGTGAGTATGGTTAGTCAAAATAACATTCTAGAATGAAGCCTCCAGAATGATACAAAGTGTCACTCTGCCATGAGAATCACTGAAGTTTCCCAGGAACATACATGATTGACAACAGATGTGTCTCCTCTAGTTCCAACACCATTTGAAGAGAAAGGAATAAGCACATCACATAGAGTGTTAGACGCTGTCCTCTTGACAGAGTGTTGACATTTCATTATTAATCATCAGTATATTTAAAATTGGACTGGACAACACACTGGAGGAAAAAAAACTTTTGCGACCAATCCTACAATAGAAGAAGGATAGATTAGAGGATCTAATGTGTTTGTTTCTTAACCACTAATTGATATGATTTGGCCAACTGAATGCCTGTGCATATGGTATACAGCAGAAATATCTCATCCATGTGGTTCTTTGAACATACCAACCACAATTCTATTGATTATACTCTATTAGGTACACCTTTAAAAAAGACATGCCACTCCACACGCTTGTTGTAATCGGGATAAGGAGGAGCAGAAAGTAGAAATTAGCACAGGTGTCATGAACACAGTACTAGTTGGTATTGCACTACATGTATTTACATGCATCACCAAAACAAAATGAACCATAGCTCCATCATTATTTAAGTAAACACCTTAATTTCCATTTTAAAATTGTGGGGCCAGATCTTGCAAGCAACTTCACATGAATAGTCTCTAATGCCTGTGACAGAGTCACCTGCAGGAGCAGGGTTGTGTGGTGAGATCAACAAGGCAATCTAATGTTACTCCTCTGCACCACAATGTGAAAAGTTTCAGGCTGTAATCAGGGCATCACTTTCCATGTCTAGGGAAGGTGATGGATGACTGAAGTAGTATGTTCCCCCATATCATGAAAGACCAAATCCCTTTCACGGCTTAGGAAAAAGTACTGATGCGGGTATAGATCCCTATATATCCTGTGATGAAATTCAGGATTCTGAACTTGGGGTCCCATATTCATTAAGTCTCACCTCCCATCACAAAAAGTACAGGGCCTCAAAAGAGACCAGAAGTGGCCAAAGGAGAAATAATAAACCAAGGAGTATTAGATTCAAAACAGAATGAGATTTGCAACAAGGACAGAATAATGACAATCAGAATATACACACTGAAAAACATGGAGGGCAGAGGCTGAACAGGAAATAGGTTAATTCAGGATGATGCTAAGTCATTTTAAACTATAGCAATCACTATAACTACTGTTAATGGAATTTTGTACGCATTTAAGTTTAAAAGATGTACCTTTCAGACATCAATTAACTCAAATTCTCTCTAGTTAGGTATCTAATTCAAAGTAGTTTACTTCAAGCCTTGTTTGTCATGTTCATTCACTTATGTAAATATCTAATCTAAAATAATGACCTTGACTGTTACCATTTTCCATAGGTTTTCAAACTGATTACCTCCACACAAAGAGGTGATTGGCTACCTATTATCTGGGAACCCTTTCAGAGTGTAAACAACCAGTTGTCTCTGGTGCAAAACAACAGTAGCCGTCAAACCCCAACCCCACCCCCCCAACTCTTGACTCACTGGTAGAGAACATATGAGTGCATGTGTTGAAGTATAAACCAACTGGGAAAACAGTTCAAGAATTCTCCTCCCTCCAGCTGGTGAAATTTTTGGTTCATGCTATAAGAAGGTGCCTGAAGATTCCAAGACATTAAATTCCCCCATCTGGTGACTGGGCTGCAGTGGCTTATTCTGAGAATGCATTGGCCCTCAGCTCACACTGCGTACACAGACGGAGTTTGTTCCTGGGGCAATCATATTTCTGGACTGCACGCAGTGCAGGTCTCGCTCATCATGTTACCAAATTCCTCAGTAACTGTCACAGTGAATGATCAATGGGACTCAATAGATGTCTGCAACATAGGTGCCCCAATGGCCTATGTAAAACCACTCCCCCTTCCACAGACCACATCAAAGCACTTTTGCTGTCTCATGGCCTTTTATATAGTCATTTTGACCCCTGCTATAAAATTTGGTAGTAAAGGTTTGGGTTTAAAACATTAAAAGAAATAAATGGAGAAGGATTTTATAATTGAAAACCTCATCTTGTCATTACTGAAGGGTAAAAAAACCTTTAATTTTTGTTAAAATTAAAGCAAAAATTAAATCATCTTATTATGTAATTGGAACTAGGCTTCAGGCGTTAGCAGTAAAGAAGGGATTAAGGCCTCAACCACCTGGGTTGTCATTCTCCTGGGCCCCATTACCACCCCCTTATTCGTTTTTATAGCCAACAGATTAAAATGCGAGCGCCGCAATCTTTGATCTTTCACTTGCTGACACAAATCCTTTCAAGCCTCCAACGTTTTCTGCTGAGGTAATTAGTACTAATTAAAAGGTTTCCAACAGCCTTTTCTCTAGTTTTTTTCCTCTCCAAAGAAATTGCTTTTACAAGTGCCTTCCATCTTTGAAATGTATGCATCGCTCACTTTCTTCTTTATCTGACTCGGAGAGATCAAGTGGATTAGTGACTCCATTATTCCCCAAGACAAAGCCAAACAACAGGTTTTTACTATCTCTCTGACCTGTTGAGGTGCAGGGTGTATATTCAGAAGAAAGTGCCTCCGCTTGTATTTCAAAGACAGTCCAATTATGCACTAAAAAGACACAATACAGGGTTTCTGCATTTAAGAATGGACATCATTTAAAGAGGCAGTGTTCTCTCAGAAGTGATAGAGGCAACTGCTTCACTAATCAAACTGACAAGTTGTAGAACTAATAATAGGGTCCTCTTTGTTTGCATCTTTTTGTGTGTTTGTGTATCTAAGAAGGTACAAACAACTTTTCTGATAAAAATTGCAACTTTGACTCATATTTGCTACTGAGTTAAAAAAAAAGTTCAAGAGAAATCTCCTTGAAGGTAATTTGAAGGAGATGAAAGCCCTTTCTGCAAGTCTCTGACACTGTAATTAAGCAGCATGTACTGTTATTAGATTGATAGCTGACTAAAATATTACAGCTAACAAAACACAGTGTTTTATGAGGAGTCTGAAGTATTATTGAAGACCTACCTTTAAAAAATAAAAAACTGTAGCAGAAACAAACAATACTTTGCATTGAGAAAGGTTTATGTTTTGAACTTATAGGTTTTCAAATGATTGCTCTATCGACATGGACCCTATATGGATCATTTTTCTTTATGAAAACCTGGAAGCTTTGGCCTACTGTGATAAAAATAAATTACACTTCATGCAGCAAAAGTGCTATTCAGAAAAGAGGACAGTTCTCTAGCTCAAAGTCCTCGCTTCCTACTGAAAAATGACAGCAGCTCTCTCATGCTGTATCATCTCTGGCACAATAGATCAGGAATCATACACACAGCGAACAAGAGGCTATCTAACTTATCATTATATGCACAGGAGTCTATTCTCCTCTTGCAATGCCAGTGCAAAACTCCTGCTGGCCCTAATCGGAGCTGCCTGTGCATATCAAGAGAAGAAACGAACCCAGAGAGTATATCAGAATTTCTAACCTGAAGTTAGAAAGCTTTTGAATTAACAGTACAGGAAAGTCAATCAATATCTTCCTTATCCTTCCTATTCTTTCACTTTCCTTCCAACTATTGTTCAACTAAAGTAGCAATTTCTTTATATTTAACTTTCCTCAGAGGATTTAAAAGCACTACAGACTTCAATCACCTAAGCCATATTACACCACTGTGAAGTAAGTTTCATCAGACACATTTTGCCAAGGCCATATTGAAAGAACCAAGAATAAAACATGAACTAGTATCCTAGTTTCCTAATTTAACCATGAGACCATACTCCTCCATTATGCATGCACATGAAACAAACCTTCAGAAGAAGCTAGGTTAAACCTTTCATATGTGCAAGCTCACAGGGAAGAGCAAAATGATTTCATAACACAGTGCTATCAAATATTCTTTTGTCCCAGTGATTTGTATTAAATGTTCACTGCTAGATGACACAACAAAACCCAGGCAATACACTCAGAAAACCTCTGTAAAAATAGGTCTGATAGACTTAATCTCCTCAACTTGCAACTAGGAAAAGAGATAAAAGTTGAGCATTGTTGCATTAGTTTGGGGTCCCCGTGGGAACAATTTATAGAGTTTGTAGAACTGGAATGTGCAAGAAGGTGGAACGTTAGGTACATTGTGGAAGTGAATGTGAAAGGACAGTTTCCTTGCTATATACTGGAACTGTATTTGGCATCCGTATCGGAGAGGTGATAGTAAACTGATCTGATATACAGTAAAACCACAGAGTTACAAACACCTCGGGAACGGAGGTTGCTTGTAACTGAACAAAATATGTTTGTTCTTTCAAAAGTTTACATCTGAACATTGGCTTAATACAGCTTTGAAACTTTACTATGCAGAAGAAAAACGCTGCTTTTAATCATCTTAATTTAAATGAAACAAGCACAGAAACAGTTTCCTTAGCTTGTCATTTTTTTTAAACTTTCCCTTTACATTTTTAATAGTTTACGTTGAGCACTGTACTATACGGTATTTGTTTGGGGTTTTTTGGTGGGTTTTTTTTGGTCTCTGCTGTTGCCTGATTGTGTACTGCCAGTTCCAAATGAGGTACATTGGTCAGTTTGTAACTCTGGTGTTCATAATTCTGAGGCTCTACTGTAAACGACTATCTTAGGGTTTTACACCCAATCACCATAGTATCTGAGCATTTTCCATGTAAAATCAATACCACTGGCTAAGTTCCTACTGGATTTCAGAGTCTCTGGCACTTCTGCCTTTATGGTGCCAGAACTGTGCTTGGGGTAGGGTTTGGGAATGAAAGGGGTTTTTGAATTGTGAAATCAGGACCCTCAGTGTCAGTGACAACATTAAGTGTTCAAAAATCATGAAACTGACATAAAAGTTATGAGAATTTCAAAGTAATATTTTTGGATTCTTTTTATTTGCCTTCTTGTGTTTGAGTTTTTATAGGTTCACATTTTCAAGTTTTTCTGCACAATCATCGGGACTAGAAACTCCCCCACACATACCTTTTTTAAAAGGAAAATGACAGCTGACATTCTCACATGATCAAATGAATCTAAGCGCTTGGGGCTTTAAGAAAAGCACCAACTATTACATGACTCAAAATGACATGAGTTGACAACATTGTGTAAAGCAGATATAGATTTAGCAATGGTAGGAGAAAACTGAGTTCCACGTGTAATATTTTAGAAAATCTTTGAATACTTAATCACTGAGGCCTTTAAAAATAAGCAAAATGAGGTTCTTATTGGTGATCGCAATTTATGTAAGCAAAACATTACAGACTATTCTTTTTGGAAGCCAGAGCAAGCTGCAATTCTCAGGTCAACAGAGAACAGGGATATCAAAGAAAGTCACCATCTTCCTGTGGTCTTTGAGGGTAGCTCTCACCAGACCGTAAACAGTTGTTGTGACCCTAGGGGCTCATTATTCCTCAACTATGGAATGCATGGATCATGAGCAGCTGGCCCTTTGAGATAGGTGGGAGGGAAGGTAGAACTTTCTGACAAAGGGATATCAGTCCAGACTGGCAGATCCAAAATGTATCAGTTTCTTTTAATTTGCTTGCAATAATCATGTAAAATCTTTACATGTGATGTTTCCCTGCCCAATAATAATTATTTCAATAACCTGCGAAACACAGGAACGGCCATACTGGGTCAGACCAAAGGTCCACCTAGCCCAGTATCCTGTCTTCCGACAGCGGCCAATGCCAGTGCCTCAGAGGGAATAAACAGAACAGGTAATCATGAAGTGATCCATACTCTGTCACCCATTCCCAGCTTCTGACAAATGGAGGCTAGGGACACCATCCCTGCCCATCCTGGTTAATAGCCATTAATGGACCTATTCACCATGAACGTATCTAGTTCTTTTTTGAATCCTGTTATAGTCTTGGCCTTCACAACATTCTCTGGCAAGGAGTTCCACAGGATGACTCTCCATTGTGTGAAAAAATATGCCCATTTGTTCATTTTAAACCTGCTGCCTATTAATTTCATTTGGTGGCCCCTGGTTCGTGTGTTATGAGGACTAAATAACACCTCCTTATTTACTTTCTCCACACTAGTCAAAGAAACCCTGCAATCACAATCCAATGTGTACATATATGAGGAAAAGGAAGGGGGTGGGGGGAGTAAAGGAACTGATTTCAGTTTGAGTTTCTAAGAAGTAATTATAAACAAGAGGGAGAGAAAAGAATTCTTGAGATTATGAAAAAAATACTTCAACTGTGTCTGTTCGACTCACATTTATCCGTTGAAAAATATTCTGCCAAAGGGTACATTTTGACAGGGAAAAGATGAAGAGTGGAGGGAAAAGGTAGCAGTTTGTCATAACTGATGACACTGCAATGCAGGCTGAAGTCAGGATTGAATATTTACAAACGTATTTGTGATGAGATTTTAAAAGGGAAAGAAATAACTATCCATAGGCGACCTTCACCCTGCTTAAATAAATTGGGGGCTGGAGGGAGGAGTGCAACAGCTAAGACTGATCCAATACGGTCAATATAATCACAAGCAGACATGGAAAATTTCATTCAAGAGAGTTTTTCGCTATTCATATGCTATCTGCATCAGCACTTTATAAGTTTAACTTGAACATAAAATGGAAAGTCCAGAAGGAAAAAAAAAATTTTTTTTGCAGAATCTGCATTCAGCTTGTTTACTACTAGCTTAATGTGATACAAAGTGGAGGGACTAGATAGATTAGGTCTCAGGGGGCTGACAGAAATTAGAGCCCCTAGGTAATTAGTTTAATCGGCATGCATCCGACGAAGTGGGTATTCACCCACGAAAGCTCATGCTCCAAAACGTCTGTTAGTCTATAAGGTGCCACAGGATTCTTTGCTGCTTTTACAGATCCAGACTAACACAGATACCCCTCTGATACTAGGTAATCAGTTTACATTCAGCTCAGGTCAATAGAGCCTAAGAGCTGCCACCCTATGAAGACTATTTGATGGCCAATGTGAAATAAGTTTTATGGTCTCAATCCAGCTCTCAGTGATTTGGTAACCACATTATAAAAACGCACTACCACTAGCACTTTTGTAATTAGTTTCGGATGAGAAGCCAGGGACCAAACCAACCTGCCACTGACAGAAGTGATCCCTCCAGGGATAGGGCTAAAATAGGCTGGTAAGCTAAAGTAGGGAAGCCATTACTTCTGATGCCTGTTCTTGCATCTGTTCTGCAGATAGCCCTGGAGGATCAACTCCTTTCTGTCAATCTGGCACCTTTCACAAACACTACATTCACACTTTACTGAAACAAACACAACCTGCCTCCCATCAAACAATGTTTGATATACATGTCTAGCTATTTAAATAACACCCAAGCAACTTGGCAATATATGTTAGACACTGACACAACCATGCAAGTAATCTCTCATTCAGGCATTGATCCAACTTCCAGTGAAGTCACTGGGACTCTTTCCCCAGACTTGAACTAGAGCTGGTTTGGGCTAATATTATGATGGCACGAGGAATGACTTCATGGTTAAGGTTACGGTGAGCTTTTCACTTAAAGCAGCACTTCCACTGTTCAGTGACTGAATTTAGTCTCCACATTTCCCACATTATCTGTTCTGAGGACACATGCATTTTCTAAGGCATAGCTTGGAATAAAATAGGCAGGAACTTTAAAAAAGAAAAGAAAAGAAAAAGAAAAGAAATTAAACTAAAATATATCTCCCTGTAGCTAAAGAACCTGTCCCCAAAATTCAAAACTTCACATCTTCACCACAATACAGATATAGGGCACTTTTTGAAATGTTAACCCTAATCTGAGATTAAAAGTTGCTCCCTTTCCTTCTGATAACTATTTAATGTGTACAAGGAAACTGCAGCTGTGTCAACATCCACCACATGATTCCTTTTGCCAATGCTATCCAGCTTCACTCTGCACATAGATCACTGGGCAGCTCCTAACTATGGGGATCCAGGCCAGGATGTGGGGCCAGAGAGGTAACAATGAAGAAAAGTAGTACATGGTAGCTACCTATTCCTCAGCCCCACTCCATACACTCTGCTGTTGAGCCAGTTCTGCAGTTGTCTGGCTAGGTTGCTTCACACAGGACCCCAATCTGCTAACCCACCTTGTACTTTATGTTTCCTCTATTCTCCTAATGCCCCCCCCCCCTCCCCCAACACACACAAAACCTGAGGTTTAGTATAGACATACCCAGGCTGAAAAACCTGCCCTAGTCCATTCGAAGAGCCACCACAAGAAGTTTAAGAGATGAAGAAGCCACCTCTGTATTATAACTACTATTTCAATAAAAAAAATTCCTGAATAAATTCAAATTCTGCCTCTTTACCCTTTACAGTGTATTATGCCTTTCCCATTGGTGCTATATTTTTAAAGGCTTTCAACGACTTCTAAATGGAGTAGGGAGACGAAAGGTTAGCCTTACACTGCAAGGTTGTATTCTATATTTGGCAGGAAGTGCAACGTGAATAAATTTAACTCTTTGACCAGTGAAAGGGAAAATAGTTATGGGTCTTAAGAAAAGCTAATTTTGGTGATCTAATATTTTTAAGTATTGTTTGCAAACATGATTGGGGTATTATAACTCTTCCATGTGTCAAGGAAGCCTATGGTAGAAATATGCGCTGTTCCCATCTTTTTTTATGTACATGTTGTTTTATTTTATTTGATGTGTATCAATTTTTATATGATCATCCAGCAACTAATATTTGTGAAGCTATGTGAAATACAACAGCATTGTTCATTCCATTCGGTTTTCCAAATGATGTTTGCATTTTTGCTATCCTGTTCAGGTATAATTCTATATATCCATGAAAGTGCATGTTAGTTGCTTAAAAGGGATCAAAGGAAAATGAATTTTCAGTTATTGAGTCACATTTCTCCAATAAAATTGCTCATGTGTCCTCTTTAAAAGTGATACACTGCTGTATTTAATAATAGCATTTTAGTCCAGAAAGTTATTATATAAAAAAGTGTCTTTTGACATTAAAAAACAACATAAGCAAATCAAAGCTTAAACAAGACAACTTCAAATCCATAAAACAAATTTCACAGATTGTACTAAAATGTGTGTACTGACTAAAATAAAAGAATGTTTGCATGCGTTCCTTATCTAAACTCATTATGATAGTAGCTTAACAAGAATGTGCTTGAAAAGTGAGATATTCACACAACTATTTTGACTGCATTCTTTGGGTTTGAAAAAAATATTATTGGTGTATTTTTAGGGCATGAATGGAGACACCAGGGACGAATAACCCCAAAATGACTGTATGAGTGGTTTGTGTGCATGCACTACTATAAACCTGCTCTAGCTCCTAAGTAATGGGCATTCTGTATCACTTTGGTTATCTGAATTTTATTGTCTATTACTTTAAATTGCCAGAGGATTTTCTTTAATGCATTATTCTTGATAAGGTAATGATTCTTTAGTGCGTTACTATTTTAGCATCTAACCATGTTGGTCTTTTTAGGCAAGAAAGCGGGGGGGGCGGGGTTCCACTCATACATTCTACAAGTAAAACTGTTCTTGCTGCCACCCACAACCTCACTATGCAAGTCAAGTCAGCTGTGCATAGTTTCCTTTGTGAATCACTGGTACGATGATGCAGGCTCTCTCAGATACATATGAGAAATGCTCATTGATTCCATGCACACATTAGCCTTTTAAAAATTTAAGAAGAACTAAATAACAGAAAAGTATATTTATTTAATGTTAAAGACATCTTCAGGAGCCTGATGCAATGGAAATTTTCTTCAAAAATATGAGTTAATATATTTCAAGGTCAACTGAAACAAAGGTGCGCCAGGAAAAAAGTGTTTAAACTGCTGAAGATTTAACAGCTTAACCAATAAAGCTACTCTAGCCTTCAGTCAATGGAAAAATCAAAACAATGATTTCAAACTATTTTATTCAATCTACAGAGAGGATTACTAGGTGACAGCACATTTTCTTTTTTCTTCTACTATAGAAGTAAGCCTTTTCTCTCATTTTTAAAGATTCCTTTTAGCTGAGTAAATTATGCATCCTTTTCAGGACTACCGCCACAGGGATACAGATGTACATTTAAAAAAAATGTTTATTTAAATTCTGCCACTTACTAAAAATTGATTTTCAGAGTTACAGTAAGACCTCAAAATACCCAAATAGTTCAAAAAAAAATTTTAAACGAAGTCAGTTTACTGCCATAAGCAAAACATAGGATAATGACCCAACACAGAATAATTTACCATATTCAGATTCTTTATCATTGGGTTTTTGACATTTCTCGGATTATTGTAAATGTGGAATTCAAACCATTACATAGATTAAAAGCTCTCCCCGCCCCTCCAGACACACACTTGCTTAAATCTATAAATTCTTTAGAATAACATTTCAGGCTTTAATAGCAATTAACATATTTCATACCAGTGTACAAGGGGGCTGTATAAAGCGATTCTATAGTAAATTAGTCTGAAAATTGCCTTAATTGTTATGCTAGAAGATGTCCTCTACATTGTGTCTTGGGAAAAAGATCTTTCTGTCTAAATGCCATTGTGTGTCATCCCGGCTGAGCCTCCTGCCTAGCGGGGACATTGAAGTTGTGCAGCAGGAGCCGCTTCGCAGGCTTTAAGAACTACAGTAAATCTTCAAACAATTTATCCAAACAAAGGCCAGTGTGTGGAGAGAAAAATACACGGGAAGCAGATGAATAAGCAACATCAATTATGGGGGGGCTGACCTTTCTGCCCCACACCATGGCACAGATTTCACACCAAATCGTAGCAGATTGAAGTTGACATGCCTGGAGTGAAAACACTGGTCCTCACAATGTTGCCACTCTACATTCACAGAGCTGTAGAAAAGGAGAGGAAGAAAATGAAGCGAAGGGGAGGGGCGTGTGAATGAAAAATCACACATAATGGGCCTGGGTTTATTTTACAGAGAACAAAATGGCTCAATTTGAGCACTTAGACTGTCGAAATTGGCTAGTGTGAGATACAAGAGGTACATCCAAGGGGACAGTTGAATCAGGTGGCTTCAATGATGAGACCAAAAAAGGAAGGAAGCGGGGGGGTGGGGGAATTAAATACAGTTCCAGCAAACTCATCAATGTCTTTAAAGATTGTGTCACTTTATATATATGTGTGTGCGCGCGCGCACATTAATAGACATCTCCTAAGATATAATTTCTCTCAGAAATCAAGTGGTTAAGGACATTCCTACATAATCTGGCCTTGTTTTGTTACTTTAAAAACATCATGCTATTTTAAAATGCAGCCTAGTGTTATCAGAGATGCATTTTTAAAGAATTACACCGCCTCGCAAAATGAAAATTATGCTCACTCCAAGAAAAAAGTCATACTGACTAAAGTATATTCCATTTTACAAATTTCTGAATTTAAAATTCAGGTTTTTGCCTTTGAGAGTCTATTTAAAGATTTGTTTCTAGATTGGTTGTAGACAGATGATTATTAAATATTTATAAGTCTTTGAAAAGTATTGAGAGCTTTTGCTTTCTGTATAGTGAAATTTTGTTCATTTTGGGGAGGGCGGGGATTTATGAATAATCATTTTATTTGGATACTTCATAACCTGGTTAGTGTCATGAAAAATCAGGCAACTTGACTCCGCCCATTTAATGTCAACTGAATCTGTTAACACTGCAGTAATAAGAGTTTAAGATTTAATAGCGAATCAGATCAACCTCTTTCATTTGATTCCATAACACAATAATACACTGACTGCTAATAGTTCATATTAACAGTAACTAAATAGTAATTCTGGTCTGGATTCAAGAAGATAAATTTACTTTTTTACTGATTGCTAATCTGAATCAATATTTTATTTTCAAGAAATTTCCCAGGCAAGTACACCTCTACCCCGATATAACTTCGTCATGCACCTGACGAAGTGGGTATTCACCCACGAAAGCTCATGCTCCAAAACATGTTAGTCTATAAGGTGGCACAGGATTCTCTGCTGCTTTTACAGATCCAGACTAACATGGCTACCCCTCTGATACCCGATATAACGTGACCCAATACAACACAAATTTGAATGTAATGCAGTAAAGCACTGCTCCGGAGGGCAAGGCTGCACACACTGGTGGATCAAAGCAAGTTCGATATAATGCAGTTTCACCTATAACGCGGTAAGATTTTTTGGCTCCCAAGGACAGCGTTATATTGAGGTAGAGGTATCAATTTGCCAGGGTATTTTGCTGCTAACCATGAGATTCAGATTTAAGGTATAACATCATGAGTCATGAGATGTCAGACCTTGGAGAAGTAGACCTTTAGTTAATGATGGTAACAGCAACACACTTCGCCAGATTTTAAGCCCAGATGTACAGGGCTCACCACTGTCAAATTCAAAGAATAAAAAAAATACTTGCTACCCTTCTCCCAATTACAGTATATATAAGAACAAGGCTTCTCAAGTGATGCACATCAGAAAGCTCCCAGTCTTCCAGTAAGGTGGTACGGAAACGGAAAGGAAAAATTACAACAGCCACATTAGGATGCACACTTCCAAGTCTGGAGTGCTCTTCTCTGCTTGACTGGATGACAAGGAATAGTTTTAGAATTGGCCAAAAGAAAATCCATAATGCAACCAACATTTTGACTTTATATCCTAGTTGGGAGACAACAAACAACATGATCTCCACCCTTTTGAAGTGAGCAGACCCAGACTTGCACTTTTGTTATTTTTACTTCATATAGTACAACAAAAGGGCTCATGGTGAATAGGATATAACACACCATGTCCTTGATGCACAAACACAATCCTGAAGTAGGAACCTGGAAATCAGAGCGCAATACTAGTGGGTTAATGGACTATGGAGCTGGCCACTGAGATTTCATTACCTCTAAACATGCAACATGATATATTTGATGAGCTACTGATATATTTCAATACTGTATGATGCCACCTACCACACCGAACTCAGAAAGGGCATCTTTATGCTTAAAAAGGCCAACCACAGACATAAAGGCAATCATTAGAGAACTAGTCTTCCTTTGTCTAGAAATTAATACGATAGGGCAGTTAAACCCCAAGTTCCAGGTACATAGTTTATTCAAGTCTTCCAATTTCTCCCTCCCCTATTTTCCTGCAAGCCAGCCTGACCTTTCCACCCTTCCAGCTTGTTACTAAGTCCTGATCTGCTTGAGTCTCATTAGTGCAAGAGGTTGACTATTCCATCTCTCACAAGCATGGACTCATTAATTCTTCTGTTCCAATCAATGCCCTTCTTCTCTAACCGACTCCCAACCAATCTGTTCCTCCTTTGCTACTGTCCAGCTAAGTTCCGTATATTGTCCAACTAAGTTCCATATATAGCATCAGCAGGTCTGTTGGATTGGTTAATGTTTTTAAAACATCTTATGCTCTGGGGCTTACCTGGATAACAGGAATAAAACACGCTGTACCTCTCCAAATCTGTTGAGCATTGTGAACCCAAGAGTTTCAGCTTTAAATCATTATTTAGAGGCTGCAGTCACAAGGTCCGTGTTGTAGGATTGTAAAGTAAAGAGAATGAGTCTAACCAACAAGAAAGTGGAAATAAGGCAGATACCCTGCACAAGATCAATCCCTGTTACTCAGCCATCCACCAGGCAGGTTTGATATCAGCTCTGAGGGATCTCACCCATTTTCCAAGCTCTTGAAAAAGTGCTAAGGAGTGGCCATTGGCAAAAATGAAACTCGGGGGAAACAATGAAGAAAGAAAAATTTGAGCATGTGCTTCAAAGCTCTCAATCAGTCAGTACTGCTATGAAGGCCCTTGTCTAAACTACCTCTGATAAAAGCATAATATTTTAAGTTTAAATCCATTAGAATCACTTTCTATCACGCTCCTCAAAAACATCTGAAATTGGTACACCCAATAGACACACTCATGGCTGGCTCATAAAGTTACCAGAGAAAAAACTCTCAAAAGGACAGAAGCTTGCATGGCAATATAATACTATTATAGAGAACTCTTACTATGCAGGTCATTCTGTATTAGCTGAATCACAGATTTAAAAAGTGTAGAATTTTAAGGGGAGGAATTTAATTTGTTATTACAAAGATCACATGCCCAGTCTAATAATCTCAAGCCATGCCAATACTATGGAGACAATAATAGCACAGCTAGGCCAGCATAACCCCTAGTATAAATGCAGCCTACACTGATTAAAGGGGCTTTTCTGTCCGTGTAGGAACATCACCTCCTGAATGAAGTTAGCTGTGTCAGCGGAAGCATACTTCCCTCAGCATAGCTGTGTCTACACTGAGGGTTACCATAGCTATGTCAGTCCAGTCTCTTTTTTTCACACCCCTGACCTGTGTAGCTATGTCAACCTAACTTAAGTGTAGATCAAGCCTGACTTATTTTCCCCACTCCAGAGAGACTAATCTAACATGTTAGAATAAAGAAATATGAAAGAAAGATCTTCCAGAAACACGGGCTCATTGCTACAAATCTCACATTTACTAAGGCCATCCTGTAAATCAAATGGTCCCAGTCTGAGTGAAACACTAACATGCACACACACATTGACATGTAGGCAGTTATAAATGCATATGTATGTACATATATTCACACACTCATATGTGCACGCATATTTTTGTTGCACAAACATGGAGCGGACATAGTTCTATCAACTCAGATAGCAGTAGATCCCTCTCTAGTCCATTATTTTAAAATTCACTAGATATTTGACAAGAGTAATGCTTATCCAAGGTATAGCAATGAAAAACTGTCTTTATTTCTAAGATTTCACACATTTCCTAATTAATTCAAGGGGACTTATAGTTTTAGATAATATTTTTCCTTTCATCACTTGCCACCTAGCAGTTGGCATAATGTCAACACGTACATCTTTTTTTCTAACCAAAATCATTTTTAAAACATTTTTATCCTAAAATGTTCACCTCAATTTCTCAAAAAATATCTTAAAGATAAGAGATTTCTTTCCATTTCAGTCCCACAACAAGGAGAATGTCAGCACAGCTTTTTTTGACAGACAAATTATTGAATCAAAGAAAGAATATGCCATTAAGCCCACAGGTTAGGAAGTGTCAGGAATGGTTTAAAGAGATATCCCATTTATCTTCAAAACATGCACGGAATGTCACTAATGTGTGTTTATCATGTATAATCAGACAAAGAAAATATCGAAATAAAGTACTCCTGCATACAATAGAAGTCTCCTTCCATCTCTCAAGATATCAGTGCTATTCAAATAGAATAATAATGATGAAACCTCTTTCTTGAAAATGGAAATCAAGTGAAATGTAGATAGAAATGATTTTTTGTAGTTGATGTACATTTCTAAAGTGCATTAACAGGAAATCCAGAACTTTTTAGGTCAATTATATTGTCAGTATTGTCAATGCCACTGAAATGAATACCTAAGCACTGCATATTCCTGATGGAACAGAGTTAGAGAAGAAATCCTGTATTCTATTACTTGGAAGATAGTGACTACAGAGATACATTTGAAGGTTTACTTTTTGTTACTAATCTTGAGGTTCCCCCGCCCTTAATCAGTCAAAACCAGACAATTCTACTTATTGTTGGATACAAAAAATAAATTGATCTGAAGTCCTAGGTCTTTCCCTTTCCTTTTCTTTTTAGCCCTTTGGCTCCAATATCTGAAAACCTATTTTTGGTAGCCAAGTACATTACAAAAACTAATTCATTGCTTTTGTAAGAGATTTTCCAAGACAAGATGCAAAAGATCCATAAAGTATACTGAAATGTAGGCTTAGAGAGAATCCTAAGAAGCTTTTGTCCCACATATCTAAAATGTATCAGAAACCAAAACTATGACAACATATTGCTGGGTAAGTGGTTTTGCTAGGTGAGCTAAATACGTACTTCATTTGTATCATTTTGAAGATACTACTCACCTGAACAGAATTTGAAACAAAAATAGTTACTTAAAGTTTAAAGTCAAGGGTCCCATTGACAACAGATAATTTTCTCCTCCTCCTCCTCCCTGCCCCCTGCTAAAATTGTAGTGATATAACAGAAAATTTTCTTCCAGGTAAATTTTTAAGAGGTTGTAGATATACACTGTTTCTTGTAAGATAACCAGAAGTGGAAGGAACGTGTTAGCTATAACACATTATGAGGGAAAACTTTTTGAAATTTTCTAGCCATAATTAAGTTGGAGTTTAAAGAGGGCAAAATTACTAATGAATCTCCTACATCAGCAGGGTGTAGAGAGGTGGGTCTAAGGAGAAGTAGTATTCTGCAGAAGAAAGGAAGAGAAGGGGAAAATAGAAAGACATTCACTGGTGAAGGAACACTGGGGAAGCCACTCGGGTACGGTTAACAAATAGCAAGTGTGAAAAATCGGGATGAGTGTGGGGGGTAATAGGAGCCCCCTAAAAAAAGCGCCCCAAATATTGGGACTGTCTGATCACCCTACACTCAAGCCTTATCCCAGAGAACAGCAGAAAAAAAGAGAATCATAAGCAGATCTAAGAATGCAAGGAGGGAGAAGACCAAGGAAGAGAAAGAAACAAAGCAAGAGTCAAAGGCAAGTGGCCATAAAAGATTTAAGTTCACAGATTGTCCCCTAGGTCTCTAACCCTTAGAGGTGTTAAGAGATGTTACCAGACAAGAGCGTGCAACACTTTGTGTTTGTTCATGCCAGCAGATGTGGACTATATCTAGTTAAATTTTTAATACTGCATTTTGAAAAACATTCCAAAATGAACTATAAAATGACTCACCATATGTAGCAGATATTAGAGTGTTTAATTTTCCTGAAACTTGTAAGCAGTTTGTCAAAATATTCAAATTGCATTACAGAGGGATCTAACTTTGTATTGTAGCATTCATAAGGAAATGCTAGCATTACATTTACCTTTGCCCTGTCCCTTTAAGGAGGTGTGTGCTGCTGAAAAGAACAAACAGAACACAGGTCTGAGAAGCAGGAGATGGTCCCAAAAGGGTTTCGGTGTGTTCAGGACAGGACTTGGTAGCAATGGGGCGTGTGCAAGGTAAGTAGAGGTGTGTGCGTGGGAGGGGGGTCTACACTATGTTTAAAAAACCCTCCAGTTTTAAAATGGTCCCTTGTCTGGGAGTGTAACATTGTTTATTAGCTTTGCTGGTTCTTTGGTCCAGGTATGCTGATGTCAATTCTGGTGGTCAGAGTTAGTAGGACCTTTCAATTATTTTTTTTTTTAAGAGTGCAGAAAAATACATCATTTCCTATGCCTTAAAAGGCTGGATTACATTAAATTCCTTGAAAGCACAAGTAAATTAATACAATCAAGAAGCTGCTTCATGCATATCTGCATTTTTCAAGCACTTATTTACATTATATATATATATATAAAATAAGTTTCTAATAAATTAAGTTAATTTTCTAGATTCTTTAGAAAATGGAAAGGTGTAACTGACTCCTGTTGACCAAAAGAAATTGATTTATAAGTAGTAATAAGTGCTTGAAAAATATATTCTAAATTACATATAATTGCGTTATATCTCATACATTTTCAATATACATAAATTGTACTTTCGAATATATTAATCTCTTATGACCTTAAATGTGCAAGGATAGCCTTGTGAGTGAGTTACAGAACTGGGGCACTGGGAGATACATGTTCTTTTCCTGGTTCTGCCCCAGATTTCCTGTATGACCGTTGGAAAGTCACTTTCTTTCTATGTCTTAGTATGCACATTTATAAAATATGCCTACTTCAAAGAGGTGTTGTGATGCTTAATTAATAATAAAAAGATTTCAAGAGATAAAGACAAAGAAGTTATATTTTGCAGCTTCTCGTTTCACTGAATACACAGTGAGTCAGCTGGAGCCTATGGGAATTCCATGCAGAGATGGCTAGGCTTACAGGATCAGGCTTTAAGTGGAAAAAGTATTACTGTTTAAAAAAGTCTCTGCTGTTCCTGATCCTGCTACATGCAGAGGGTTTTCAAACCTTGAACCATGCAACAGGCTGTTAGCACGTCTCAATGCTCGACTCTACGTCCACTTATATTTAACTGTAATATATCAAGAACACAGTGAAATTGGGGGGAAGAGGAGAATGGCTCTGGATCAAATCCTGCTTCAGTGAAGTTGATGGCAAGCTCCTATTGACTTCAAAGGGGGCAGGATATCACCCCAAATGGTTTGTTTTGGAGAAGTATCAACATTTCACAAAATTCAAAAGCTTTCTGGGCTTCCCCTGACTATAGTGAAAGCTAATCAGATATAGTTCAGACAACTTCAATGCAAGCCCAGAATGCATATCTGAGGATAGAATTAATATTGTAGATTTTGGTGCAAATTAAAGATTAAGGGCCAGGTTCTATGTGAATGTGGACCTAATATTGTGTGCAATTTTCCCACTTATTCTGCTGTGAAAGAAGAATTGCCAGATTTCTCTTGCTAAGGACTAAAGCATACAGCATTCTGATCGCTCTGGAAAGTCCATAAAACAAACTTGGACATGTACAGAATTTCCCATTAGTCATACCAAAAAAAAGTCATCATTCATTGAGCAATAAGGGCCCGATGAAGTCAATAGGAGTCCTTCTAGAGATGTGGAAGTATAGGACCTCACATAGGCCTAAGGTTAAGCAAGTGTTTCAAAGCCAAAAAGATTTAAACTAACATAAGATTAGAGTTACCCCTTCTGAAAGATCTTCATTCAAGAGTGGAATGTTGAATTTCCCAACATCTTGTCCAATGGATTTTTTTAAACTTAAAATTAGATTGACATCATCCACTTTTCCCACAGGCAACTGGCTAACCTTAAATTTTCCCGTGGGCTGTTCAATAATTCATTATACCTATTCCTATGCTGTTACCACTGCAGCCTGTAAGTACAGGTGAAGCTTCCAGTTGTCTATGATATATCCCTTGCTATGGCAAGGTATGCTGTTAATATTTGGTGCCTTCAGTGCTCCGAAAAGTTGAGAGGTAGACTAACATTTTTAGCCGCTCAAAAGTTGCAGGTTAAAAAGAAAAAGGTATACAGCAGGAGAAAAAAATGCAACACGCTAGAAAAGTAAATAAAATAAATCAAGAGAGAGATATAAGACAGCGTTCAACTCTTTGCCTCTTGAAAATTTAAATGAATACTCCTTGAGAGCAAACTACAAAATGCTAACCTTGAAGTGTTGAGTGGCAGAAAGAATTATGGGTTATTGTACTGTCAAAATGCCAGACAGCTGTATGTTGAGTTACTGTGTTATTTAGACAATCAGAAACTTGGAAGCTAATGTGACATATTTTTTTCAGTGTGAAAGCTCCTGACACACGTCATGATAATTTCTAAAGGGACAAAATGTTATATAAAAAACATAGTGCCTTTATGAAACAGCCTCACAGGTACAACACCACTGCAAGTAGAATTCATGTTAAATATATATATAAATATATAGTTAAATAGATTCAGGATACTTACAATTAAAATCACTAATAGATGGTTGGTTTGCTTTCATATATTTTTAATTTTTGCCCTATTTGGAGGCACTACCAGACACTCACTATGCCCAGCCTTTCATTCTAGGTCCAGATATTTTAACTTAGTTGTGACTTTGCCCCAGCCCTCCACTGTAGTCCCCTTCTAATCATGCTCTCTCTCCTGGCAGGAAGATGGCACATACTACCTCAGCTGAGATGGGCATTAACAGCTGCTTTGTGAAGTGGTATGAAGAAAGACTCAGAAAAAAAAATGTAATTGATCACATTTCTCTCTACCGCAAAACAGCTCAATATTCCTTGGGTCCAAGGTCTATTCAAGCTCCACCAGAGAGGTGTACTAAGGATTCCCTTAAATATAGATCTCTCTCTTTGCATCTTGATATGGTCCCACCCTAATCTTACTGAGCCAAAACTCCTATTTGTATTCCTAGCTCTTAAATACACAGGAATTGCCATACTGGCTCAGACTCATGGTCCATCTAATCCAGTATCGTGTCTTGGACAGTGATCAGCACCAGATGCCTCAGAGCAAGGTGCAGGAACCCTTACAGTAGACAGAGGGTGTATAAACTGCCCCCATGAAGATCTCATCCTAATCCCTAATAGTTATAGAGTGGTTTAAGCTGTCAAGTGTGGGGTTTTACCCCTTCAATAATGCTTTGTTTGTACGTGCTTGTTATCCAGATAAACATCCAATCCTACTTTTAATTTACTAAATTCTTGGCCTCAAAACATCCCTGGGTCATTATGTTCACAGTTTTATTGTGCAGGGTGTGAAAAGGTATTTCCTGTTATCAGCACTGAATTTTCTACCTTTCAGTTTTGTGAATGTCCTCTGGTTCTTGTGATGTGAAAGAGAACAGAAACTCCAAGTGTACCTTCAGACCATTCATTTTTATATACTTTTGTCATGTCCCCTCTTATTAGTCTTTTTTCTAAAATAAACAATCCCAGTCTTTTCAGTCTCCATCCATATCAGTTTTTCTATGCCTCTAATCACTTTCTTTATCCTTCACTGAACCACCTCTACTTCTGAAATAACCTTTTAGAGATAGGGTGATCAGTACTAAGTAGAGCATTCTAGATGAGGCTGCACCACTGTTTCCCATAAAAGTATATTTTCTATGTTATTCTCCAACCCGTTCCTTATGCATCTTAAGATCTTGCTTTGTTTTTTGACCACAGCTGCACATTGAGCAGAACTCTTCATAGAGTTACATACTGTGATGTCAAGGTCCATTTCGTGAGTTGATACAGTGATTTTAGAACCCCGTAAGATGCAAGAGCAGTTCACATTTTCCCATACAATGTGCATTACCTCAATCAACATTGAGTTTCATCTGCCATTGTGTTGCCCATTCATCTAGCTTGGTTAAGTCTGTCTGAAATTTCTCAGAGTCTTCTCTGGGCTTAACTAACCTAAATAACTTTGCCATCTGCAAATCTTTCTACCTTGCAGCCCACCCCTTGTTCACACTATCAGTAAATGTATTAAACACCAGGCCTAATTCTGAATATTGAGGCACCTCATTGTTAATCTTTTGACATGATGAAGACTGGCCATTTATTCTCACTCCCACCCCCATCTCTTAGCCAGTTTTTGATCCAGATCGATATTTTGCCTCATTCCTGACTATCTAGTTTCTTTCGCACCCTCTTGTGAGGGAACTTGTCAATAAAATACAATATACTCAAGGTAAATGAATGACAAACAGGCAGGTAGAGTTGCGAGCAACTGATAGGTAAACAAAACAGTTGAGATATTGCATAAAGTAGAGCCCTGAAACTAGTACTTTCAAGATTTCTTACTCCCAGATGTTAAGAAATTTTCCTGAAGTCTTCAGTACATTGCAGCCCATTGTTCTCTTTCTATATATACACACATTGAGAGAACATTTATGATATCAATGCATTAGACATTTCCATTAGAAATTGTTTTGGTCTTTTGTTACCATGCCTAAAAGAACAAATCTTAGAATTTACAGTACAGTGTTAAGTAACTTGTTTAGCAGTGACATCCACGTCCTTTTATAGTGGTTTCTAAACTATTCAACCAGTGTTAAACCTGATTTTTTAAAAAGCATGTCCCATAATCACTCTGTGCATAACCTAAAACTCTCCTCTGCCCAATATGCATCTTACTGAACATCAAGGAAAAACACCTTTGTGCTCAGTCTCAGAATACTAATGCCAGGACACACTATATTATGGTAGCATGCACAAGTATAAACATTTACTGCTAGCAGAAGTTCAAGCTCAAAGTTGAGAATTTTTTCACAAAACTCAATAATAAAAATGTTTTTTCTGTATTTTAGTTTTTTATTCTCATGAAAGCAGCAAAGGGCTAGAGGGGGAGAAAGGATCATTTTAATTTAAATAGTCACCACTTCAGCACACACTGATGAGACAGATATGTGCTATTTCACTGTGCAAGCTAAGTGAAGTTCAGAAAGTGAACAAAATGGTAGAAACAGTAAAAAGTGAGTTAGATTTTATCAGTATGTATCTATCTTAGAAGATGTGACTAATAACACAAAGACTGCCTTTTGTTTCATCTTTCCTTTAAAAATAAGTATCTGTGACCTTAAAAACATATTTTAAGGTGGCAGATCATGCAGAACTCAGATGATTAATTCTCTTCTTCTTCCACGGGAATTTTTATTTTGTGCTTTTGAATTAAATTTATTCTGGACAAATATTAATAGGGAAAAATGGCCAGCATGGACTTCGTTTAATGGCAAAAAGGAGAAAGAGCAGCAGCATTTTTTTTAAGTTATTTTAGTAAGACCTCTGACATTTTCTGCCCCAAAACTTTTAATAGAAATAATAGTTACATATAGAAATAGTACTAGAAATAATTAAAACAACAGAAGCGAATCAACAGTCTGGCAGAACAGCATATATATTATAGTGACTTTGTATCATTCTGAAATTAAAATATACTGGTTTGGTTAGTGAACAAAGCACTAGTTTTAATACTTACTATTTCGGTATTGAAAAATTAAGTACATTTTCAGCACAAACCAAACTATTCAGTGTGAGGGATGGCACTGCTTTTGACCAGACACTACGGCAGGGATATCTGGCTCAATGTTTGTGATCTTAAGACAAAGATGGGGCTCCACATCAATTTTGTTTTGATGCCAACCAGCGCAGAGAATCCGATCTTGCACAAATGCAAGGTGGGAAAAGTAGCGACTCTTTTGTACTCTTGACAATAATTGTTGCTTTACGTTTTTGGCCATATCTGTGATTCTACGATGAACAGTGTTATTTGAGAGGGGGACACTATCTATAGCTTTGCTAGCCTTGTCTCCAATCATCACTTGCACCATTACTTTGGCTGCAGGTTTTACTAATATCTCGCCAATCACTTCAGCAGCTCCAAACTTTGCAATTAAGTACGCCACGCTATATGAAGCTTCCAGAGCTTTCATATTTTCACCTCCTGTCACATTACGAATTTTTTTCTGGGACTTTTGGAGATCTTTGCACCTATTTTCAAAGAATTCTACAGGTTTTCCCTCACATTCTTTGCTATCGAATGGCGTTTTAGGTTGGATGGTTTCATACCTTCATTTGACAGAGTTTCCTAACAAATCACACATAATGGAACAGGCTCCACCTCATCGCCAGTCCCCGAAAATCCCAGTTTAAGATATTCTTCAACAGATTTGCGGGCTTTTTTCATTTTCTTTGTAGCTGACACATTCAATAAACTTACAGCTGGTTCACAAGGTTCACTAATTTTGTCATCACAATTGTCTGATGCAGCCATATCACTGCATTTTTCAGCATAATCACCACTAACATTCATATTTCCTTCATAATTTTTTTATACATATCAAACTTCCCGTTTTTAGCCAGCAATCCATCGTAAATGGGTTTAACAAAAACAAAGAGAGAGATATGTAGATTAATACATACCAAGTATGTATTTACTCAGTAATCTAAAGACTGTAGCATTCATCCACGTTTATTTTTTATCCACCAGTATGACTTCTGCGCATGCCACAAAGGCAAGTGTATTCCCCGAGCTGCGGTAACGCACACGTGTGGTTTGCATCGGCTCTGCTGTGCTATTAGATGTTACTGAACGCGTTAGTTACAGTGTAAACCTGTGTATATTTCTATTGTACAGGTGTACACCATTCTTATATATTAAATTTTAGTTAATTGTTTTCTGCTGCTAAAAAAGGCTATGATAAAGTAAAAAAAATTTTGCTGTGTACCCCTTGAAACTCTTTCATGTACCACCAGGAGTACGCATACTACACTTTGGGAAACACTGCGCTACGGGGTATGGCTACACTACAGCTTGGAGCATGCATCCCAGACTGGGTAAATAGACACATGCTAGCTCTGCTCAAGCTACTGTGCGAAAAACAACAGTGTGAACATTGTGGCATGGGTGGTAGCATGGGCTAGCTACCTGAGTTTGGATCCAGGGGCTTGGGAGGGTTTGTACGGGTAGCTGACCCAAGTTGCTCCCCAAGCTGCAATATCCACATTGCTACTTTTGGCATGCTAGCTCAAGGAGTATCTCCTTGCATAAGAGAAGTTTAACTGTTGTTAAAACAGATGACAGAGCAGCTGAATATCGCAGTTGGAAGTGCATTTACAGACACGACTGAATTTCCAGGATGTTTTATCTTGGATTTGCTTAATGCAGATGTTGAAGATGATGCACCCCCCCCAAGCCCTACCCAATACAACTGAGCGTGCAGAAGCATAGCATCAATACTGTAGCTTTTACTAGTTTACTGTACTTTCACAATAAAAAAAAAATACATTATTGAGGCACCCAGAGAACAAAAACTTATTTCTATTCAGCATTTGACCCTCAGTTCTGGCCCTACAGCCACTCAACCCAGAATTAAACTACATCACTTTAAATAAAACTTATTAGCCTGTAGCCCACAAATGGGCACCTATTTTACACACACTAAGTGCAGACCAGGAGTTCCCATCTCAGTCAGTTCCTTGAAGAGATCAAGAAATAACATGGCAGCAGACATTTTCAGCTCCCACATGTGCAGTGAACTCTGAATTTACATACCATCTCCATGTGACAAACTTGAGGTCTCAAGCTTGATGGGCATTATTTAATTCCTAACAGATGTTCCATGGCAGTGAATTGAGAAAGCAAAGTTTGCACTGAATCAGAGTTTTGCACCCAGGAAATACTGGACTATCATAAAAATTGTGTAAGGTCTGATCTCCCATCAAATTAAAGCCAACAGTTCTGCTAAAATATGTTTCAATTATACTAGATCTGTTAAAGATTTTGAATGAGGAAGGTCTTCTCTCTTTTTTCCAGCTTATTAATTTTTATTTTTATTTGACAGTTAACCTAATGCTAAGATAATACAGTATAACTTTAATGCTTAAAATTGATACATTGCCATACGGCATGCTTTGTGATGGATGGGCTTTGGCTTTATATGAGGAGCCAGGCAATTTGATTACTCTTGTTCCTGTTTAGCATTGGCGATGAATATTTTATACATTAACATTAGGCTAAACCAAAAATAATAAAAATGTGATTATAATTTTCTGAAAAAAACATAGGAATGTCATTATCTTCAAAGCACTTCTGCAAATTTAACAGTGTGAAAACCACAGCCAGATAAACAAAAGTCAAGGTAGCATTTACGTTGTATGTTCCATTTTCTGAACCATCTTTTGATTAAATCATTTTTACAACATTCAAAAATTAGCAGCAATGGGCTTGATTCATCCAACCATCTCTGTCCTGTCCCTGTTCATCTTATAGGTTATTTACACAGTGAGAGCTCATGGCATGATTTTCTGCACAGTTGTCATATTAATAGCATGTGTTTCAAATGTACCAACCTCTCTTCCATAACCTACATGCACAATAAATTAAAGGGAAACTGAAATTGATTTTACTGGTAAAACCAAAGTTCAAGGCTCCTGCAAGAGGAAGTAACAAGGATGATTCAGGTTTCAGAGTGATAGCTGTGTTAGTCTGTATCAGCAAAAACAACGAGGAGTCCTTGTGGCACCTTAGAGACTAACGAATTTATTTGGGCATACACTTTTGTGGGCTAAAACTCATTTCATCAGATGCATGGAGTAGACAATATAGTAGGCAGATATATATACACACAGTACATGAAAAGATGAGAGTTGCCTAAAACTCCTCGTTGTTTTAGGATGATTCACTTATACTGCTTTTATACCAATTCAATCCCACTGACTTGAGAATAGGAGAGATCAGACTCAAGCTCTTTATCACAAAGAAAACAGTGTATGATTTACTCTCCTTGCATTGCACCAGGTCTTGCTATTGCCATCAATTCTTGCAGCAGATGCACAAAAACTGAAGAGGTAAAACAACAAACCAACTGATTTCCAATTATTTTAAGTCAAAAGAAGTCTAACTTCTAGTGAACAGACATTCTCTGATCTGGCAACTTCAATAGCTGTTTATTTTATTTCTTTTTCAAGTGCATTAATTCATTACCTCAGTTTACCACCTGCTATAGCCTAAGGCATTCCTGCTCCAAGCAGCGATACATTCCTATAGTCTTCAATTCTGGCCCGTTCTTAACCAAAGAAAAATCTGGATGCTTGACATTGCAAAATTACTTGCTCTGCTAGGACACACATGCTCATTCATTTGCCAGGACTTCAGTGTAGGATATGAGGTATTATCAGTCCACTTTCTAAACACCAGCCTGTTATGTTAGCAGTATAACAAACACTTGGTTCACTGAATGAGGTTACTTACTCTGCTTTCTACACAAATATTCTTAATCATTTCCCCTTACACGCAAAATGTTTATTTCTTATCTATAGTTATAAATAAAAAGCCGGTAAGATATTTTACAGGCAGTTGTTCTAATGGCAAAGATGCTTTCCAACTTTCAGATCAACATTCCTCTCTTTCTATGCACATTTCATTATAAAGGGGTTTACCATAAATACTGGAATTTGAATTCCACCCAAGTAATGCATTAATAGATACTAAACCATTAATAATTTCTGTACTTTTTCATAAATGGGCAAAGTCCAATAAATAAACGATAGCTCTTACATATCAGAGCAGGGTTAACAAGTACCAAGGAGATTTCAAAGACAAACTACTTGTAGGGGCTGCCAGAAGGTGAGATACATAATGATGCCACAAATTCTGGGGACCCATTTTTTACTGTCCACTCTGGCAAGTATCTAAAATTAAATGCTAAGCAGAAATTTGCCCTGAGCTATGACATATAGTAGTTTAGGTAAACAATCTTTAAAATTAAAAACAGATTCTTGATAATAAATCCCAACATATATATCTTGATAACAGACAACACTCCCTATAAATCAACAGCTCTACTGCCCCTTGAAACCTTCCCAAATTAGACCAGATGATTCACCAGAAATATTTCAGCCCTCTCACCTGTTTAATAAACGCCAGCAATTAATGCCTATTTTGGAGGATGAAGGCGGCAGCATTTAAATATTAAACCCGAACTGAAAGCAACTGGGATAATTAACAAAAAAGAACTGATCAGACAGGACAGGATCCTGGATTTTCATTGATCTCAGCTTCCTTTGGCCAGGAGGATTATTTTGATTCCTGCCTTTTCCCTGAAACCTGAAGAGGTATGGTAGGAACATGCTATACTGACTGGAAGAGCTACCAAGGTATTTTATGATCAGGTTCTGTGCTTCTTTTTGATATTGGGATGTGCCTTGGAAATGCATACATTTATTATCCCTTCCAGCCTAAACCCCAAACATCAT
Organism: Chelonoidis abingdonii; assembly: GCF_003597395.2. Lineage (NCBI taxonomy): Eukaryota > Metazoa > Chordata > Testudines > Testudinidae > Chelonoidis > Chelonoidis abingdonii. Next base: position 3,256,642 of record NC_133783.1, on the reverse strand, counting down.
CATTTTTCTAATAATTAGTGACATTTGTTACATGTAATAAATAGACAAGACCCCGGCCTTAGCTGTGGTCATTTTGCATCAGTCCATTTGGGTGAAATAGCTGCACAGTCTGTTTATTAAATGGCTCTACAAGGATTCCCTACATCCTAAAGAAAATTCCTTGCTGGTAGAGGGCCAGCACTTTACCTCTTCCCACCCTCTGTCCAGGCCAGGGGCTGTTGTACTCCACCAAATTTTCAACTGCTAGAACAACAGGGTCATCACATGGAGGTGCAAGTTAGAACAGAACTGATGTTGCTCTAACTTGACTGGGGGTCCAACTGAATTGGGGGTGAGTGGGCAGAAGGGAGGGAAGAGTATAAAGTTAAGCTTTTCTGGACTCAACGATCTACCCTGATATTAGTTATGAAAATAGTCCATTTTCCAGTTAGCAGTTTCCTTGTGAAACCACCCCACAATCTGCATATATATTCTGCATATTTCACCAGGATGTTTGACAAATATCTGCCAGTCAATAGACAATTCATAAAGTATTTGCTTTGAATTTGCCTTATTCTCATTGAGAGACTGGTCACCTGAAGTTGCAGAGTATTCTTGCAGATTTTTTGTCTGATGACAAATTTTTGTGAGAGAATAATGAATGGTGAATAATGCAATTTTGCAACTACACTTTCAGATAAATATTCATTTTTGCACAATTATTTTCATCTGAACACTGGCAAACAACAAATATGATGACCCTATGAATTACAGCAAACCAAGTTAGGCTTTTATTTGCAAATTAGGTTTTGGAGAAGAGGGTTGTTAAAAGGTTTTTTTCTCCTTTTAGTAACAATATTCAGCTACTGCAGAATACTTGGGCTAAGTAGGGCAACAATAACCATATTCTCATGCTCTTGGTAGAGTGCAATATACATGTGTAACAAAGTTAGTCAACTGAGTGACATCTTGGTCTCTAAAATACATTATCTGCCTATTAGTTAGCTGGAATGCTTGTATCTGGTGATGCAGCCAGAGTATGAGAAAAATGGACTTCATTGGGAAGGGAACTCAATGAAACCTAGTATAACTTTAAAGTCTTTGATCACCTACTTTTTCTGCATGATGCCCTGCTGTGGGCAAACAAAAACCTATTTGGCCAAACATGAGTCAGGGTGACAAAACAAAGCCAAAGATCGACCATTCTTTAGAGAAAAAAGAAAGAAAAAAAGATGTAATCGTAGTAGGGGGGCAATATTTTATATGAAAATTATATTCACAAGTAATGACAAATACAACTGAACATAAAGAACAATCTTGTCTCAGGCTTCTTAACAGATAATGACTTCAAGGTCATTCCATTAGTGATCACTGCAGCTTTTAAATGAAACATATATAACCCCGATCCAATTAATGAAAGTATCCTACATTTCTTATACATGCTAATGTTGAATGAATGTTTAAACCTTGGTCATTCACCAGTGCATGGACTATAAGTCAAAATCAGAGAACCACAATAACATTACTGAGCAAAAAAGAGCCTGAGCATATTTAGACTGATTTAATTTTATGTTGCATTTGTCCCAGTATTACAAGGATAAGCAGATTTTCTTGTTGTTTAAGTGCCAAAAACATTTTTGAAACATATGTAATTTTTATGTTCACATTTCTAATAGCAACAAAAACATTTTTCTCCTTTTCTTTTAGTTCTTTTCTTCTTTGTATGTTTTCTTATTGTTTTTCTTTCTCTTCATCTGTATCCTTTTTCTGTTCCCCCCCACTGCCACCACTGCCTCTTCTGCCTTTCTCCTCTGCCCTCCCTTTTACTACTCTCATTTGACCCTCTCCAAATTAGTCTTCCTCATTCTGTTTCTCCATTTCATGTACTAGTTGAGCAGAGTAAATTTTCAAAAGACATTTAAGTGCCCTAGGAGCTTAGGCAACATTCTTGAAGGTGACCTGGGCACACTGAGTAACCTATCTATTGAAAGCCAATGGGACTTAGATTCCTAAAGTGCCTACATCACTTTTTAAAATGGAATTTAGCTAATGTTGGAATTTTGTTCATGATCTTTTAAATAGTATATAGCTGCTCTACTAACATAAGCACCATTGTGAATTTCATTTTCTGCTTTACTTCCAAATCTTACACAAAAGTTCCATAGAATTCAGTGAAAAATTATAGCCTCTCTCTACAGTTTTTTTTTTAAGCAAGCTTAAGAATTAAATGAGACTGCCATCTCTGCTATAGAATTCATAGGTTAGTTTAAAAATTGTACAGAAAGGATATTATTCTCTCCTATTTTCTGTAGCAGTTCTTCATAAAGGAGCAAGAAGCAGAGACACTCTCTGTGCCATGCCAGTAGGGATTTGTTCATTTCCGTCTCTGGGACATGTGCACCAAAAGTTCGCTGTGCCTGACCATCACTGTATTCTTGCAAGTTGGCTGTCAATCCCGCACTTTCCTTAATGAGATGTCAAAGTCTAATTCTAGGTCACCCAAGTCAAAATGGATCAGCAACAGAGGATTTTGAACTCTTTTCAGTAGGTCCTACTGAAAAACAATCTTAGGCTTCTAGTATGAATTCAGCTTTATAGATAAATGCATCTCAGCAAAACAAGACTCATTTTGATCCAAGTTAAGATATCTTAATTCAATTGTCCCCACTGCTTTCAGCATCACTGAAATATTTATCTCCCTGCCTCAACAAATAGATTTAATTCCCCTAAATATCTGGAATCAATTATACTACCTCAAATATCTTTTGCAGATAGTCTTCAGAAGAAGACAGATGTTAAATTATCAAACTTATAATTATTTCTGAAAGCAGTGATCATCAGTTACTGTGGCAAAAACCATCCAAGCCAAAAAAAAAGGGCAAGCATTTTGAAGGTAGAATTAGGCCCTATCCCATTTTCTCTGTCCTGCTTCCACATTCTCCTCCTCTCGTCCCCCTGCAAATCAGTCGTGAAAAGAGTAACACCTCCAATCCTTCAATCACCTACACTCAAGTCCTTAACCTGACCATTGACTTCAATTGGACTATATACACATATGCAAACTTAAGCATCTGCCTTAAATGTCTACAGGACTGGGGCCTTAATTTTTAAAAGGCACCTTTCATTGATAGCAAATATGTTGTTGGGAGCTCTTCATGATGCCAGCTATGTCCTAAAGTACTCCTTGTAATCAGAGTCCAGCTCCCTACTCTGTATCTATGGCTAAACTAATTACGAGGAGCATTTCCAGAAGCAGGACCAGTGGCAATAAATAATGTGTCACCATTTTGCATTATAAATATCTACTATCCTGCACATGACGACTAGTAAAGGGTGGTTCTTCACAAAATATGTGGTAGCACAGTTCTCAGACTTTTGGTTCAAGAAGTGATGCCGACTGAATTAACAAACAGTTTTGTAAAATGGCTAAATCAAGATCTATGCTTCCCCATATGAAAAAGACAACAATTCTTATATTGCATGAAAAGTGCTAATGTCTTCTCTCTCTTTGTGTCCCCTTAAGTAGAAATCTGTGTCAAGACAGTGACAAATGACAGTACTTGTTAAAGCAGCAGGACCATCAGGTCCTATCCACCTCACTGCAAGTGGTATTGGACTTGTGAAGAACGCATTTTCTGCCCTGGCAGGATCTACATCTATTTCTTCCTCACTCCATGAGTGAAGCTTCCATTGCCAAGGCAGCTCAGTATAGCATGGCTTTCTTGTTCTTCTAGCTGTTCTGCAACCTGTTGGTTTGGCTCCAGAATTTAATGCAAGATTTTGCTGCTTGTCCTCAGAACTGGACAGATTGGTGACATAATAAGATGTTTGATGTGTGTTTTTGTACTCCATGCATGAAAATCAGTAAATCAACCATCAAGCAACATTTTTTTTTAAATGCAATAATGGTAAGTGTCTATGCACTCTCAATTCCTGACACAGCATGTGCTGGCAGATGACTCAGGAATTAAACAACAATTCACCATTAATCAGTACAGGAAATTCATAAATTCAAGGTAAAACCATTTTTTCTAACATCTTTAAAAATTTCTTTTCAGCAACCTCTCTTTTTAATGAAGCAACAGTGGTATTGATGAAATCTCCAGACTAGCTCTTCTAGTTAATGTATTAGAAAGTCAAGAAATATGGAAAACACAGAATATAGTTGTTCATAAAGCTGGTTAAATTCCTAAGTCATGTTAACTAACATTAACAACGTCTAGCAAAATGGTGAAAATTCTAAAAAAGATATACTCACAAAAGAACAAGGATGAGATACACAAAGAAAAATACTGGATTAGATGCCTGAAAATAACAGTTCCCAAAAATGGATAAACTTTTTTGTATTTTTATTAGACTTCTAGGAATCTGTTGAAGTGCATTTTGAGGATGATTGTAGTAAGAGTGCAAATACATTTTCCCCCTAATTGGACAACTGATAGCAAGGATGTAACTCATCAAGGAGTCTCTTGAATGAAACAAATCACCTAGGTTATAAGATTATTTTCCAAAGACCAACATTTTAGGGAAGAAGTCCTTCTTCTGGCAAATTATACATTTTCTTAAAATAAAATCATTGTAAAAATATTATTTGGCCGGTTTAATTTTGTCCAACTACAGCTGCTTCCAAGTGAAGTTTTTATGGTTTTCCTAAGCAATGAATGGTCAGCCCAAGGATTCTGAACATGCTGCAAGAGGATACACAGTCAACTTATTCCAGCACAACACACTGATTGGGAAGGACATAGGAAAGCATGCAGAAAAATGTATTTTCTTTAAAAAGCAACTAGGGTTACAAGAAATCTTATGGTACAAAAAAATTCTGTTCCAAAAGAAGATCTTCTATGCATACAAAACATATTTTTCTACTCTTTGCACCCATTTTAACAGAAGTTGACCCAATCTGGTAATTGATCTATCCTACTCCTATTATTCCCAACTTAATCAAAGGGAAGTATGAGATTTGTAGTTTTAAAAGAAAGCAAAAAGGTTTTTTTTTAGCCCTACATACAGCGAATGTATTTTTCTTAAGTGAAAGCAATTTATTTAGGAATTTAAGACACCTAGGCCCTGATCCAAGAAACAGTTATGCATTTACTTAAATCTACATATTACAAGTGGTAATTTCAGACAAGCACAGTTTTATAGGAATACATTGTAATAAGATCAAATTTATTTTTAAACAAATTAATCATTCTCCCAAATCTTTTTAAAATTGTCTCCACACTTTTTATTCATCTCTTAAGTAATAGAGTAATTACATCAGTTACCGCATTAAGCAACTCTCCTCTTGGCAAATACATTCAAGCTTCATCTACACTTTTATATCCCTATTATATTTCTGTTCCAACAACTGAGTGATGCCTTAGTGAGGCTCAAGGTGTAACCCTCAAAGAAAAGGCTTTTCATCATTTCAGAACTACAGTGCATAGCAAAACACACAAAGCTGTAATTCTATGCAGTGCATGGACAGTACAGCTACTTCTTACGTTTCTAATTAAAAAAATGTAATTCAGCAACATGAAAACCCACACACATTATTGAGTTATAAGTTGCAGCACAGTGGAGAAGACATTTACTTTTGAATACTAATGCTGAAGGTTAGATATACCAGGTAATTTGGTTTGGTGGTCACATGTCTAACAAATACAGCTCAGCTGCAGTTTCAAAATGTCATCATATCCATCAAAATTAGTAGATTACCTTTCAAAGGAACTGTATTAAGACACCTTAAATGTTCTCATCTCCCTGTTATAGAATGAATAGGAGAGGAATTGCATATATAATGACAAACAAGTTATGCCAGGAGCAACTCCTGTTTAAAGTCACTGGCATAACCACAGACGTCATTTTCTGATTGCTTTTTCAATATATACTTCAGTGTAATGCCTAACATTTAGATTATGCATACTTTTATTTTTATTTTAATGACAAATGAATCAAAAATTAATACAACACTACATTAGAGATGCAGTGTGGTCTAGTGGATAAGGTACACTGCCTGGAAGTCAGGAGCCTTGGATTTAATTTCCAGCTCTCCCAATGACCTTTTAGACAGTTCTTTTTTCCCCAGTGAAAAACTGTAGGTCTCAAATCCTGAAAAGTGCCTCTGTTTGCTCTTTTTCTGTTTAGACTGTAAACTCTTTGGAGCAACAGCCATTTATTATTATGTGTTTGCACGGTGCCCAGCACAATAAGGCTCTGATCACAGTTGGGTTGTCTAGGAATATAGTAATACAATACACTATATAAAAAGTGTGCTTTTTAGGTTCTTGAGATCTTTGCTTTAAATTGTAGTGTGCAGCCCACAAAGGTTACACATGATTTTAAATTCCTTGAGTACTCTAACGTTGGGCTTCATGTGTGCTGTAATAGGAATGCCTTATCACTGGACAGACATGTTTAGGCAGTGATTTTTCAAGCTAAAATAATAGATTAATCATAGCACAAATTCAAAACAGCGTGTTATTTTCACTGTAGAGTAGTGGCTGATTAGTTGGTAAATAAATCTTAAGTAAAACTTCCTGTGCTATTATAAATAATGTTAGAAGAATAATGCTTTGCAATTTATCTACGCTCTTCAAATAGAAGTTCTCAAAGCACTTTATGAACATTAAATTGTACAACATCCTTGTGAGATGGATAAGAGGTGAGGATGAAGTCCTGGGCATCCATCATTCCAATCAACGTCAATAGGAACTTCTAGTTTCAGAATCTCTACTATTGTTATGAATTACTTGTATTTCGGTAACACTTAGAGTCCTCTGGTGCTGCATATTACATAGTAAGAGGCAGACTCTGACCAAAAATAGCTTATAGTCTTGCTCCCTAACACTGCAATTTGCTGCACTCTAGCAGAGTACCAGAGAAGTCAATGAGGCTCTAGTTGGGCAGATCCATGTGCAGGGTATAGTCGTCATTAGAGCCAACAAAGGAGGTATTGCCATCTCCATTTTACAGTGGAAGACTAAGTCACAGAGAAATTAAGTGATTTGCCCAGGGACAAACAGCTCTGAAAATCAGGGACCACATTTTCAAAATCACATGCCTAAAGCTAAGAGCTAAGTACCCTGATTTTTCTTTAGATGACTAAATGCGGATGCAGGTGCCTAACTTTAGTACTCTAAGACAGAAAATTTTGTCCTGGTTGTGCAGAAGAGCCCAGGCTACCACTGTGCCCCAACATTTTCAAGAGAAAAATTATTCCTTATCAAAAAAGTTTTTAAATCACATAAGACACCCATTTTGGGTCCTGCTGGGGAAGGGCTAATATTTCCAACTATACTGACATTTCACACTAGTTGCTAAGTAACATTCCTCCCTTTTCTTTCTCCAGTCCCATGGGGTGGGGAAGGAAAGAGAGAAGGAGGGAAGCAGAAAATGAGAATATTGGGGAAAAATTCAATTGATCATAAGGCCCAATTTTTAGGAGAGTAAATGGGCATAAAAGTCTTGCAGGATATACTAAGACTTCAGTTGCGTTATGACATCACAAAAGCAACACTCCATGCCCTTAGCACAAGAGATAACAAAGAGTCCAATATTAATTTTTCTAAGAATCCCAACATTGACAATATTGTGGTTGTATAAATTTACTTGGAAGTCTAAAAAGTAAATTTTCCAAGTTTATACATTTGTACTTTTTGTTTAAGTAGACGATGCTTCATTTTGTGTCCTGAGATTAAATTAAAAATTACACAACTCCTCTAATCTGCCAAATATAACCCACTTTTCCTAGTTTGTTACACTGTTAAGGTATTCAGCACACTGTCTCTTCACAAATGAGGGACCTTGCGGAAGCGACAGCATGATGAAATGAACTTGAAGAATCGAAGAGCAGATTGGTCATGAAGAATCACTGACCAACCTACTGTCTTCATTTTATTTAATTTCAATATGGTGCTGGCTACATATCATAAGACCTTTTGGAAAGCAGCAACTGACACAAGGGAAAAAAATGAAATGAGTACAGCCAAATAAAGAGGCCGGGATGGCTCAGCGAATTAGAAATGGAATATGGAATTTTTCAACGCTCTATCACCCATTGAAATCTAACCCAGTTTAGTTAGGACCAAAAGCCACTAAAATTCCACCTCAATTATAGATTATCCCTACAAAAAAGTATTTACTTGAAACAAGGCCCCTGACACAGTAAACAAGCTTTTTCCCCCCCTCTCATTCAGGTTGCAAAGCCAAACAATCAAAAATTAGTAACAGTAGAACTCAAGTTGCTCATTTAACTTTAATTCTGCCTTCTTCCCCATGTATATATACAATTCAGTGTTTAATTACATGTTCAAATACTGTTTTTCCCTTAAAGGAAACCACCTTCATTCAGCACACAGGACAGGCAAAATGAGGAAGCTGTTCAACATTTATTTTTTATCCTCATCATTCAATGTGTGACTCCATGCTAAATTTACTGCAAATCATCAAAAACCTGCACTGAATACAGAACTATTAATTTCCTCACGAGCTTTTCTATGGTTCTTATCCTCATACTATTTGAATGCCTCACAGATATTAATGAATTTATTTTTATAGATACGGAATTTAAGATAGGGAAGTTTTATTATGGTAACCCTTCAAAAAAAAAGTTCAAATAAACTTTTGGAAATATAACACTAGATTATATCCATAGTCACTTGCTCTAATTGCAGCTAAACATTAACAGACAAGAGACATTAATTTGAGAAGATTAAACTGCAGATGAAAAAACACTAAAAAGATATTCCAGCAAATTACTCTATCGTATTTTATGCCTCATATCATATTCCACTTGCTCAGATTCTTTTGGCTGAAGTAAGCTAAGCACCACTCAATGGCCATTAGAGAGTTAACTAATATTTCCAAGAGTTGGCAAATGTTCAGTCAAAAACCTGGCCAAATGCCTGTTGTTTACTGAAGCTAGGGAAGAAGCATCTGCAACATTACGAAAAGCATATTGTAAAAGGCAACACATGCAAATTAAACCTCTTGAGCTATGAGTAAATTGCTGGGAAAATTTATAACTCATTTAATAAAGCTTGAAGTAAATACATAGCCTTGGCTCCCAGGGAAAACAAAGTATTTCCCAGGATTCCCTTTTCCAAAAGGATCATCAACCCAGACTGCCACAATATTGAGTGCAAAAGAAACTAATATGAAATGAAACTCTCTCCTTGTGCATATCAACATGGATACATACACCCCATTCTTAAAACATTTAAAGCAAGTCAGAGAAACTTCGATGATTCATGTGTCTTAGCCACGATTATGTGCTGTCTCTCAACAAACAGTTAGGAATGCAAGATCCAGCTTTAACAACATGCAGCAAAGATTTACCACTTTTGTTCTGAATTCAACCCCCATTTTGTAGTTCTCCACACAAAGGCAGAGGTAATTATATCTGCAAAATCTCTGCAGATTGCAATTTTTGTAGTTACAGACAGAGCCTCCAGCAAATGACACAAGAAGTGGAAATCCAGAGCATGCTAAGATTTTCCCCTCAAGGCCTAAACCCTTGGACAACGGGATATGCAAAATTCTGCCCTCACTCTGTAACCTAGATACATTAACACAGTTGTGTGTGTGTTACTAAGAGCAGGATATGGTTTTAGATTTATTATGTGGCATCACAACGTGTTTTGGTTTACAAACATAGTGGATTTTAACTGGGGACCAGTGCTGAAGGCACATTGCCCCAGGACAGCTCTGGGAGAGACTGTGCTGGAGGGAGGCATGCCCACAGATATACTCCCTTAAGGCTTACTCTCCCAAGACATCCAGTGAGGTCTGCTGGCTAGCATGGGGATGAGACCCTACTCTTATTTGGGATGGACAAGGTCCAAGTGAAACTTGGCGGTAGCAATCCCCAAAGGGTACGCATGGAAAGGAGAGATTTTTTTGTGCCCTCCTCCCTAATTTCTTGACATATATTCACCATGGTCAGACACACTCTTACTCATCATCTTTGATATGTGAGATTTTCACTTTTCTTAGAAGTCGTCACCACAGTGGTATTATTTGTATTGTGGTAGTGCCGAAAAGCTATCATCATGGATCAGGGCCTCATTGCACCAGGCACCATACCAACACAGAACAAAAAGACAGGCTCGACCCTGAGAAGTCTAGGTATAAAATGAAAAAAAAAACAGATAAATACGACAGATGCAGAGAGTATGAGGAAACAGTGAGATGTTACTGGTCAGCACAGACAGCGGTCACTGCATACCAGCTGCCTTAACATTGTCAAGTTTTATTTATCTACAGTAATAGTGTGTGCTAACTGCTGGTAAAGGTTGCCTTTCCAATTACAGTGGATGATTACTTCCTATAAATGAAAAACCTCCTAAAAGCAGCTCCACAGCAGTCAAGCTCACACAACTTTCCTCTTTGTTTACTAGAAATAAAACACAGTAAATTTTATGCAAGGAACTGATTTGAGAATCTCCTTTCTTGGTATTTCCCACCACTGTTCTGTACAGAACTTGTACTGATCTGAAAAACCCAATAAAATATTTTCAAAAATTATGTTTTATTTACTTACGATGTAATTGATGTCTGCATTACTCATTTTCTAAGAAGAGATAAAGATCTTTAAAGGAAAATATGACTCATCCTTTTTCCTATTGATATTAGCTCCTTACTTGTCATTTAAGTTCTAGATTTGATGGGAAATTAGTCATTTGAATATAGAGGAAGAGAGATTTGCAGAACTGTAAAATGTTAGGATTTAAACAGTGGCAAAAATATAACTACTGAACTGAGCCTAAATGAGCAAGCGATTTACTGCAGCAATCTCTGCGCCTTACACAAATATACAGATTTTAATATGTAGTTAGTCATAATTTATGACTGATCTATATGTAAATATAGCAGTGCTTTCCTAAGACTTTACAGTCCATATAAAAATAAGAGTACAAAATGATTGTTTTAGACAATGTTCAATGCCCTTTATACATTTCTCATATATTTTGCTATCAATCACAATCATCAGAATTCTGTGACTGCAGTCTGCTGACTGACAACAGAACGAGAAAGTTAGAGGTGTGAGTGAAATGACAGAGCTGTCATGGCAGCCTCAAAAATTACTCTTTATAAAGAAAGAGAATACTTAAAAAAAAAAAAATGCAGACAGCATTGATGCCCCTTTCAGCGCAGGTGTTACTAAAAAGCTCTTAAGGTTACTAAAAGCTTGGGCGGAGGTGGGGGGAGAAGTTGTCCAAAACTTTAGCTGAGTGATCTTAGTTAATATTATATATGTAATGATTTTTTGTAATGAGGTTTCCTCTTTTGAAATCACACATGTAGCAGCAGTAGCACACTGCCAAACCTAGGACTTGATTCTGCAAATTAGTGACAGTCCCCTACTACGCTGCTGAGTGTCTTCAATTCCCACAGTGTACAATGGGAATTGTGGATGCTCTGTACCTATCAGGATTAGCCCATTATTTTATTTACATGCACATAATGTAATGTGAATCTGTTACACTTAGTTATTAAAAACTCAAAATGAAAGCTCAGTTGAATCAAATGTGTGCCCTTCTGACTGCATAAGGCTTCAGTTTCCCAGCTTTTCTGCTAGCAGCAAAAGCTACACAAAACACAGATTATCTTTTAAATTCAGTACATCACTGCCCTATTTGCTTTTCCTTTATTCAAGTGACCAGTAATATCATACTCTTGTCTTTCTTCTGGACCAAAGACACATATAGCATTATTTTCATCTAGCAAATAATAATTGATTGTTTTTTCTCCCTGGCATTTTACCTTGCATACAACAGTAGCTTCTGAAAGTGCCATTTTCCATCAGCTTTAAATCAACTAAGATTTTCTACATAATGAGCTTGCATTTGTGTGGTTCTTCATCTAAACCCTTTGCCTGTTTTACTGATTGTCCAAGGTATATGTATGTAAAGTGGCATTTTAATATACATCTAGATCTATCACAATCACTTTGTCCACCACTGAACTGCAGCCACTTGAAAAGTGAAATGCACCAACCATTTAAGAGCGCACAACAATGTTCCCCAAGAGTTTAGCACAGGAAAACTGCATCTAACAGAATGTACATGCAAAAGGTAAATTACTCAGGAAATATTTATAACTCTTTCACAAAATGCCATGGGACAATCGCTGTGTGTCATGTTGTATCCAAAAGATGACACTTACACCAGCACAGTTCCTCCTACCAGCATTCTGGGGTGTTGTTTCAAAGACATCCCCCACACACACACCAGTTTTACATCCAAATTCTGCTCAGGATGTTCTCAAAATGAAGTGAATGCATACATTTATATATAGGTATGTGTTTATTAAAACTACTTTAAAAAACAAGGTTACTAACATTTTAGGGGAGGCAGTGTGGCCTAGAAACTAGAACACTAGACCTGGGGTTTGTTCCCAGCTCTGCCACTGACCTGCTGGGTGAACAAATCACTTCACCTATCTGTGCTTTAGTTTCCCCATCTGTAAAATGTGGATATGAGACTAACCTTTGTAAAGTGCTTTGAGATCTATTGATGAAAAGCACTATATTAAACCTAGAGCCAAGCACAACCCAAAATGGAATTCTTGTTATTAAGATTAAGTACTTGAAAGCCAGCCATGGAAATGAGTTTAATATCAAGCAGGAAAAGCTGAGCATAATAAATTGGAGGTAAAGCTCGAGTATTTGTTCAAGTATTTTCCACAGAAGTCTAGGACAGACATATATGCCAGACCAGGAAACCCTTCCACAGAATGTAAAATGCTCTTTTTGTTGGAACCACAAACTTCTACTAGATTGTTGATTGATGTAACACTTGGATTAGAAATACACAGCATGAAATACAGTTTCCAGAGAGGAAAGGGAAGTTCTTGATGAGACTTGGTGAAAGAGTGATAAAAGCTTCACTCAAGGCTTTCACTTTAGTATGAGATTGCGGAAAACTTTCATTTACAAAGCCCAACAAAGTGCATTAGCCATCAATCCACAAGCACTAAATAAACCCTTAACATCTCTTCCATGAGACTGCAACATAATCATCTAACCAATCCTGCTCGAATTACTGACAAAAGGGCTGATAAAGATTGGAAGAAGTTTGTCGAGAAAGAAGAAATTTCTTCTTAAGTAGCTCAAGGTGTGTCCGAATGAAACAGAACATTTTTTCCCCCCATTGCCAATTTTATCCACTGGAGACAAAAAAAAATCCTACTCCAACAGATATAAAAAAATCAAATAAATAAAAAGAAATTAACGGTACAAAATATGTTATAGTCATGCCTTCCATAATTTAGGAAGAACTATACCATGGTACCCTGTATCAGTGGGATATATTACCAGTGCTAGTGGGCAGTTCGTTATCCTGAAATGAATTCCTTTGGATTTCTGTCAGTCATTTTCAAGATACTGGGAAGGCTGTAGTCTACAGGGACATATCCAGGCAAAGCTTGGACAGAAAATGATATCGACTTGAAAGGGCAGGAGGTTTCACCTTATTGTCAATATGAAAACTTGTACATCCAGCAGTGAGAGAGTATGTGAGACTATGTTCTCTGTGATGTGAATGTCTGTTCACTAGGAAATTGTCTAAAATTACTACTTATTCCATATGCCACCAAAACTGACTTAGTCACCACCAAACAAAGCTGAGTAATATTAGCCATTTAAAAAAAAGCTTTATTGTTATTTTAGAGAGACACAATAAGCTTTCAGCATTCACATGTTGCACCTTTATATAGGATTTTGTCATGACAAGAAACAAAACTTGAACTAACTCTTATTCAGATGTGTCCATTATACAAGTTTATACTTGTTCTGTTGATCTACATTGTTTTCTCTCCTTAGGGAACAGTCATTCTACCAGATTTTCTCTTATATACACTTTGTATGATAGCACACAATTAAAAAGAATAGCTGTTTCCTTTTGTAATTGCACATGTCTTTTCCTGTTAGATATTTTGGCAAGCATATACAGAGGAAAAGGTTGCAAATGTATCAGGCTGCTTTTGTCAATCTATTATGTTATGAATATTCAATAAATGAAGCCAGATTCCATATTAGGTCTCTCTCTTCTCTGATTCATCAAAGTCATCTTTGTTGGTACCTCTCAGATTTTTGGAAAAAATGTATTTTCCTAAGTCCAGAGGTCAACTTGTCTTGTTTTGGTATTGAACATGTTGAAACAACTTCTTACTGCTTGCATCAAACTAGTAGAGTCTTCCTCTACTGAAAAAATCTGGCAGGAGCCAAACATAATTCAGAGGTGGGATCAGAATGTCAAAATATTCACACTCTGCTGTGAGTCACAGCTGTCACAACTGAGATATCATTTGTTACATGTTACACAAGACCAGCATAAGCACTGTACCCAATGGAAAGCTAGCTTTCTGAGCGTGCCACTGGCCACACCTATTCTTGAAGGATACCAGCAGTTACTAATTTGATGGTTTGCCGTAGCCAACATAGGACTAGTTGTTGTAATTGCCAAAAGTACATCATCATATCACAAGCACCTCAGTTAAAAATGTACCTGTGTTCAGTTTGGATTAGAACACAATTTTCAGTGTGCGTGCTTATAGTGGGAATTTGTTTGGTGGATACTGTGTATGTAGAAACCAGTTTAATCTAGGATAGGTTGACTAGAGAATAACTGCCAAGTGATGATTATTCAACATTTATATCACAGTTCTAACCTTGTGCCCCAGAAGGCTATACAGTAAAAGCACTGGTGGCCACTGGTGCAGGGCCTAGGTTAGCTCTCCCATTACACTGGTCTACAGTTTTTGAGAAGTCGTCTGCTTCAGAGATAAAATGTGGTATTTATTATGTATTTTGATGTGCTGAATTCAAATATGACAATTAAAACAACTGATTGGCTACTGTTTCTAAGATATTTAAGTTTTTACATTTTATGTCTATGTATATTGTGTAGACAGTAAAGTTTTAATCATAAATTGTAAACCTAGGTCTTTTCATGTGTTTATGGTTGCTTTACATGATAATATTTCACCTGTCCTGTTTATGTAACACTTTAAAAATCAGCAAAAGGGTTATATAAATAAAATTTATTATGAAACAAAAGGTAAAAAACTATTATGTACATAGTTTAGTCCTATTCAGTGTCTACTCGGCGCTTCTTGGCTTGTCTCTTGTATTCATTAAATGGAGCATCTCTTGTCACTGTCCAGCAATAGTCTGCAAGCATTGATGGGCTCCATTTGCCCTGATAGCGTTTCTCCATTGTTGCAATGTCCTGGTGAAATCGCTCGCCGTGCTCGTCGCTCACTGCTCCGCAGTTCGGTGGAAAAAAATCTAGATGAGAGTGCAAAAAATGTATCTTTAGTGACATGTTGCAACCAAGGCTTTTGTATGCCTTGAGGAGGTTTTCCACCAACAACCTGTAGTTGTCTGCCTTGTTGTTTCCGAGAAAATTTATTGCCACTAACTGGAAGGCTTTCCATGCCGTCTTTTCCTTGCTACGCAGTGCATGGTCAAATGCATCATTTCGAAGAAGTTCACGAATCTGAGGACCAACAAAGACACCTTCCTTTATCTTAGCTTCACTTAACCTTGGAAATTTTCCACGGAGGTACTTGAAAGCTGCTTGTGTTTTGTCAATGGCCTTGACAAAGTTCTTCATCAGACCCAGCTTGATGTGTAAGGGTGGTAACAAAATCTTCCTTGATTCAACAAGTGGTGGATGCTGAACACTTTTCCTCCCAGGCTCCAATGACTGTCGGAGTGGCAGTCCTTCTTGATGTAGTGGGAATCTCTTGCACGACTATCCCATTCGCAGAGAAAACAGCAGTACTTTGTGTATCCAGTCTGCAGACCAAGCAAGAGAGCAACAACCTTCAAATCGCCACAAAGCTGCCACTGATGTTGGTCATAGTTTATGCACCTCAAAAGTTGTTTCATGTTGTCATAGGTTTCCTTCATATGGACTGCATGACCAACTGGAATTGATGGCAAAACATTGCCATTATGCAGCAAAACAGCTTTAAGACTCGTCTTCGATGAATCAATGAACAGTCTCCACTCATCTGGATCGTGAACGATGTTGAGGGCTGCCATCACACCATCGATGTTGTTGCAGGCTACAAGATCACCTTCCATGAAGAAGAATGGGACAAGATCCTTTTGACGGTCACGGAACATGGAAACCCTAACATCACCCTAACATGCCAGGAGATTCCACTGCTGTAGTCTGGAGCCCAACAGCTAGACTAGAGCCAATCAACAATTTTTAGCATCATTTTCGTTCTCAGTGACCCAGAATTAGTAAAGTTTAACTACATTTATTTCAGAAGCATTTTGGCTGTAGAGCAGTGTTATTAGAGTCACATGTGGAATTACAGCAAAGGTGGGGAAATTTTCCAAGAAAAAAAATCCTAGTGTAGACAAAGTTTTGTCTCAAAAAATTGTTCATTTGTTTGTTTGTTGCTATTTACTCAATGGAGACTGATATCTTTAAGTGGGTAAACAAAATGGACATGTGGGACTTTTTTCATAGTCAGTTGATGATATAATGTTATTTAGAGACCAGAGTATCAAAAAAGGGTAGACAAAACCACCACCAGACTTCACCCTCTGCAGCATGCGGTGACTGGAGAATTTCAGACACTCACAAAGGTTACATGGTACCTCTCTTCGGTGGTTGATTCATCTACTCCTTCCATTTGTTTCTAAAATGACAATGGTTTTTGGAAATATTTATGAGAGATCAGAAATCTCACTTGTTTTATGTAAGCGGCTAAATAGCTAAGTTATTTCTGATGACAACTAGGGGAATCCCAGATGGCTGGAAGGAAACCCCTCAGCTTTTCATATCATGTCCTGTTATGGCCATAAAGACAATAGTGCTACTGACTAAAAATATCAAACTTGGATGCTCATCCTACAAATAAACACGC